>NW_020448331.1:579279-983048 GCF_003343035.1 Apteryx rowi
GGCCCCGGGCGCCTCACCGCCGCCGGCGCCTCCCCTGCGCCGGGGCCTTCCCCTCGCGCGGCCCGCGGCTTCCCGGCCACCTCAGCGAGACGGCGCGAGGGACGAACTCCGTCCTCGTGCCTGCGCTTGCCGTGCCGGAGGGGCGCGGTACGCGGGGGCTGCGCGTGGAAGCGCGAGGAAAAGCGCCCTGGGACACGGGGCTTCTCGGCGCCGCTTTGGATGCAGACAGGTGCGAGGGCAAACGCCCAGCGGTGCCGGGAGCTGAGAGCTGGGGTTCTCTCAATGAGAAGCAACAGGAATTTATTTGTTTCTTTTTGGAAACAATGTGGAATATTTTAACTGTGCATGGGGGAAAAAAGAGTAAAAAAGAAAAGCAAAAGATGAAAAGCTGTGGAGAGCAAAGATGCCTTGTGTGCAGAGTTTGGGCTGGTTACAGTAGGTCTCCTGTCACTGTGCATCTCTGTGGTCTTGGGTGAAGTGTTTAGTCTTGCCTTAATATTTTCCTTTTTCTAAACTTGGGATCATAGCATTTCCATTCTCTTCTCCTCTATTTGTCCCTTCCTTTTAAATTGGGACCTATTCAGGGCAGTACCTATTATATTTTAAATGTTTAACTCTGAATACAAGGGGAGCCTGTGCCTGCTGGCTCTTCTAATGTTACTGTGATAATACCCGGCTGTTTGCAACAGCTGAAAGTGCTGCCCCGAGAAGGTTAGTATCAGCGTCCCTGCTCTTATAGGCTGGTAACCCACAGAAAAAAAGAGATGATGCAACGTGTCCCAGATCATCTAGGTATCAGTTGATTTCTTAGGCTATGATTTCTTTCTTCACAGGATGCCTTGTCTTTTCAAGCAGCAAGGTGATTGTACTTCTTTGCTTCTGCACCCTCATCACCAGTGATTCCTCTTCATCCACCTGTGGAAAGGCTGCAGCTACATTCATAGCGCCCTCAGCCTTAGTATCCAGTCAATAAATCTTTCTGGACCTAGCTGACTTCATCTGCAGAAGGTCAAGTACTGTTGCGCTTAGCAGCTCTTGGAAGTATATAGGTAACTACTGCCCTTATTCTGGGAATGGTTAGTAGAGACACCCGAGTCTAGCTTGCACAGCTTCAGCAGGTTTTACTCATTTGGGTTTTATTCTTCAGCTCTTCTGGAATGCATTCATGCCTCCTGGCAGAGATGCAGCTGACCTAAAGAGCAAACCCAACAGTTCTGTGGTCAAGTTTAAGTTTTGTGGGGAGGGAATATGCCATATTAAATAATTATGTAATTTGACTTTGTCATAGAGGAAGAAAACAGAGGCACGCAAGAGCAGGGGAATCACAGATGCATAATAAATCCTGCTGGCTGAAGTATAGGACTATGGCTGGGATAGCAGAGAAGCTACTATGGTGACTTTCTGCCCAGTGGGCCACTGGTTAGATGAGTTTAGAAGTACTTGGCTAGAGCAACACAAATAAGAGAACTTGGCCACCATGCACACTTCCTCTTCTTGAAAACTGGTCCTTATAATTCCATCATAAATTAACTTTTACTAGTTATTTTCAGGTTTAAAAGAATTGGGCTTTTCTGTTGTTCACAAGGAAATGGAAGTTATTCACCAGTAGTTTGTAGGTCTACTTTTCTGGTCTTACTGCACAGAAGTTTTGGTATTTCCAAAGCAACCAGCTTCAGTTCAGTTACTGTCTGCCTCTTTCTTTTCCTGTTTCCTAAGAGTGTTTTAGACAAGCAAACTTGCAACCCAGGGGCTTTTATGCTTGCAAAAGAACTGAAAAACAGAGAAACTAAAAACCAACATTTTTGATGCAATAACTTGAGTCTTTTTATAGCTTTGCCTTTCATACCAGAGTGCAATGGCTGTGGAGACATAAATCAAGGATCTTGAATCACTGATGCTTATTTGGGAGACATAGCAGTCTGTTGGTTGCAAACTGTGTAGTTACTGGCTTAAGCATCTTTTTTTTTTTTTTTTTCCCCCTCTCTTTGCTTTCTGTTGGCTACTTGAGTGAGTTAATGACCGTTTTATAGATTTGGAAGGCAACTTCTGTAGACTTTGCGAAGTTATTATATATGACTGTCAATGAAAATTACTTCCTATAACTTTGGTGCCAATGGGTATTTAATAATTCTTTGTAATTAGAGCCCTTGTGTATAATTCAGTGAGAAGTTCCAGCAGACAGGTTAAGGTGATGATGTGAGAGACTGAGCAGGCAGGTCACTAATTTTGGTCTGCCAGAAGTGCCTGGGGATCAGCAAGAAGCTTTCTTTAAAAAGAGATTAGAAGCGGAAGGGAATACGACAGAACTCGGTCTAGTGAGTGGAAGGGAACTAAGTGGTAACTTTTACTTAGGCCTGATTCTGCTCTTTGTTTCAAAACTAAGCATTCTTGAAAAACTTAGTTGACTTAATTGGTGTTATTTCAGATTTACAACCATGAGTTCAGGACCATAATTTTGTCCATGTTTAGCTTCATTGTAATTGTTTGAGAATAATGTAATTACAAAATGAGTTCTACAGTGATGTCAAGGACAAGCATATACCGATGTTCACAAAAGCAATGACAATGCTGTGCCATCCTGTGTGTAATAGCTACACAAGTAGTGAGTGCCTAGCTACCAGGCACTTGTGGTATAGTTCACACTGTTTTGCTAATTATGTGATTTACAACAACGTACCAAGTCAAGGTTTATGTTCTCCACATGGTTCCCTAAGAACTGTAAGACTGTTATTGAGCCAATAACCATTTTGCAGTTATGGAAGTATTACGTCTATCCCCTTTTCTGCACCCTTTCCCATTATTCTTCTACACGCAGTGTTTGTTCCTTAAGTGGTCTCTTCCCTGCAATATTGAGAGGTCTGAGAAGCCCTCAAGGCTGAGGGAATTTTAGTCCCAAGGACACACAAAAAAGGAAGGAAAGGCTGCTGCCTGCACAGTTGTTATACAGGTGGATATATAGAAGAATCAGCCTTATTGTTCCTCTGGGGAATTTCAGTAAAGTAATTTTACAGTATTATCCATATGTGGTTGTTTGCTTTGTTGTGTGCAGGACATAGGAATATGGCTTGAGAAATACTGGCTGAGATTTTTGGAGGTATGTGAAGGAAGTGAGTGTTCAGTTTCAGTACTGAGAAATGAGCGTCCAAACCACTAGGTATTTTGTGATTAACAGCAGAAGTGCAACATAAAGGTCTGATCCAAAAATCTATTAAGTCAGTTGAATTTGTGACATTATATAAATCCAATTCTTAATCAAAGAAACTGAAAATATCATCTGGATCTGTTTTTATTTTATTTTGAAAATCCAAAATAGTAATTCCAATAAAGTAAATTCTAGGATATTTTCTGAAAAGACAAATGATTTTCTTTAGCTAATGGTATGCTTAGCCTATCATGGAAAGAACTGTTTCTCAGAGGTAAATGTGTGTCCTCATCATTGTAACTGGTGTGCCCTGAGGCCTGAATAAAGAATAGGTTCTGGGTGAAGGCCCAAATTGTTTCCCCCTTATAGAAATATCATGTCTTGAAAGAAATGTATTACTTTGTTACAGAAGTTGAAAAATCTAGACTGTCATGACTGCAGAAGTGTCTCAAGAAACCTAGCTTCAAAAGTAATTTCAGCAATACTCGTATATATGTTGATTCCTTACAGTCTTTAAGTACCTTCACATGAAATACCTAAATTGCCATTGTAAACGTACTACTAAGTTCTAAAAGCTCTCTATCATTTGACATCTTTGATTACCCTGTAAAATGTGCTGTTAGCTAATGATTTTTTCTCTTTCAGAAACAAAATTGTAGCAGATACCCAGCTACATCTCTTTTACAAACATACCTCTCTTTCATGAAATAAATAAAACGCAATACAAACTTTCGCTGCCCGAAGACAGCAGAACTCCTCTGTCCATGTTTCTAAAAAGTATCATAGGTCTGGTTTCAGTAGTGCTTGTTGATCGTCTTTGAAGGAGAATTCCTGACTTGTACCTGACATAAAATAAGAGCAATGTTATTGGCTGACCTGTAGCAGTCAGATATATAGGTAGCTTTTTGACTGACCCTAGGTGTACCTGTGTCTGTCATCCGAGTAGTGAAATATTCCTGTATAGTAGTGTCACCAACTGTTCTCTCAGCCTTCTGGATACATGAAGGAGCATAACTGTTTCTTGAAACCTCTTAAGCAGAGTTGGAGTTGCACTTTCTGGTTTCAGAGTGGTTTCATACTGCTATGCAGGGTGCCAGATGAGGCAAATTTAAAGCTGTGCTGCTGAGCATGCAAACTTTAGGGAGATGGTGCATGGTGTACTGGGGTTTTGCTTCCTGCCTTGAGGTGCCAGATACTCTGCGAGTTTCCTGCAGAGGGTTTGTGTAAGTCTTTCCCCTTTGTATATCTGCATGCATTTATCCTCACTCTTACTTGTTTAGATTGTAAGTTTACCTTTTTCTCTGCTTGTACAGAGATTAGAGTGGAGGAGCCCAGATCAGATTTGGGCTTACTAGCGATACTGTATAATGAAAATAATTGGATTAGACAGTGATTGTGTAACCACTCTATTCTTGATGTGCTTTAGTTTCTTGTTTTTTAAATGCTACTGGTAGAATGCATTAGACTTGAACACTGAAGAAGAAATTCTCATGGTAATCGACTAAAAAAGATCACACTAGAACGTTGGTCTTTTTTTTTTTTTTTCTTCCCACTGTATGAGCTAACATATCAGTTTAGTAGTTTTTATGGGATAGCTAGCTAATGACTCGGTTACTGCTCCAGAGCTGCACTTCTGTTACAGAGAAATGCCATTGTTGAGCTTGGAAAAATGTTATTTGAATGGGGGAGAGGAATATATTAAAAAAGGTCTCTGCAGTTTGGGATAGAACAAGGCTCGTTGTTCATCCTGTAATGTTATTACATTTGTGCCACTTTATAACATTATATTGATCCTTTTTTTTCTTCACTATCCTCTCTGAGAACATTACAATTCCACTAAATGGGGGCTACTAAAGAAATAAAGCAAAAGAGAACATTGGTGTCTATTAAATTATGTATCTAATGGAAGAAATAGTTCAGACTAGAAGAAACAGTGTAGGAATAATCAAACCAAACAAGCATCTGGGCAAACCTTTGCAAGTTGCCTTTAGACAGGCATGTATGGCTCATGTTTCTAAATATTGAAATAAAAGACCAAGTTACTGTTAAGTCACAACACAGACACTTCCTGTTTCTGAAAATTGAAATATTTTAATTGTTAAAATGGATGAATTTGCCAAATCTGACTTGTCTTTCTTTCATTTCCCTGAGAATTTTGGCTGTGCATGCTATACCTTACTGGCTCAATGTACACAGGTTTGCCTATGTGTGGTTAGGATTTTAAATGAGAATGGCCTGTCAAAAGTTGTCTTGCTCTAGATCGTGTAAAGCAATGTAATTCCAAGAAAGATGAACTGCAGCAAAATTAATGTTTGTTATGCTGAAGTCATTTTTCACTCATGTATTCAGGCCTAAAAAAGCTACTGCCTGAGGTTATGAAGGTGTTTTGCCATTTGTCCTGAAATTGAAAACAACAATAGCATCTCACCCAGTAAAGAGTCCTAATAGTTTGGAGCCAGCAGACTGGAGTTAGAGCTAGAAAACCTTGGATTTTCTGGATACGCTTTCTGATTCAGGCGGGTTAGTGTCACAACTTGATACGCTGGGCAATGTAATAAGATGGACATCTGAGAAATTTCACCAAATGCAGCTTTGGAACAGTTTCCACTATAAACAGGTGGGAATTCTGATGTGCTCTGCTAACATGTTCATAACAAACTTACCTCACTATCCTTTTTATTGTCCCTTTTTGTGGTCCCTAGGCTTCTAGCCATTTAGCTCAGCTGTGCAGGGTCCATCCCTAGTTTCCTTCTTTCTTTTTACGTGTCTGTTGTTTGCCTTACTGCAAAGGCAAGATGATGTCATGTTACCTGCTATTAAATAGCCTGCTTGCTTCATTGTGTAGTGGGGGAGAGACGTGCTGTGTAATTCTCTTTGTACAGACCCACTCCCTGCTTTGTCAGGTGTTCTTCATCTGTCTCTCTCCTTAGACTAAACCCACACTTTTGATGACCCCACCATAATGGGGTCTCAAATGTTCAGACTTCTAGATGCTAGTATGGCACATATAATTTTGACATCAAAATACAAGTTAATAACAGTCAAGATGACTCCAGTACTTGGATACATTCTTAATCTATCTCTTTCAGTGGTGTGGACTTTGCAGTTTATTTTAGCTGCCAGTGTACTCTAAGGACTCCTGAACATTTCAGGTGCAATGTAAATTAAAATACTTCTATTTTTGAAAGTATAGAGTAAGTATCAGGCTTTGCTGTTGCTCTTTGGGAAGTCTTCCTACCCATCATTTAAATGACAAGAAAGTATTGGAGATATGAAACAGGTGTGTTTTCCATGTGCCGAACACCAGAAGAAACTGATTGCAAAACAGCCCATAGAACTATTTTTTCCATGTTTGCATTTAAAATATATATATATAGTGATTAAGAAAATACAGGAAAGATCGCAACGGACCTTGAGATTGCATTTGTGTGACACTGAATCTGTGTTCATGCAGAGATTCTCTTCTGAAGATATTCCAAACGTTCCCTGAAAGTTAGTCTGTGAATAGGTAAAGATTTCCATTGTATTTAATAGAGTTCTTTAAAACAATCTTTACTTTACATTTTTATTATGAAATAGAAACAAAGTAAATGTATTTACAGAATCACTGGTTGAATGCATTTCATATCATTATATCATATGAGTTGTATGTGTCAAATCTGTATGATGTTCTTTAAACATGCACTACAAAGAATAAATACACTGTTAAATAACATTTTTTTGTATTGTGATGAAAGCTTTGTCTGTGGAATAGGTTACTTGAATTATCATGGTTCTCTGTTGATGTCTGGGGCTGAGAGAATACTGTGAAGTTCAGTCCATTAAACCTTAGGAGTTTCCTTGCGTCCCATGGTAATAGGTGCCATATTGGTACCCAAGATAAGTGGCTTAGCTAAGCATAGAAAATAGGTCTCCTAGTACCAAGTCTTCTGCTTCGGCGCTGAACCTTTCTGTCCTTACAACTACTAGATTTTGCAATCTTGGGTCACTTGGGAGGTGTGTGTGTGTGTTTGGTGTGTGTGTGGGGAAGATCTTGGTGCTTCAGATTACCTTTAAATTTATACAATTTGCTGTACAAAGGCGTTGCTGCCTTTGTTCTGGATTCTGCTATTTGAACGAGAGCCAGTCTTTGGTCTGGTTCTGCCACTGGCCTGAAGGCATCTCTGCCTTACAGAGCTCCCCCTACTACCTACCTGTTTTTTGCTTCCGCTTGTTATGATTCCATAATGTTGTATTTCAAAGTGGACTGGCTGTGTATGTTTATCACTTTATTGCATCCCATCTGAAACTTTATTTGTAATGTTTTTAGTAAAGTCTCTCAGTTACCATAGCAAGGTGGTGATGTTCTGCTTTAGCTCCCTCCTCCCCCCCTTTTTTTTAACTGGTGAATAAATATAACAATAATGCAGAATGCTGGCAGCTAACCTAACCCCCGAAAGGTCTGTCTCACAATTTGAAACAAACCAAACAAAGGACAAAGAAGGTCTATGGGATCTGAGACTCCCACTAAAAATTGCACACTTCTCTTATCTTTATGATTATATGATTAAAGACAGGACAACAAAAATATTCAGACATGGGAGTTCTACTTATTCAAAATCTGTCATCCTAACAGAAGCCTAGGCCTTAAAATACTGTATTTACAGTAGACATGACAATATACTGCAGCAAAGCATAGGCTGTATAGCAGTGATGGTCAGTGGGACCATCAGTTAAGTTTCTACTGACTTAACAGAATTAGATAAAACCAAGCAGAGTGCAGCGATATATATATACACACATATATATATATACACACACACACATATACATACATATCTATCTATCTATATCTATCTACCTGTATATACCTCGCCAGTGAATTGGGTCTGTACCCTGTTGTGTGCGGTGCCAGTCTTGCTGCACTGTCCAGGGTGCTGCTGGGCAAGACTCTTTTCCTTGGGGGGAAAAAAACGTGGAAAACCGCTAGTTCTCTTTGGCATCACTGGGGTCAGTTCTTTGGAAGGTGCAGGTGCCAGCAATGCTCAGGATCAGACCCATATTCTTTGTAGCTCTTTCAAGTTCAGTTCTGCTCTGAAAAGGTCACTGCAGGGTTCCAACCTTACTAACTTCCCATTAAGTAGCCTGACTTTATTGGAGCTTTCTCTAACTTTTTTTTTGAAGCAGTTTGCTTAAGATTTTAGTTTGCTATGCATATTAAAGGTCTGATTTCTAGACATTAGGATCAATAGATAGATTTGCATCCATTCAGCAGATATACAACTGAGAGAGATTAAAAATAAAGGAAAAGAGTGGCTAATCTTTGAATAATTTATGAAAGAGTGTTCAAGATAACGCACCTGTAATAATGGCTCTTTTGATCTTATTCTCTTGGTCCTGAGAATTGATTTTTGCCTATCTCTTGTCCTGATCTGACAAGCTGCTTTAGTGTTTGCCTGACTTGAATGAACGAGGTTTTTTTAATTCATGTATCTACACGTATAAATGTGTACGTGTTTTGCAGTTTGAGGAGACAAATTTAGTTACCAGTGAAACAGTAACTGAAACTTCAGTTTTCCTCATGTGCTGATGTGCAGTTCGGTGGAGGCCCATAACATCTCTTGTTTGTAACAATTTTCCAGATCGTTAATTTCTGTTTTAAAATTCATTGTATGATATATAAAGGATTTGTTTAAAATTTGAGCCTTACATTAATTAGATGGACAAGTGGCCTGTGTTGAATCCCTCAGTGACTGTTACAGTTACTAGATTAAAATCTCCTGAAGTACTTATTTTTTCCCTAGTGAAGATGAAGAAATAGGTTCTTCTGAGTGGAAACCCAACGTGGATGAAGCATGTTAGTCACCTGTTGGGCAGATCTCTTGGGAATAGGGTAGAAACTATTACACTTGTTGGGTGGTATTCAAGTGAGCCTTGGGGAAGGGGAGAGGTAGCGTATGGCCAGATGTGAAGTGAAAGCAAATATGTCTCCTCACTAGCAGAGTCATTCACCCCTTCTCAGCCCGTAGCCAATGTCCTCCTTGTTATCTCTACATACATACACACACAGACATGACACCCTGTCCATCTACCCCTAGGTGCAAATTTCAGTATTGGTGTCTTCAGCTGTTTGGTAAGTAGCCTGGATTTTGCCTAGATAAGCACAGCTGGCAGGTTGTGCCTCAGTAGGCAAAATTCCAGGCAGGTTGCCAGAGAGCAAACAATCTAACAAGGGACAGTTGATTAAGAAACCCATGAAATGTCAAAGAGGCCTTTATTCCCAGAGGGCTCTTAATGATCCTCTAATTCATCCCATGAGTTTTGTAGACTCGTTTTCACAGTTTAGGGCTTCCTAATGGTACAGTGCAATAGTTTACTTTGCTGCAGTGGTTCACTGCATTTCACACTTTCCTTTAAAGAAACCTTATTTGATTCAGGGGGGGAAAAAAAAAATCAGTGTCTCGTTCTAGTGATGAAATCACTATGTAAATTGACTTAAATAGAATCTCGTCTTAAAAAGACGTGGTCAGATTTGCTGTATGCAGGGGAACCTTTGAGACTCTATCCTTTGAGGATGCCTTAAGGAACTCTGGGCTTTATGGGTTCAGATATAGAGTTTGTGGAAATATGTATAGAGTGCTGTTGTTTTTGGTGGGTTCAGGCCAGGTGTATGGTGTAATGTTGTGACATTCCAGTTGCTCAGTTTCTTAGGAAATATCTTCTTCTGAGGAAAAAATTAGCAATGATTACACCTCTCAAAATAGGTTTTATGTTATAATAACATCAGTATTGTTGAATGTATATAGAAAGTATCATGGAGACTCAGTTTCCAGAAGAAAAGACATTATTTAATGAAAACAACTTATCATGAGTCTGGGAGCAGATGTTAACTTCAGTGTGTCATTAACTTTAGATGACTCTGGTTTAGCTGCTTAGCTGAAGGCAACTCTGAGGACCAGGTTTCTTGGCAATGCTGAGCATCTGTTTCTTAGAACAGATATCCCTTAGTGTTTAACACTGAGCTCCTCAATATTGAGATACGCACAACTGTGGTACTTCCAAATTCTTGAATACATACAGGATCTAATCATAGTTCCACTGAAAGCAGTGGCAAAACTCATATCAATGCCAAATCCACAGAGTCAAGCACTGAGACCAGATTTTTCAAACAAACTTTTTAAGCATTTGGGCCCTCAAACTCATATTACTTTCAGAGAGATTTATTTTTGCTATTTTTGAAGTAGCATGTGTCTTTTTTTAATCTCCCTCTGAAAGGTTGAAAGTGTTACTTAAGAAAGTTATTATTTGATATTCCTTCATTTCTACATTAGTGAATCAGTGAGAGAGATTGGTTGTTTTATTTTTTGGGGTTTTTTGTTTGTTTGTTTTTTGCCATGACATAGTTTTGCTGTTTGAACAGTAGTTGACACTACATTCTGAGTCCCGAAATTGTTATCCTGAATGAAAATCCCCAAGCGGAAGCATGAAAATTGTGGCCTGTTAATTAGTGCAGGTGATGGAATTACTATGTTTAATTAGGTAGCAGATTAAAGTATTGATTATTTGCATTATAAAAGCATCGTAATTTGATATGGTTTATGAGACTATTATCTTAATTCTTCTGTGCATGCATACAGATTCTGACTGGCAGTGTATTATAATACAGTTTAAAAAATATGGGCTTAATTATTTGCCTTGCTTTAACAAGTCCCCTCTTGCTTCATTTCATCTACTATATATGAATTAAATGTGCATAGTAGCTTTGCTGTCAGTAGTCTAATTGACAGCTACAGTCAAATGAACCATGACAAAAACCATTGCCTCTTACTGGAGAATGATTGCAAAAGTGATTTCTCCCCCCAGCCCCCCATATCAGGTAAAAATCAGTGTTCAGGAACCTGCATAATTAGTGTGTATAATTTGCTAGAAATAAGATGTTTTTCTAAATAGACTAGATCTGACTGCAAAAGGTGGTGCACAGATTCATGTGACTGAGGATGCCACCCTTGAGAGAGAGCTGAAGTAGAGAGTGGAAAATGTGAGTAGAATCTTCCTTCCATCAATGTAGGGACATTCCATTGAAAATATACCACAGTAAATCTGAAGCCCTGGGATATTCCTGCATATGATGTCCAAGCAGAGAATATGAGCAACTTTGGATCTTATGCGCTCTCCTTTGCCCTTCATAGGCTCAGTCCTGCAAACTGCTACACGGGAAATGCCAAGGGAATTTGCACTGTCTGTTGCTGTGTGGTAAAGATTGCTCCACTGAAGTCACAAACTAATTGGATTAAATCATTAACCCCATGGGACTGGATTTCCACCTGTAAAGTTTTCATATTTAATTAACATGTTAAGGCTTTAGATGGATTAAGGACATGGTGTAACAATATTCAGCAATGGAAGTTTAGAATGCACTTTGTCGTGATGGTAGGAAGTGGATTTAAATTGGTTGTTCTCCCTGGGATCTTTCTTTGCAGCGTACTGTCTTTGTCAGTTTGTATGTAACAGGAAGGTTAGTGAGGGGATGCAGAAAATCATTTGATGTATGTCCTGAGATCTTTTCTGTAGGAAAATTCTTTGTATTGGTATCCTGAAGACAGTGTGAGCTGGAGTTCTTGTTGCTGAGGTCTGAAAAGATTAGACCCAATGATTGAAACCAATAGAAAAGTAGTAGGTGTCAATGCATAACAGAAAATGTTGCATAGTCCGAGTAGTGTGAATTTTAATAAATTCAGGTGCAAACCAACTCTAATCCAAGGGAACAGCAGTGGATTTGCATTGTTGCAGCTGTAATTTGAATCACGTAAAGTAGGAGTATATTCAAAAGTTTGAAAATGGCTGGCAGTGGTATGGGTGCTTTTATCACACTGGGCAGGTGCAGTATGTTGAAGTATGTTCTGGATCTGCTGAATGTGCCTGTAGATATTTGTTTCCATATGCTGCTGGGACAAGTGTTTGTGCGTGTTCAGCTACTGTTCCGACTTGGCTGCTGAATGTCCAGGAATCCTGTACAAAAGCATTGCTCTGAGCAGTGCTGATGGAAAGGAAGGTTGAGGGGCGAAATGTTAAAGAGGTGATGTGTTCAATTTTTTGTTTGACTTTAATTCTTCAGTAGTGAAAAATGGGAAGGCAGGATCTGAGGGCCCCAGATGTCTTTGTATTATGGTCTCAAAGTTTACATTTTTATGCACAAAGGAAACTCTGTTAGGAATTAATTATTCTGAGGATGACAAAGGCCTGGGAGACTGCGGTGTTGATGAACATGAAAGCTAGGCTAGCTTCTCTTCCTGAAGAAGTCAGAGACTGTAACAGTTACCTTTGATAAGTTTGCAGGTAAACCATTCTTAATATGCAAGGCCATATTGTCACCTAAAATCTTCTGAAATTAAGGAAGCTACAGTCCTTTACAGCAGTTGAGATCCTAAGTAAATGTATGGATGAGTTAATCTGTGAAAAAGATTACATCCTCCAAATTAGGTCATCTTTTGAACTTGAGAAAAAGATTAAGATGTATACAAGGTCTCTGATAAATTGCTACGTTTACTTAACCTTAAGTCCTGTAATTTACAGGTCTGGGTGGTCTGCAGGTTCTTGGATATGCAAGGAAGAGCTGTAAGTCATGGCAGTGCATGGGGCAACCTTTGCAGTTCATGACTTTGGAAATTTAAGAAGCAGGAGACTATCTAAATTTATTCTTTTAGGTCACAAAGATCATGCAGTATAGCAGAAATGGTGACCCTGGTTAATTGCATCATCATTTGAGAACAGGATGTAACTAATATATTTGAGTAAGGGTTGTGATAGTGCCGTTATTCACAGAAGACAGTATGTGCTTCAGTACTGTAATGTGTCTTGAAATGATTGTACAACTTGCTCATATCACTGTCATGGCATTTGCATTTTATGCTATGAAACAGAGTCAAATTTGTTCCACCTGTGACTCAATTGACATAATTAACTTTGTGCCTACTTATATTGGACTGAGCCTAGGCAATGATATTGTCAAACATGTTTTTCCTTAATTCAATGATAAATTAATAAATGACTGTATAAATAATAATAAACTGTATTTAACATTAACAAAAAAAATGCACCTTACCTGGAGACCAACTCTAAGTGGAGCCCCTTAGAGGTCTGTCCTGGGACCTGTTGTGTCTAGTGTCTGTCAGTGATCTGGAGAAGGAGATGGAGTGCACCCTTTTCAGGTTTACACATGATACCAAATTGGGAGTGGAGTTGATAAACTTGAGGGCTGCTTTTCAGAAGGACCTAGACAGGCTTGGGAAATGCGTATTTCCTGAAATTTAACAGGACAAATGCAATGTCCTGCACCTGAAGTGGACTAAGCCCTGCAACGATACGTGCTGGGGCCTGCCGGGCTCGGCTGCAGCTCTCCTGGAAGGAAAAATGGAGGTCCTGGCTAAACAGCATCCTGGGCTGCACCAGCCAGTGGTTCAAGGGAAATTATTATTCTTTACTTGGTGCTTGTTAGACCACGTCTAGAATACTGTTTTTAGTTCCTTCAGTACAAGAAAGTTGTAGATAAACTTGAGCGAGCCCAGAATAGGGCCACCAAGGTGGTCAGGGTTGAAGCATATGAACTGTGAGGAGAGGCTGAGGGACCTGGGTTTGTTTTCCCTTGAAAAGAGAAGGCTGAGCATGGACATAATAGCAGTGCTCCAGCGAGAGAGAGAATAGCCAGAAATTGAAAAAGAAGCAGTTCGAATTGGGTATGGGGTGTGTGTGTGGGGGGAAATCACTGGAAAGATAGTTAAGCACTGGAATAAGTTGCCTAGAGAGGCTGTGGAGTCTCCATCCCCAGTGGTTTTCAAGCTCTACCTGGTCTGACCTTGCTTTGAGGTCCAGAGGTCCCTTGAGACCTGAATGATTCTATGATTCTAAGAAAATCAGTAATGTTATTGACAATTTATTTCACCTGTACATCTTAAATTGCTTTGTGCTGCTGCCTGTTGTGCCAAACGGGCCAGCTGGGGTTCAAGGATTGCCCAGGCTCACGGAGTGAGTTGGTGACAGAGCAAAGGGCAGAACACAAGTTTTCCTCCCTTGTTCTTCAGTTTCTGGATCAGTCTCTGATTTTTGTATTTGTAATAGTATTCTATAGGGCAGGTTCTGCCCTTGGGGATGCTGACTCTTTTTATTATAATTCAGACTTGAAATCAAGATTCAGAAGGAGTTTATGACAGTTGGAGATGGATGGAAGACCCTGTGGATGAGAACTTCAGAAATTTCAAAAGCTGTTCCTACCTCCCCGTTTGCAACAATTGTTCAATCTAAATATTTCAACGTAATTTTTTAAACTGTTAAAGCTTCAGTTTCATCTCTTTCCTTATTTATATTTTAATCATAAACTATTTAAAATTCATTTTCTCAAATCACATTTAGATTTTTTTATATGAAAAAGAACCATTTTGCATTTTTTTAAATTTTTTTGAAACCTGTTGTTCATCAGAGCCAATCCTTTTCTGTAAACAGTTTTGATTGTCAATACCTGATGAAAAGTGACTTTAAAACGTTCCCAAACATCTCTGTAAACAACTTCTGAAATACACTACATTTGGAAATGCTTATAGCAGCTCTGACTCCATCTTCTTCACCTGCACACAAGATTGTGGTATACAAAAGCTGCGTTATAATTGCCTGCTTTGCCACAGATTTTCTGAATGACCGTGTACAGGTCAGTGAACTCTTCTGTGCCGCTTTTCCTTGGCTTCTGTTTAAGTAGTCTGTCCTTTTCTCTTATTCTTCACCTGCCTTGTTTTCTTTTCTGCAAAACACTATTATAAAAGGTGAAAATTGGCTGAAAGTTCTTCCATTTAATAATAACAAGGAGCAATCAGGGAATGTGATACTGATGTTTGCAGTCAGCATTCCCTTTTGTGTTTCTTATAGGGCAGGACACGCAATCGGCACCGCTGCTGCCGCGGCGTTGTGAGGAAGTCAGCTGCTGCTTGTCGAGCTGGCTGTCCCTCTTGCCACTGCTGCCATCTGCGCCATCGCTTTCTCTCTCCTTTAGTCTTGACTCCTTTTGCTTTTTGCAAATTAATTTGGTCTTCTGCTGAGTCCTTACAAATAGCCATGAATCCCTGCTGTGTTAATTTTTATTTGCTGGAGGTATGTGAATGGAGCGATGTAGTTCAGGCTCTTGGAGTCTCATATCCCAACTTACGCTTTGACTGCCAGATACCAGTAAGCCCCAAGATCTGTAACAGGAATTTAGAAGAAGCTGGGTGCTTATTTGCTGCAGGTCCTATTTTTTAATCACAGTCTCTAGCTAGTTTCTAAGCAAAATTGTAAACTTGTCAATGGACTCCCTCTGGATGATTTAAACCTCTTAACTTTAATCCAGATTTTTAATGAAACTGCATCCAAATACATCACTCTTGAAAGATTTTTTTTTATAAATGTTTCAGTGTTCTATTGGTGCCTCCCAGGCATGATATTAATCCCAGTTTACTGTAGTTAATAATTTCACTGACTTCATGGACATTACTTGCAACAGTAGAGTAAGAGGCCAGGGGCTTATTGTAGAATATTCATTGTTCATTTTCTTCATTTGCCTCTCCAGCTGCATATAAGTAGTGTTTGTATTAGAGTGTCATTTTGTTCCGTTTAAGAGGTACAGTTAAACAGAAAAGGTAAGTCTCACTTATTCAATTTGGTCAATTGACAGCAAACTTCCACTTTTTCTTTTTTTTTTTTCCCCAGCCTCATATTTAATGTGGAACATTCTTGCCTGTGTGCTGAATTGCTTTTAAACACCATTTTTTGACTCAAATGTCTTTTAAAACAATCATGGTTTGATGAGTGAGTAGTAAAATGGGCATTTAATTTGAGGAATCTTTATTGTTCTAATAAAGAGTAGGCATTTTTAATAATTACATTCCATCAAGAAAATCAATGCAAGTTCTGTGAAAGTTAAATCCAGCACAATGCAAGGTAGTTAAGAAAGTCTGTTATAGACCATATGGATGGTCTGAACTGTTATCAGAGGTTAATGGAGAATAAAAGAGCATTCTTGACGCAAAAATATCTGTACAATTGTGCAAGAGAAATACGAATCAGTTATTGAAACCTCTTAACATTTTTTGATGAAAGTGAAAAGAGATTTCATGGATTAGTTTGTTTAATAAATTAGGTCCTTTATTCAGAAATCCAGTACAGGAGATCACTTAAATCTTAATTTTAGGCGTGTGTTTAAATTCTGTTGTTTTCAGTGGAGCTTAATACATTGTCAGATTGAGAGCTCAATTAGCTGTATTTTCTAGTCAGATATTAGAATTTAAAAGTTGTACTACATTTCACTTATTTAACATCTTAGAGCCCTAATCCTGCTCTTATTCACAAAATACAATCAGCAGTTATTTCTCTACATCCAGAGGACTTACTCATTTTGTGTGTCTGTGTGTGTGTGTATATATATATATATATATATATATGCATGCAGTAGGAACAAAATCAGGCTCCTGTGTTTAACCTTTGAAGTGAAGTGAAAAAAACACATGTGGCTACAGTCATTAATTTTTGTACTTAGAATTTTGAATTCAGCTACCTTAAAGAGAACTTGTGTCAAACATGCTGAAAAAACATGTCATTTGAATTTTGCATAATCAGATGTAAAAATGAATATTTTAAAGAATGAATGTCCCCATGACAAAATTGTCTTTAGTCTGTTGTCTCCCTCAGAACAGCCAAAAGACTGACTACTCTCTTTGCTGACATTACTGACAGTGAGAAGAAGACTCAAGTGCCAGGCTGCGTTATCTTTTCGTCTTAGAAGTGGTCCATTATGAGCAATGTGGTGCAGACAAGTGTGACTTTTAAGTGTTCCTCTGTGTTGAAGATGTTCTGTAAGCATAGATTTGAGTCTGTAGTCTAGAGTAAGAACTGTAGTTTCCTCTCAAAGTCAGTGGTGCTTGCATGGGGCAAGATCCATCTCTTGGTTTTACCTTTGCATAATATTAATCTTTAAGCGTTACTGCAATACTGAGAGAAATAATGAAGAAAGTCAGCTTTCATTTCACTTAGATTCCTAGTTTTTTTGCAATTCGAAGTGAATCCCTGTTGTCTGTGGATCCCCTTGCCGTGTAAAGGCAGTGATGTAATTCACCTCCATCAGGTAGCTTGCAGAAAGGGAATACAGGCAGGAAAGGCATTTGTATTTGTGTTCTCCATTTCATACCTCCATGGATCCTTTGAGTCAAGGCTTGGAGGGAAATTGGGTCAAGCTAACCTCATGCATAGCCCTTAATAGACCAAGCAGATAGAGCTGTAGGGCTGGATGATCCCATTTCTCAGCTCCATGCATGCTAGAGATGGACTGAGCTGAAAAGCAGTGTTTGAGCAGAAAGCTTAGGGTTAGAGGTTTTCTCTTTCCGGCATGAAGTCTCAAGGCTTCGACACAGGCTTGTGGCACTCATGAAAAGTGAGGGCAGATTTCAAGCTGCTCTAATTTAACTCATTAGATAGTCTTACAGCCCACCCTGAGATTACCTATAACAATGTATAGATATTATGGATCTCATGCATGGTTTTGAGATGTATGTCTAAAGAGATGTCAAAGGCATTGAGCAGTTTTGGATAGAAAGAGGCCCATGTCCGCCTAGTTAAAAGCTAGTTTTGACCTTTGAACAAGGCAAACCACCAATCCACCTCTGAGACAGGTTGTAGTAGCTAAGAGATAGGAGCGAAATAATTACTGATCTATGTTGCAACGAATCTTGTGACTGTCTGCACAAAATCAAAAGGGCAGAAAGAGCTTTCTCTGGGTTCAGATGAATTTCTGACCCCTTCATGCTTTTCAGCAAGGCTAATTTTAACACCTGGCCAAACACAGAGCAGTCAAGTTTCAAGTGCAGGTTAAGTACTTTACTAATAAGCATGTCATATTTGCTTTGTAGGGAAACTTAAATGCCTGAGATCCATTAAAACCAAAAATTGAAACAACAGATTTTGGTCGCAGGTATCATTAATAATGTGATATACATTGATTAGGTTCAGCTTGTACATACAGTGCAGAAATTTCATTAGAGGAATGGTGTGCCTATTCCAAGATAGAAGAAATAATATTTTCCTGCTGTTCAGATGCAGTTGACCAGTGAGTGTAGTTTATTGCTGAACACTCCAAGACTTGACACACTTTTGTTTGTTCTTGTGTTAAGATCTGTCTCGCGGTTTGTTTTGGTAGCTGCCCTTTGTCTGCGAGTCGTGTGCGACAGAAACTCTTTGAACACTAGATGAATGTTTTGTTCTTAGAGAAATTCAACTTTTTCTACTGTTCTGCTGACAGTCTGGTCTTATACTGCTGATGTAGGTAGTTCTTATAGTTCCATTGTTCTCCTCTGTCCCTATTGTTTGCAAGTCTGGAATTCATTTCTGCTGTAATCATTGCTGTGTTCAAAATGATAGTTCAGTTACCAGCCAGGGCTGTGGTTTTCCTCCCTTTTACCTAGCCTGTCAGGTTCTGGCACTTTGTTATATTGTTTCATTTCCTAAGATGTAAGTGGTGATGATTTTGACTGCATAAAATTATGTTGAAGTATGTTGAAAATATAGCAGCCAGTAAAAATAATGGCTCAATTTTCTTTTTCTTTTTTCTTTTTTCTTTTTTTTTTTTTGTATTGTTAGTCTTAATTAGCTCTGTCTTCAGTGATGTTATTTAAGGTTTACATACGTAAGTGTGGAAGTATATATTATGCTCTTAATTTTACATATAGTAATATACTTAGGTTAAAGAGTATGAGAAAGATGTCAAATGTGGACACTGAATTGTAATGAAATCAGTACATTAAGAAAAAAATACACAAGTGGAGAAAATAGATCCACAATTTTCTGACGTTAAAATATTCCCCTTTTGATGGAGATTTCCATGTTTCAGGAAATCTTCAGCTAGCCCAAACTAAACAATGGTTCCACCATCTAGCATATTGAGAGGATGACTTATGAAAGACATATGGAAAGGAAGAAATTTTAAATTCACTGCAGTATTGGTTGAGAAACAGGCATCAAAATGGAAGTGAAAATCCCAGCCATCTGAACGCAGCTATTAAGAGACATTACCATATCACAGCCCCTTACTCAATGCCATAATTGATAATATTATGACCATACTTGGAGTATAAGCATGTGCGGAATGAAGTAGATGTGAACTTTTACTAAACATCTCTCTTCCCATTCCTTCCCTCCCGCCTTCCCTTTTCCTTTGATGGCTCTGGAAAGGGAGTGAGTCCAATTCTTTCATCTAGCGCACTTCTGCGTAGCTGCTTGAGGAACCAGTTAAAAGGCAAGGTTTAATTTTGTCCCATGCGACTATGAAAGCTCTGATCTTTTTCCTGGATTGCTATTTCTAGTTCTCCTTAACCTTGTTTTATGTTGATGTAAGCTACCTCTGTCAAAGACAGATTTCTCTTACATTGCTTCCACCTGGAATAGTGTGTTTTTCCCTC
Source organism: Apteryx rowi (assembly GCF_003343035.1). Taxonomy (NCBI): domain Eukaryota; kingdom Metazoa; phylum Chordata; class Aves; order Apterygiformes; family Apterygidae; genus Apteryx; species Apteryx rowi. The sequence continues at coordinate 598,867 of NW_020448331.1, forward strand.
GTGGGATTTCTTGAGCACCTGCAATGGAGCTACTGACAAATGTAGATTCCCAAGTGAAGAGGATTCCTGTAGTGGGATGCTTGTGTATGCCAGTAAATGGGATGTATTATGGTTATGCAAAGAAACGGTAGTGTAGATACAGAGGAAACTAGGCACCATCTCAGTAGCTCTCGCTTTGCATAGTGTTGCAGATCCTAGGGCTGGATCTTCAGAGCTAGATAGCTTCCTGGAGCCAGTCTTAACCATGGTCACAAGCCTGTTGTTAGTGTGAACAATAAATCCAAACCGTGACTTATGGAGCAGAAGAGTCAGGTAGCTGGATACACTATTCCTGGGCAATTACTTCCTTAAATGCATGTATGAATGTGTAAGAAGATGGCAAGCTGCATCATATTTTCTGAAGCTTTGCATTGACTAAGCAGCAATCACTGAAAAGCCTGCTTCTCCTTGTGTAAATGTCCATTTCATAACTAAGGACTAAACCGTGTTGTGTATCAGGAGGGACTCTCGAGAAATTATGTACAGAGGTGCGTGTGTCTGAGGCTGGGTGCTCCCAGGGCTGGATGAACAGCAGTGGGGAAGATGCTCTGAATCCTATTGTGCCTTCATAAGCTTAGAGGTTCAGGGTTTAGATATCCTGAAATGAATGAGTAGAGAGGAGAGATGGGCACTGTCCTAGAAAGGGGAGGCTTTGACGATGTAAAGAGGATATTTAAAATTCCAGTAAAGAATATGTAAAAGAATTACTCTTGTTTGTTTGTTTTATTTCGATTAGTGAAGATCTAAATGGAAGTTCAGACGCTTCTGCACAGGAGTACATGGGACACTGAGCATTATCATTGCTATTGGTGGTTTCAGATAAAAACTTAATTCTTATTCTGCATTGTAATTTTGTCAACAGATGTATAATTCTGAATGAGATAGTCTGTGCTTTCTGAAGTTTGTGTGGGCTATGGGGTCCTAAACCAAAGTCTAAGTGGCTTAGAAACGTGATCTCACCACGTAATATTTCAAAAAAGAATAGCCAGTCCTATGGCTGTGTTCAGTTATCAGTTAGGTGGAGGGGAAGCATTTGATGTATCCAGATTCTCCAGCTAGTGATACTGTTATATCTTTGAAACACGTGGCAGTGCAAGAGGTTTCTTTAGAAAACCACTTCACACCTCCTGCCAGCTCATGCCGGAAATGAAATTTTTGAAGTGAACGGTTTCCTCTTGTGAATTGCCTCACTGTAATGAAAATTGCTTTATGTTGCTGTAGAGTTATTGTGGAGTAGGTTGATGCAGCTTTGATAGGAACACAAGAGTGATGTTCATTATCATTTAAATTAGGACTTTTGACTATAATTATATGCTTAGCCATATCAATAGCATTATTCACTGAATGACAACAAACCTCACTTCAAGTGATCTTCCAAGTCCAAGCATCAAGATCCAGTTTCTCTGCTTGAAAATATCACATGAAGGGAAGAAGCATGAAATGTAAAGGTGAAAATATTGAGAAAGTTATTTTCCTTAAGTTTGTGAACATAATTAACCATTACAGAACCAAGGGCACAGATCTGCTATATTTGGGCAAAATATTTTTCTTGTGGAGAAGGCGAGCAACAGAGTAAGAAATACTGATACTGTTATTCAATTTATTTTTCTTTGTAGACTTTGGATGTATTTGTAATGTCATATGTAAGAAAGCTCATGTGAAAACCACAGCACAAAGTGCATGTAGTAACTGATGCCATTTGTCATCGGTGAAGCTGCAGTCTAATCTGAATTATCCATGGGAGACATTTTTCTGCATTGCAAATTAATCAAACTATGGATGCTAAAATACAGAGCAGACTCATTGAGGCCCAGCTCAAGTTAACAGGACTTCTTACTGCAGTACGCTAGGAAATTGGCTGTACCACTTTCAGGGCTGAATCAATACGGTGGGTAATGAAGACTGACTACTTGCTGGTGTATCCCTGCTCCAAATATGATCCAGAACCTCACCGTTCTTCAGTTTACCCATCTTTGCAATCCATTTAGTTACTTCAGTGTGGTATTTGAACTCTGAATTCGTTAGTAACATTAGATGCTTCAAGACATGGCAAGGGAGGTGCTGTGGGGACACTAAGCAATCTACGTGCTTCCTTGCCAATGGGTTAATCTTTTCAGCCTCCAGGCTTAATTGTTCGTTCTTCCCTTGGCCTTGGTCATGTGAAATATTAATTCTTGATTTCATCAGGACTGAGGTGTAGGTCTCCATATAAGTAATTTTAATAATGTGAAGGTTTTTAACTGGTTTGTTTATAAATAAAATATTTGAGTCTGTTTTAATAAAAACAATATATTCTCTGACCCAATTCCAGGAACTGTAGAAATGATTAGTCTTCTGTCACCTGTAATATTCATTTGTTGAACTAGAAAGGGTTTGACTAGTAGGAGGAAACCCTATTTTCCTCTCACTGGAGTCAGAGAAGCTAAGGTAATATTTCCAAAGAAAAGAAGTACCTCTGAGAAATTTGGACATCTTCCAAAAGAATTTGGACTTTTTAAACCATGAAATATGATTCCTTTAGACCTTGAAATAGATTTATGTTTTTAAACACATCATCTTCATTAGGGTGTGATGGTTATTGCTAGAAAATTAAAAATATTTACAAAATACAGAAAATATTCTTGGAGTCATTCAGTATTCTTGGTATGGGCACAAAGAAATAAATTACAGTTTTCCCTCTCTATCCTTGATTTGCTGATCACGGTACCTGCACTTTTATCCTGCTTTGCAGAGAGCTTACATTGTCAGCGTTCTGGTGAAGGCTAAGTAGACAGACAAACTATTTCTAGTGTATTTCTGAATCACATAAAAGGAGATAACCTGCTGTGGATTTCCCTTGAAGTTGTGAAACACAGCTTATAAAAGGTTTGATTGTTCCCAGGACATCTGTAAAATCCAAATTTACATGTGTGTGGTATCATTATGAAATACTCTCCTTTTCTCCTACAAGCTATATTCCATTAGGAGTTGTAACTGAAGTGAGAATCACTTTGCCTTGGCTAATTTTATGGTGGTTTAAAAAATAAAAATAAAAAAGTCTTCATTTAGAAGCTGGTAATGTTGTTGTTGAAGTCAGCATCAGATATCTCATTGCTTCACCTGGGACGGCCTGGATGCTTAGGTTGAAGTTTGTCCCTTTCTCAGCAGCCAGGACAGTGTAACCCCCCCCCGCCCCCAAGGCTTGTATCAGCTCTGAAAACAGACTTTACATGTAATTTCAGGGCATTCAGAGGCTTTGCAAAACAAGATCCAGTGCACAGAAATGAATGTCGGCTGCAGTTCCAATAGCACAAACTGTTGTGCGTATACTGTACATAAGAATTTTACAGGACTCGCGTCGGTGCCTTCACGTAGTTGAAACTTTCACATGAGCACTGTGAAGAACTGCAGTTATATAGGTTTCATTTTATGGACTGAATTGTTGTTTGCATGGGGAAAAGAGTTAATTTCTGTGGTCAGCTTTAGAGTATGAGGTTGTCTGTTTTCCGGTTTGTTCTAAGGTTATTTTCCATTGTGATCTCCTTGTCTTCCTATTCTTTCCATTTTGTCTCCATGAAACTGGTTTGGAAAATGGAAGTAATATGCATTCCCTTATTTCTTTTCTGTAAAATGCCAAACTTCCTTCGACCTTTTGAAATCTTGCAACTCCAGGAAGAAGCATGTTTCCTTGAAGCACAGTTCCGTTTTAGAAAATTTTACATCTGTTGTAATCTAGATTTTCTTTTTTTTGTTCTTTTGTTTCAGTCAAAGTGACTTTGAACTGTTGCAGCAGGACTCTCCCCAGAATCCGAAGCCAGCTGTCTTTGAAAAAAACCTTGCTGCGCTTGCTTGATCTGAGCAAAGTTTTGGTCTTGCCTTAATATAAAAATAGTCTCCCACGGTTCATCAGACTTTCATGTAAGAGTACATCTTCCCCTATATAAATCCTTGTTTAAAGCCAAATGTGGTCTTTCACAGAGTATTGTAAATACATTATGTCAGTCAGCATGAATGTATGGTGTCTTAGATGTGTTTGGTCAGCTGCGGTTGGCAGCTCGGCTTAGAATGGTTTATTTTTCTGATACTAATAAAAAAGATATGGCACTGACAGAATAGGTAATAAGAATAGGGGTCCAGAAATTATGAAGAGCCATCAAAAGATGATTTCCCCTATGATAGATGAAGAACTGATTTTCAGAAGTTGTAAAAACTTGAAGATTTTATGAGCAGTAAATACTAATGAGAAGAAATAGGAGCAATCCCCCGATTCTCTGTTCTTCAGCAGCCTTTTCAGAAACATTGCAAAGCTGTCTTACCGCAGTCTTTGGTAAATTGAAAATGTGTTTAGGCTATGTGGTGTTGATATTTGGATAAACCTGCTGTGCTACAGACAGAACCAAAGTCAGTATTTTGCCTGTGACACACTCTGGCAGGGGAGATGGAGCATAAATGGCTCTTGGAAATCAGAGAGAAGTTGTCTGAGATGCTTCATCCCATTCCTTGCAGAATCCTGCTCATTTGAGTTGGTTTATATGTTAACAGGTCAACACTGAGGATGAATAAAAGCGCTAACCTTCACTGAACTTCATCTATTGACTTCGTTTGCTTCAGTGTTCAGTATCAAATTGCTGTTGAACAATTGTGAAAAACAGCCAACAAGCCTAAGCGGCCAACAATCTTCAAATGACTCATTAGGAGCCACTTGCACTTCTGTTCATTCAGGTGACTCAGACTGGGAAGTGTGTATTTTGTTTTGGGAAAAAAACTTTTTTGCTTGTCATTGTCATGCTTATCCATGCTTAACACTTCACGCCATCAGTTACAGTTACAGTGGGCTGTATACCCAAGGGTTTAAAGGTGCATAGACTTTGGCTCTGCCAAGGATGAATTTCACCCATTCTTCCTGCCTACTAGCCTGAAGCCTAGTTAGACAGATTTAATGTCCTTCCCAGTTGACCCTGGGAGTAAGCGCTAGTCTATTGTCAAATGGTACAGCAAAAGCAGTGTACCATATTCAGAGCTTTATTCTGTAGGTGTAATCTGAATTAATGCCGTCAGCTCTAAAGGTAGAGTTTAGGTCACCTGTATGGTTGTTCATGGGGCAGTTCTTTGGTACGAATGGGTCTATTGCTATTGGGTACAAATAAGCTAAGCTGATTTATAGCATTGGTTTAGTTGCATCTGTTTTCGTTCTTAAAGTTTTGCTTGGAGAATGTTGCATTCCTCATGCTTCTCTGCTGGGTTACGTACTCCAAGTTTGAAGAGTTTGCACTCCACAACATACAAGCAGTTCCCTCCAGAGAGGAATTGTGCCGGGTGGGACACTGTAGACATTTAAAAATCTCTTTTATGCAGCAGGTGTTACTCGGGGTGCTTATTCCCGCACACTGCATTTGGTCCTTACAATGTTTTACTCGGAGCACGCTACATTTCTTGTTTCACACCTCTTTTTTTCTTTCTTCAATATCCTTTTCCTTATGCTTCACACACCTTGTTTTTAGAGCAAATACTTAAAAATTCAGTGACCATCTTTGAAAATTCTTTAATTTATTATTTTTTAAGCTTTTGTTTGTATCTTCTTCCATACCAAACAGGGATCTGATAACAAAGCAGAAAATCCTTCTGCATGGTTTTTGACTGTTTTTTGTTTGTGTACTTTGAATTTTGTCCCCCACCCCACACCCAGAAAGCTACGTCCTACCAGTGTGGGAAATCGTTTCTGGCTAAAATAATTTTTGTCTTGGCTCTTATATTGCTATGGAAACACAATTTCTGCATTAATTAGTTGCCCTTATTCTCAGTCCTTTTGTTCAAACTACAGATTATGAAGTTATTTCTCCTACTGTTCATTACAGGGTCTGCTTATAATGAACTGGAATATAATGAAATGTCTCATATGGCTTTAAAACGTGTATCCCAAATTCTTTAAATCCACTGAAAATGTAAATATTGTAATTCTAATTAAAATGAATCTCTTACGTAATCAGGCATCCCTACTCAGGAAAATATTTTCACATCTAACTTTCAAATTATGAATATACTTAAATAGCCTTTTGAATTGGGACTATAATGAGCTTTGTTTTTCCTTCCCTCTTGTATAAAATGGATGTGCCAGTACTATGAAAGAATTTTATTCTCTGTATAATTTGTATTTCAGTTTCTGTTGAAATGCTGAAATACGGTTACGGGTTTTAGCAATGATTAGAAATACAGACATACATACAGTACTGTAATTCTGCTATGTTTATGTTAAATTGCTTAACATCAGCTTACACTGATTCAATGCTGAGAAAATGTTACCTTCCTGAAAAACCTCAACAAGAGCTTCTATCTCCATGCTCTTTGAAAGATTTGTAATTGAAACCTGGGGTGCTCTTGTATTATTCTGTTATTTTCAGGTTTATGTATAGCAATAAAGAACTCTCAAATCTTGCATCCTTGTAACTCTGAAATTAATTTTTCTGAAGCATGGGGAACTGTAATCTAACTATGCTTTTCTTATGTTATGAAATAGCTAATCAATTATCTCATAGCCTGAAAACACCTTCAAAATTGTTTTCTTTCCCCATAAATTATTGTTGGTATAAAACAGAAATGAAAATTATGAGAATATACCAGATAATTTTTCCCCTTTGATTTCTCTCTCAAATCATCTTGTACATTTCTGCCTCAAGCAGCTACATTGAGAGATTGTGTCTTTGATAGGTAAGGTGTACCTTGAGTTGAAAGTTAAAAGTCAAGATTTTGTCTATCAGAGTGAAAACTCAGACTTCTAATTAAATTGTTCATTGTGGTATGCAATTGCTGAAATATATGCCATTGCTGAAAGTTTGGGGGGGGGGAAAGTATTAGTGAAGTACCACCTAGACTCATTTCTGTTTTTCTTCCTTGAATAAGCTCTAGTAGATGTCACAAAACCATTAGGGTTCGTGTTCGGACTGTAACTGAAGTAAACTTAGGAATTATCCCAATTCATGGAACTGTGAAGTGTGTTAAAACAACAGTCGCCAGTGAAGTCTCAATTAGGCATTCATCTGTTGTTAATTTTGTGACAATTATATGTTGTGCAGTACTTAATTATATGGAAGCCCTACTGGGAGAGATTTTCAGCATACTGGGTCTGTCTCAAAGTGGAGTGTTGGTTGGTTACTGTGTTCCTATTACTTGCTAACATCTTCAGAAAGAGTAGGAGCGGGATAATTTGGGTGATACACTATCTACTTGTTGGTTCAGGTAAATGTTCATCCTAAGGCCTCAAATGAGCATGCAGCCCCATTGAACTATTCACCAACAGATGCCTGGCCAAGAGCAGGCGAGCCATTTCTCAAAGCAGACAGCTGATGAAGACAACAATTATGACATTATTGTAAGAGACTCAGAAAATTTAATTTCCTCTGATTGAGGAATCTGGGGAATGGTCAGCAGTGTTGGAGGAAAAAAACATCCTTTCCAGCTCTTCAGCAAAATCAGTCACTTTTACATAGCAGTTGCTTACTTGTTACCCGCGAGGGCTATGTAACTAAGAAGCCAAAACAAGGAAGACACAGTGTGTATCCAGAAAGCAGAGGAACTTGTTCACTGTTTGTGCTTTTGTTTCCGTCGGTGACGGTAGCCTCTGCGCTGAGCATGGCGTTTACGAACCCCGTCCATGTCATAAACGGGAAGAGCTCTGTGTAAGGCCGTTGCTGAAGTAGTTAAAGCTCTAGTGGTTTATTGTATGAGTCTTCTAATAGGGCCAAAGAACAACTCACATATTTCTGTTGCCAAGAATTTGACCCGTTTTTTTATCGGAGATAATTTGTGACGTAGTTACAGGGGAGACCCAAAGTTAGTATGAAGAGAAATAGACCTGCTAAACCGGGTGGAGCCTTGCTAACCTACACCACCAGGCCATGCAGTGTAACCCTGTAAGGCTACTTATGACTCTAAAAGTCATACTTTTTGTTATGATTAACAAGATCTCATTGTAAAACTTAAGATATAAACTTGAAACTCATGTGATTTAAAAATAATGTGCTTGATATATATGTCTAGAACTGGATATAGTAGATTAGGGATGTTTTATTGCAGAATTCTTTCACAAACTGTGTGTATGTGGAATAACAAGCAGTTACAACCCTTGCTGATTGTGTGTCTACTCATACTGTTTTTATATATATATATATATATATATATGAATGAATGAATGAATGAAACTGCAGAGTCTTCATCTATCCTTTGAAAATAGGACTATTATGGGCAGTGTGAACTGACTATGCAATTGATGTTTACTCCTGAAGTGCTGAGTATTTTCCTGTTTTCAAGCATCACCTTTCACCGCAGCTAGCGTGGTTGCGTTGATAGATGAAACGGTATCATATTTGTCAGCTGTTCCATAAATCATATGTCACATTGGAAGCCTAATGTATTCTGTGCCAAGTAGCCAAAGCCATTAAAAACTTATCTGCTTCCTACTGTTGATAGGCAATCCTTGCAAATGCTTTGATCCCTTTAATAAAATGTTGCCTGACATGCCTTTGAGCCAACTTATTGATAAATTCCTATTTTTGATTCAAATTGAGATGTGGAAGCAGGCAGTACATTTTATAAGGGACAGACAGGAAGTGTTGACTTCTGTTGTAAAGGGAATTAAGCTGACATATTAAGACTAGTCAGTAGTTGAATGTGCTCACACTGTATGAAGTTACAAATACAAAGGTGAGCAGTTGGAGACAGAACTGTTTCTAGCTGGATTTATGTTCCTTTATGGAAAAAAGTGTATGTTGGATTTCATTCAGAAGTCAACAAGTAACCCTACTGAATAGGCCATGTAGTATCTAGAGAAAGCAACCCCAAAAGGGAAAGGTGGAAGTAGAGTTCTGATGTTGTTATTTCTCATGTATCAGGTTTTGCGTTCAGACTTTATTCTTCTATTATATATGCTTAGCTTTTTGAGCTTTGTGTAGAAGCTGCTCCAAAAGAACTATTAAGTGTCAGGTATTCAGTGATGAAGATCAGCTGATATCAGTGAAGCTGTATTACATGGGAATATGGTGCAGCTGTTTAAGCCTATGTAGTCACTTGGATTGCACATGACTACCTGCAGGCATATACAGTGAAGGCCACCTTTGGGATAGAGGGCTATAGTCTTACTGCACAACTACCTGCATTACAGTAACAGCAGGGCACTGAAGCAAACAAGCTCTCATATAATGCCTTAAGCGTTCGTGATTTGACTCCGCATCTTTAATTCATTCTCAGTGCTAGAGGAGCTTGTGAAGTGAAGGAGCAGAATCAACTCCTTAATAAAGTAATTCTTTGCCTAAATTTTAAGTGACTAGTGACTTGGGAAATTTTCACTTCCTGGGACTACTCTTTGAGACAGTAAAATATGTGGGATGAAAACAGGGATGTTTGCAGAACTATAAGGGGGTCTCTCTTTGTAGAGCTTCCATTTTTCAGGTGTTACCTGGAGCACCAGTCCTTACTGCTCCATGAGGTTTTGCGGTAAGAAGCGTTTGACACATTTACCAGGAATTGAAGCTTGTTTGTAGCGCTGAAGTTTCCTACTTGATCCTAAAACTTCCAAACGCTCTCTGAACGTTGCAGTCTATGTTCCCCCAGGGCCTCGGCCTTGGAAAAGCTGTGCCAGACTTCCAGCATGTCTGTTATTTCTAGACAAAAAGTAAGGACTCTTCCATTTGCTTGGCAATGTAGGAGACTTGCTTAGGTTTTGGTGTTCAGGCGTGGGTTGAATGGAGGGTAATCTGAGGGAAAAGGAACAAGAAGCTTGTTTTGGGGAGGCACCGAACCTTGCACATAGTCCCCAGGGAAAGAGGCAGCACCTTTTTCTTGGAAAGTGAGCCAGATTCAGTGACCAGCACAGAAGGCACAAACCCCAGAAGGTGTCTGCTGCAAGAAGAGGAGAACAGTCCTTGTCTGTGTCTGAGCGCATGACCAGCCCTTGGCGTGGAGTAACAGGGAGGCTATTTGATCCCTCCCTTGTGGCTCCTCTTCCACGGTCAGCAGAGCTAGTTTGTAATATTAATTTTCTGTGTTTAGATTTAGTAGAAACTCCTCTCCGAGCTGTGAGTTCCCCTAGGCTGCAAGTGGTAGTTAGCACCCTTACTTTTATCAATACATTGTGTAGTGGAATCAGCTCTGGTCCTTGGCATAATAAATGACTCGTTAAACCCATCTGAGACTAATGTGGAGCTCAAGTCCCACAAGCTCTTGATCCCCATTACTGCTGTTTTCTGAGCTGCTGTTCCACAACATGTGGTATGGCAAAGAGAATTGTCTTTGCAAAATGCAAGGAAAGACATTCTTCTGTCACCAAAGGAGATGCTGTGTGTAGAGAGAGGGGCTTGTATCTGACTGATGGTTAGGAAATCAAAAGCCACCCCTGTAAAATCAATGAACAAAATATATTAATGCATAGAGGAATGCTTCTTACTAAAAACTCAGATTATTTGGCTTTCTCCTCCCTTCTGCAAATGCTTCAGAGGAAGACTGCAAGGAAAGAGGGCAAGGGAGGTCTTGGGGAGCCGAGGCTCAGCTCTCGGGGCTGCTGTACCATGCTGAATCTGAAATGCAATCATTTGCATCTACATCAGCAGAAAGGAAACAGATAGTTTTGTTTTTTGCTTTTTTTTCCTTATAAATATTATCCTGTGGGAAAGAGATACAGATAAATCATTCTCTGAGATTGCCTGTGATACAGTACTCTGAACTCCAGAAGAGTAAGAGGCATATTTGCAATGACTAATTGGGCTTGAAAAAAATTTTGCTTGGCTTACTGCTGACAAGTGGTTCTCATTTGAGCAAGGCCTTGCCAGTTTCCTTTATCGTAGTCAACTTTTCTCATTTTCCTGGATTTCTCGTATGCTCATTTTGTTTCACCTCATATGGTTTTGTTTTGTTGGTGATAATTTGTTTCTGGATTTTTTTTTTCCATGTTCAAGTTGCATTTTCAGTCACACAGGCCCTCAGCTTTTTCTGTAGAAATCGTCAGACATTAATGCTGATTCTCTCAAGGTTCTGTAGAAGATGTAATGTATATTATTTTGTATATTTTTTTTATTTGATTTGTTATGTTAGACTTCTTAGAGGAACAGTCATCTCAGGAGTTGTGATGAGTTGTGATGAGGTAGTGGGAAAAGTAAATATCACCTGTACTCAGCAAACTGCTTTTATTTCCACCAAGAATAGGTAAAGAGTTTATTGCTTCCCCCACCCCTCCTCAGGCCGAGGAAAACCATTAATACAAAATCAAATAGTCATTTCTGGATGTTTATAAGTAGTCACTTGGTACTTCAACAATGCAGCAAATTACTTCCTATTGTATCAACAGGCTGCATCTTAATTTTAATCTTTGCTTCTCATAGGCAGCAGGGGACAGAGATATGAATCTGAATCGTTTGCATTTCAGCCGAGAGCACTAGCTAGCAGGTAGCTGCCTTGTCTGAGGTGCGGTGGAAAGGCTCATCCAAGTTCCTATTCTTTCTTATTCCCACTCATGCTTCCAGGGTTGTGTTTTTAAGATTTCAGTTTTGTATTTGGGTAGAATGCTGGAATAAAATGTAGGCTGCTTTTTACAGGTTTCGTGGCCCTGAATGGTTCTCATTTCCAAGATAAATCAAACTTAAGAGCTCTCCAGAAGTATCGTGCCCTATATAACTGCTTTATATCCTTCTTCTCTCCAATGCAAACACTGTCTTTAAGCTACAAAGAAAGAGGTAGAAAATTTTGATTTAATGCAGAGTTGTGGAAGTTTAGAGAATTGCATTAATCTTTTACTCCAATTTAAACATTGCATAGGCAGTGACTGTATGATATTTTTAAATTTTGATGGTATTTCTCACTTTATGTGAATTATCATGTCTCTGTAAATCTGATTCTTTATTTTTTCATGCATGTAAAACTTGTTTAAAAGGAGAAGGATCAAAATCTGACTCTTCACCTTCAGACTAGTAAGACATCCAAATATACCATATCCCAATCTTGAACAACTGAAGTCGATGATGTTTTTAACATAGATTTAAGTCGGAACAGTTTGCTTTTTTTCCCCCAACAACTGAACATATCACTAAGTAAAATTTGACTCATTCATCTGCAACCTCAGTATCTGTGGAGATTGTTCTTTGAGTCTGGCACAGAGGTGATATTGTAGCAAAACTCTCAACTCATTTCCCCAAAATGATTCTTGGTTTTGATGCCTAAACATGACATTGAAGATTAAAAGAGAAGTTAAACCTCTAGGTTTAAAGAAGATCAGGTCAATAGATTTCTGATTGTACTTGGATGCTCCTCATCAACATTGCGTGGAAGTTACAGGGTCCTTTCAGCTGAATGGTCTTTTTTGTAGTACTGTTTCAGAAACAGCCTCTCTCTGTTAGGGCTGGGACTTAAAGCTGAACCTGAGTCCCAGCCCAACAGATTAATCGCAATGTGTTTTCTTTCCAAGCAACTTGACACAGTTCTCCAGCAAATACCCCCAAATTTGAGATCCTGATTGCCAAATAGCAAAATATTCTTGTGTGATAAAGCTATGAATGGAAATAAAAGCAATACAAATAGTCAGCATTTTGCCTTGCAACATTAATATATTTTTAAATGACGCTACTTAACTTTCTTCAAGCTAGAAGTAGAAATTGAGATGCCCCTGAAAACACTGGAATAGGATAAAAATAACATAGTTGTACCTGAGTGGCTTCATTAGATTTTCTTCTCTTTCCAACAGCAGTGAAGTGACAACTTGAGTTCTAATGCTGCCCTACAGCATGACATTATACTTCCTTCAGCTGCGTCGTCCGATTATTTAAATGGTGACTGCATATGTCAGCCCTGAGAAGATTCGTAGACCAGATACATGCTTCTAAGGCCAACATGCATCCTCTCCTCGTTTAAGTAGAGCAGCTAATAAATGGTGACAACTGCTTACTGCTGAAAATTCTCAATTGTTCTATAGTTCCAGAATTTCCTTCCTTGTTGTTTGCTGGGGAATATCCATTATTATTCCTACGGCCTGTCACCGTTCGTCACAGCAAACCCCATGACAGAAGCAGTCACAGTGTTCTTCCCTACGGTTTTTGTTCAAACCTTGTTTTCTGTGTGTAATCTGCCTCGTATCACCTCAGCGTTGTTCTGTTTGGGAGAAGAGTATTGCTATTAGTTGTTGTTATCTTTTAGAAAATATTGTCCCTGAACTTTCCTTCTCCTGCATTCCTCAGGGATTTCCCAGCAGTGAAACCTCTGCAAAATATTGTAATTTGCTTTAAGAACTTTACTTTCATCTTCACCTGAATAATTTTGCATATACTTAATTCTCCAAACCATGACCAGGTCTTCTGAAAACTAGATGTTAAACTAGCTTCAGTTATTACTCAGGAAGTAGTAGTGGTATTTCTTGTTTTCTCAAAACGAGGTGCCTATTCTTTTTTAAGAAAAAAATCTTTCTAATTATCTGCTCTTTCTTTGTGCTTGGTTTTAGCACACACTAAATTGTCTCTCTCTCCCTTTTTTGAGTACATCAAACTTGCATAGCCTTTCATTTCTGAAGAGACATCAGTCTAGCTGAGTACCATATTGATAGGGTGGCAAATTCTTTCCTCTTTAGGAGAAAAGCATTAAAGAGACCATAGATCATAGGCGTTAAGTGTTGCAGGAAAGCCACATTAAATCTTATCTTGGTGCATCAGGAAGAAAAAAACCCCACTGCTGTTTGAATTAGAATTAATTATTGACCTTTTTCTTGTCAATTTGTATCACAGACCGCTGAAATTATCAGAAGTATCTAGTGAGTAAAGTAAGTAATCAGCTTAGGTAACGTGCAGCTACATAAAATACAGTAGGAATGTGTAGACATCGTCTTCATTGGGTAGAGCCTTGAGCTGGGAGTTCCTCCTGTCACTTACCACTTAGCTTAAGTATTAAAAATTAAGGCTGACATCTTGATTCAGTAGAAGTTAGCAAAGCAACTTTTTAGGTAAGGTAAGGGGAAGGAGCTTTCATGAGCTCATTCTCTTTAATGCTGTGATTTTCTCTCTATAGGTGTGCATGGATAGAAATACATATGCATGTGCAGTTTCATTACTCAGACATGCTTTAAATGCTACAGGGAGGCAGTTGCAAGATAAGAAAGGTCTGTTTTCTTCCTGACATTCTTGTAAATGCTTACGAGTTGTTTTATTCTTCTGCACTGTCCTCAAAAGTGACAGGCAGCATAGGACTTGTTCTCTGGAGAAAATAAATAAATAATAATAAAATATATATTTATATAAATAAGTATATAAAAAATTATATATATATATTTGGGGGGGGAACAAGTTCTTTGACAAGCTCGTAATGTCTTCTTTTTTCCCTTCAAGATCAGCCTGCCTTGCTTTGACATTGAGTACTGATACAGTAAGTTTTGTCATCCTCTTTCAAGACAGTGATGAACTTGTATGCTTTATAAGACTTGCTTCATTTTGATTTTAAAGAAACAACACATCTACTGACTAAATAATATAAGGAATATTGTACGTGCGCATTGAATTATCAACTCTACATTTGTTAAGCAAAATATAGGCTTTGTCAGGTACTCCGTGTTATATTTTGATAAAGCACTGTTAGATTTTTAAAGCCAGGAAGCAGATGATTAAAGTGTAGCACCAATGACACGTGAACCAGAGAATATGTGGAGTTGGAAACTTGGAGGGTATCTCCATGGGTAGATCTGTTGGCTGAGAAAGCATCGAAACCTTATGCCTTTCTGAAAGCAATTCTTGCTTTGTGACCATGTGGAGCTGTGGAGAGGAGTGCTCTCATGTGTTGGTGATTAGTGTACTAAGTGTTGAAAAATAGCTGCCTTTAGGTATTATAGCATTTTCTTTTTTTTTTTTTTTCCCCCCACTTTCTCTTCCGGGTAAATTAGTGCTTAATTGCATCCATCTAGTAGTGTTGAAAACACGTCTGCATGCTATTTGCAGTAAAATTTGCTGCTGATCATGTAGTAGCTTGGTCCCACAATACTCAGCAAAGATGATAATGAAAGGAGATTAGGGGAGGAACAAATTAAGGCTTAAGGGTGGAAGAATTGTATTTGTGTGGTAGACAGGGGCTTATGTACGCTCCCCGAGTAAAGGGAGAGCACCACGAAGCGCAGGTTGTGACACAGCGGAGGACAGAGGTAGTGCTGATACCGCTGTTTTCGCGGGTGGCTGCCCAGGCGAGCGTTCAGGGGGAATCGGTGCTTTTCCTCAGGCAGAGCAGTAATATGTTTCTCAGAGGAGGCCTTAAGTGAGAGTATGTTTGAGTCTGTGCCTAATTAAGCTCCTTGGTTTTCATTTGTTATCTGCCACAGTGATGGGCCAGTGTCACTGGTGGAGACCTCTCTGCCCGGTTTATCGTTTAGTTTTCAGTCTGTTCGGATAGCACGTGGTAGATCCAGAAAGGGAGTGTCTGCAGTGATTAAGTTTAACAGAGGATCCCTCTTATGAAACAGGCTTAGAAAGAGGGATTGATACATACCCAGGGATAAAACATGTTGAAACCAGAAGTGGGAAGAGTATTGGGGGGAAAAAGCAGAGCTAAACTAAAGTTTTGATGGGGTGCAAATAGTAATCTGTCAGATACTAATATGCTTCCCATTGTACATTTAAATGCTTAAAGCAGAAGACAGTATTTAGAGGCAGGGGAGTAGTCGAAATCAAGATACTGACTTGGGAACTGAAAACAGGTTTGGTTCCTGTAGAGTAAGGTCTTCAAAAAGGAGCGATCTCAGATGTTGGATCTGCAGTGCCTAGTGCAGTAGAGCCTTGATCTTCTCCGAGGCCCTCTGCAAGCTTTCCCTATATGTTAGTGTTCCTTACAAACTGCGATGTGATGAGAATGCATTAGTAACAAAACAATGTTTAAGCATTTATAACACTTTAAAATTTTTATTTCACTCAGAGTTTTGTTCTGAAAACACAGCAACCTTAGGGGAATTTAAAAACTAGTTTGACTATTCTGTAGCCATTTAATTCATGGGTACGTGAGTAACTCTAATGTTTGAAGAAATCTAAATATTTGATGAATCAGTGCACATCTCCCTATCCACAGTTATTTAACTTCCCTGAAAAGGAAGCAGATTTTCTCATTAAAAACAAGTTAAGCAGATCTGAGTGCAGTTTCCAGAACTGTACCAAAGCATGTGCCTTTGTTTCATTTTAATTGGAATCTATATTACTTGAAAATAATAAAAAAAATCTTACGTGTTTCACAGCGGGTTTTTTTTCGGTACTGAATCTTGACGTCTTTGGCCCATGAGAGTATAATTGAACCAAACTAATCTACACCTTAGGGCAATGTATTTTTTATTGATCCCAACTCTACATTATTATTGTTGCTTAATGAGGAACTAATGTAATTTCTAATGAAGCCACATGGCCGTTGGATAGAAGAACTAAAGTTTTATTTCCCTTGTGACAAAATATACTCTCTTCAATTAAAATCTAGGAAGTAGAATTAATACCAATGTAAAATTTTGCAAGAATTAGTGTCAAGACTGAAGCATTTTATTATGTATATAAATTGCTTGGATAATGAGATTGAAAGCAAGTTATCAGAGTACCTGGACAATCCATAAACTCAATGGAGACTGCTTGAACAGTGTAATCTGCAGAGGCATTTGAAAAAATGGGATTTTTTTTTAATACTTCTACCACACATCTGAGTTTCTACTAAATACAAAGACTGAATGCCAAACTTCAGGAGACCTCTTTAGCAGAGAAATTGCATAAATTGATAGAGATGAGCAAGTCTGCGTGAACTTAAAAGCTAGGTATGTCTGGCAGTATTGTAAGGTCACAGTGCCCTGTTCCTGCAGTATGCTCTCCTCACGTTGAAACACAGGGTTAGATAAACTGATCCCTCTGGAGCAGGTGACCGTGACAGTGCTGTCTAGTTTTACTCTATAGCCCACTTATATTTTTTTCCATATTCCAGAATTTTTTGTGTTCCAGCTCCAGTATGTCGGTGCCTCTGCCTTGTGCTAGGGTACTGAAAACTGGACCCAGTACTCCAAGTGCAGCCTTGCAGGTGCTGAGCAGAGGAGAAGAATCCCTTGACTTGCTGCCTACGCTCTGGCTAACGAAGCCCTGAATGCAGTTGGCTGCCTTTGCAGCAAGGGCACGCTGCTGACTCGTGTTCAACTTGTCCACCAGGACAAAGCTGCTTCCCAGCCGGCAAGCAATATGGTCAACCCATATTGTTGCATTGTTTTTGTTTGTTTTTTGTTTTGTTTTGTTTTCCATCCCAGGTGTAGGACTTGGTATTTGCCTTTGCTGATTTCATGAGGTTCTTGTCAGCCCGTTTCTCTAGCCTGTCTAGGACTCTCCAGCACATTGACCTTTGAGGAGATTGTTCTTGAAGATCAAGTAGCTCTTGAGTGCCTTGCCCCTGTAGGGCAGTCTCCCATGCGATCCTGCCAGGCAGGTCCCTGAACAAACAACTCTGCTCTCCTGAAGTCCAGGGCTGCAGTTATACTGTTTGACTTGCTCACGTCTCTGATGACGTTGAACTCCACAAACTCATGGTCACTGCTGCTGAGGCTGCCCTTGACCTTCACATCTCCAACCAGTTCTTATTTGCCTGTGAGCAACAACTCGAGTACAGCATCTACTCTAGCTGGCTTATCATCACTGATGATGAGATATTGTTGTTGGCACGTTCCAGAAATCCCCTGAATTGCTTGTGCCCAGCACGGTTTCCCTTCCAGAAGGTGGTCATAGTCCTCCACAAGTACCAGAGCCTGTGTCTGAGCCTTCCTACAGCTGTGTAAAGGCTTTCCTTTGCGACCAGAAGAGATTTGAACTGGTGTCTCCTATGTGACTCCAGCTCATTGTCAGGCCCTCTGGCATTCTAAATGCGTTCGTAAGTCCTTTTTTAACTTGTTCCACTTTGTGTAATAATGAAGAATCAGTAGAACCTGGTTGTTGCACCTCATAGGTAAGTCACAAGCAGCAGGCTGGTTACTCTCTGAATGGCAGCATGAATATTTTTACAAGGTGGAGCCAACCCCCCACAGAGATCTTCCTCATAATATCCTGTAACCAAAAGGCTAGGGCGTTGACCTGAGAGGAGAGAAATTTTGTCCCCAAACCCTGCCATAAATCAGATGAAGACTGGGTTTGAACTTGTATCCTACTGCAGGAGAGTTCTGTACCTACACAGCCATATTTGTGCCAAAGCTGGGTGCAGCTGTGCTGGGAGTTTGATGGGGTGTGGGGAAGGAAGGAAGGAAGGAAGGAAGGAAGGGCTAAGGCTGCCTGGCTGGGCTGCTGCCGCCGTGTTGTGTGGCATGGAAGAGGAGCAAGGGGACTTCAGCATGACCAGTTTCTGGCTGTGGCTACGCAGAAAAGTGAAAAAGGAAACAGATTAGGATAATAAAATATTTATTAAACCAGAGAAAAGGGAACTCCCTGTTCCAATAATTATTTAATGTAAAGCACTGAAATATTATTAAATGGAGTAGGCAAGTGATGTTCTCTTCACCCTTGAAAGTGGTCTTATTCCTCTCAGTGCTTTACTCATTAGGCTAGCATTATGTTTGTTTTCTCATCTCCTTCAGGTATAGGAATATTCACTTATCTTGTGCAAAGTGGAATAGCTCTCACAGGAGCAGTAGGGAAAACTCGGATCAGGAATTACCTGTGGCCTGGCAGCATGAGGAACTGTCATTATCAATACCAGCATTGGTGTGTGGTGATGTACTTTCAGGCTGGTCGTTCATCTACTGAATTGCTCACTGGTTTGATGGAAGCCTGTTCTTAGTGTTATATGGGGGGAGAATAAATACCTGCATAAACTCCCCTGGTTAAGCTACTGAGCCTGAGGGACTCCCTGAACTAATTGTAAGGAACATTATGTATTAAAAAAAAAGCATATTTTAATTAGAAATAATGGAGCTTGGTTCTTATTATTAAAGATTGCTCTCTATTTCCATGTCTGTCATTTCTAATGATACCATGGCTCCCCTCTGCTTTTGTACAGGAATGGTGAAAAGAGTAAGTTATACAGACTCATGAAAAAGGGGTATCCAGGTCCCTTAAGAAGCTCTGAAAATCTTGTACAAAAATTGTATTCATTTCAAATATCACTGAAATTGTTGATTTTCTGGAAAGATCAAACTTGTAGATATTGCTATGCCCCCAAATGCTGAGACCTACTGAAATTTTTTATTGCTGTTTTTTTATGATTTGCTCCTTTGATTTGTTTATTTTAATATCATGATCTGTGGGAGGGTGTCATCTTAATCAGAATGAAGATATGCAAATGCCAGAGTGGATTTGTATCTCCAGTCAAACAGTGCTGTTTTTGAAACTCCCAGCAAATATGACTTGTTTGAAAGAGCAGTTTCACAAAGACTATTGCTCTTTTTGGCCTGCCTCTTGAAGGAAAAGCTGCTATATATGATGGTATTGGTAAGATATCGTCTCTCTCAGTCAAAAAGGAGGGGGGAAAAAAATCACTGCTCTAGTCTCGAGACTCAGTTTGAGAGCTTAGTTGAAAAGTTTCCTAAGTTCAGAGGTTAGCTAAGCTTGGAGGCAGTTTTTTTGTTTAATGCAGTAATTGCTACGCAGCGTTGTTTTAGTGAGCACCTGAGAAAATTGCAGGACTTGCAGAACCAATTAGAGCATATGCTGCCACGCTCTCGTTTTCTAATTTTGTTTTTATTAGTATGCTTAATGTGCTCAGTATAGCTCATGCCCGTTTTCCTGCTGACTGCACCATATTTTGGAGTGCCACACTCCTTTCGTGCATAATGATAGGAGCCCCACTGTGGATCACTTGAGAGAAAATGTGATGACTCACAGACAGTGTGAAGTGCTTTATCACATACTAGTTTAAATTACTGCAATGCAATGATAATTACTCCTTTATGAAAAGGGCCCCGAGTGCAGTCTAAATGAATTCCTACTCTCAATAAACAAAGGGTCTTGCTAATGGAAAACCCCCCAGCAAATTTGAGATAAAGGCAATGGCTGCCCATGGTTAGTATACTTTTCCTTTCAGAGAGTCTTATGTCCAAAATAATCTTAGTTACTAGAATGAATGCCCAAGGGCCAAACTGGAGACTTATTGAGCTCTGCTAGGAGTAATACAAGGGAACTGGAGATAAAGATATCAGATGAAAAAGCTGCCAATCATAATTCTTCCAGTTCCTCTGATACCTCTTCCTCCCCAAAAGGTAGCTAATGCCACTCTGGAAGGTAGATCACTTAATGCTAATAATTAGTCAATGCTATTATTAGCGTAAAGTGGAGAGGTGTGTTTAGGACAGTTTAATTCACTGCAAAAGTGGCTGTTTAACTTGTGTTTCATGTAAGAAAATGCAATGATCAGTCAGATGG
Organism: Apteryx rowi; assembly: GCF_003343035.1. NCBI lineage: Eukaryota > Metazoa > Chordata > Aves > Apterygiformes > Apterygidae > Apteryx > Apteryx rowi. The sequence continues at coordinate 619,242 of NW_020448331.1, forward strand.
GATCAGGCATCTAATTTTGGGGTGCTCTTTCTGTCCACATGTGCTTAGTATGTACCTTATGTGTGTATCCTCCAAATGGGGTGCCGGACGGTTGCATTAAGGGCCCCATTTCCCCTAGGGAGGCTAAAAATCAAAAGATTCAGCTTGGATATTAATTGAGCTAGAAACCTTTTCAAGGTGATGCAAACTGCTTTAAGGCATTTTGGGGTACACGAAAGCAGACTAAGCTTCTTGGTGACACCAGTAATGGAAGTCTTTGTAATACTCCTGTATTGTGGACAACAAAAACAAGGAGCAGAAATGTATATGACCAAGCTCATATTCAGAAACTACATTTCTGGTCAAAAAGTAGGTCTCTCTCTCTCTCTCTCTCTCTCTTTTTTTTTTTAAATGAAGTAACATTTGTTTCTTAAGATTTCCTGGCTATAGCTTCTCCTGAGGCTTTGGGCAAATCATGTAATTTTTCTAGGCATTTCTTCTTATTATTAAAAATCTGATGTAGAGAAGAATCCTTCCCCCTGCCCCTAACTCCTGTCTTTGTTTATTAGAAGATAGTTTGGGGAACTGGAATTGCCTTTTTCTGAAGATACGCCCAATGCCTGGTGCTGAAGGGTCCCCATTTTACTTCAGGGAACCAGAAGCACTAGTGATACCTTTAAAATGCATTAAAATCTCATTTTACCTATCAAAAAGCATTTTTTTGTGTCAGAGATGTATGGTGCCTGAAAGACTGGTAATGGGAGCAAGTTCAGGAAAGCACATAGACTATGTTGCTGTTTGCCAAGGAATTCTAGCATCCTGTCAACAACCAAAAGAGTTAACTGAGTTGGACAAATCATTTAGTTACTTTATTTGGCTCAGAGGCCAAGAGCAGAAAAGATTTCTGCCCAGCACATGTGCTTCTGTCAGCCCATCGAGGCAGGACTAACTGGAGATCCACCAGTCTTCCCAGGCCCCCAGCTGATACACCACGCTGCATGACTGTGTTAACAGATGTGGCTGGGTGGTGTTTTTTTTTTTTTTTTCCTGCCTAAATTACCAGCATCTGTGAGAAATTTTCCATATTAAGATCAGTAATTAGAGTTGCAATGACAAATGATTAAATACAGGATAAAGTACAATAAAGCAGCTTTCAAAGTCGATGTAAATTAAGAAGGCAATTTGCTGGGATAGTTCCAGTCCTAATAAGTGGCTTGGAAAGGAGAAGCGTGATGGGAAGGAGCTGTAGAGTAACCAGAGGGCAACGTAACCTGTGTAGTGACGATAGTGGAGCTATGAGGGGTGGAAGTCCTGCTTTCTGTGCAGGGTTTCAGGGTGACTGGTACAATTTTACTCTCTCATTTTCACCCACTGAGGATGGTTATGGTGGGCACACTCCATCACAGCTCCCGATATCTTTGCTTGCTTTTTTTCATATTCCCCGGCTACCTGCATCTCTCGTAACCGCCTCTGTGCAGGGCTTCCTGGCGCTGGTGCTCTCCCTGTTAGTCCTGCGTGCAGCTCAAACGGTTTTTCCCCCTGAGGCTGAAAACCTTGACACTTCTTTTAATCTTCAGCCGTGGTTCTAGCTTCCCATCTTGATTTCCAGTCTGTTATTTAATTCTTGACCTACTTAGTCCTTTCCCCCTCTTCTTTTTTATTTAAGTGACGTATACTGTATGTATGGGAGGTGCAGCTGTGTAGTTGTACCCTAAAGTTGCCATATCTTGTTACTGTATTTACCTGTGTACTAATAGTCTCAGCTATACATATATATTTCTATACATAGAGAGAGAGATTTCTTTTAATGAGCTACGCTTGTGTTGCTAGCATGTCTCAGGGGATTGCAATGCTCTTTCCTTTTGTGGTTAGTTTGGGGCAGGCAACACAGTACTTTCTTCACTAGCTACTTTCATCTTTGCTGCGATGGTGGTGATATTTACAGAGTGCTAGCCGGAAGAAAGCCCCAGCCAACAAACTGAGCATAGCCACTGGTAATACAGCAGTCAGCAGGTTTTTCCCTCTTTTTCTCTAATGAGCAAGCAATTTTTTCAGAAGTAAAGCACCTTAATAACCTAGATATATCAGCACTGATTAAAGGAAAACTACCTACATTTAACCTTCATTAGAGAAGATGAGTATTTGTGGTATTAACATTTGTCGTGCATGTAGCACCAAAAGGGGCATTACTAAAATGAAATGTGAAAGTGCAAGAATTAAAGGTAGGTTTCTCAAATTTCTCTCACTACATAAGCTGATTTTCATCTTTGAGTTGTGTCCCCCTGCCATGTTTCCCTCTCCCATGCCCACAACCCGTGGGCAGCCTGGGAGAGGGATCCATCTCCTTACAGACGTTTCGAAGTGTTGTTCGTTGCACTGAATTGCAGTCATGGGTCATTTATCGAGGTTGGCTCCCAAGCCTGCCGGACTGTGCGTGCTGCCTTTTTGTTGTTGTAAGTTTGGAGCTGATTTCATTTGAGTGTCAGGCTGTGCTTTGTTCTGGGAAATTCTCTCTCATGTCTGGCTTTGCCTATTCCCTGTACTTGAGCAAAATCATACCTGGATTTAGCAAAGGATTTGGAATTTCTGGTGTCTGAAGAGATTTTGATGCCTGTGAGAGCCTGTAGTCTTCCTGGAAAGTCTCAGACTGAAAAACAGTAAGAATTTAGATTGTTTTCGATTTCAAAGCTTTTCCTGCTTAGTTTTCTGGCTAGTTTATTTTTATTTTCTTTCAGGAACTGAGAAAGGGCTAAAACAAGCAAGTGCACCACCCGTCCCGTGTTGGAGCTCAGGTAGTGCCTGTGACACGGCAAGAACAGCAAGTTTTAGATTAGTTTCGTGTTTGCTCGCTTGTGTAATGTTTTTGTGTGTGACACGTGGGAGGGGAGCTTGCAGGTGAGTCGAGTTGTATTTGATTTTTTCAAAAGGCATCCGGAAGGGTACTCTGAGTAGCTTCTGAGCACACGCTTAAGTTCCCAGCCCCTTTTGCAAGGTTTAATGATGAATAAGGGAGGCAGTCAGCCACAACATTGCCCAAATTCATATAGGAGAACAAGTGAAAAAATGGCCAGTGGCATTAGCAAAGGAAATTTAGGAATGTGCAGACAGCAGTGTGTGCAGGCTCTAGTGTTCAGGTTAACCAAATCTTAGCACTTAAGCTGTTAGCTACATGGCATCTTCCCTGTAACTTCCCATCCAAACTGTCGCAGCAGATGCCAGCTGTTTTCCTTTGCACGCAGTCGTATTCTTCAGATTCCTCTGCGTGCATGTGCACGTCTGCCTTCTCCGTAGATGCCTCCCCCACACATCCCAGCTCTTCTTGTCTCTGGACAACTAGCTGCTGCCTGTACTGCTTTTTGCTAACAGCTGCTTTTCCTTCAGAGTATTAAGCATAGCTGGGAGTTTGGGGGAATAATAGTATAGACGCTATAGGCAGAGCTGTCTGCATAAGTGACTGGAAGTAGTTTTAGGGAAATTAAGTAATTGTGGGAAAGAGGAGATAGAGAATAGAAATGAAGTAGGGCAGAAAAGTTAGGGGAAGAGGAAAGCAGAGACTGTGGCCATGAGAAAAGCCGAAGAGGAAGCAAAGGAAGCATGGCCTTAGTCATCTCCCGGTTGGTAAGTTAGGGCTGTCCTGCATTGGCAAACAGGGAGTCCAGGGCCATGGTTTAGTCACAGCAATAACAGCCTCCCTCCTCCTGGCAAGCTGCTCTCCTCCTCTTTGCAGCAGCAAGAAACTCCCTTCCCTCTTCCCTACCAGCCTTCGTTTGCCTGCCTCTCCTCTTCCCCTGTCCCTGTCTCAGTGGCAGCAGCAGTAGCCTGGCTTCCTGGCATAGGAGGCGTTTGGATGTTGGGGCAGAGACAGCTGCTTGCACGGCATTCCTGTCTCCTCCGGAAAAGCTGATGACCTGAGCAGGAGCATCCCGTGGCCTAGGCTTGGCATGCGATTCCCCCAGTTGGGCCATACTGGAGAAAACTTTTCTAACAAAAGGCTTCAGAGCTGGGTAGCGCCGTCTTCCACAGGCCTGTAGTGGAACGGAGTAAGAATTTCCTGTGCCTTAGTAGCTGCAGACCTGAGATCAGGAGATGTTCACAGACTACAAATCACCCTAATGTTGTTGGCAGAACACAGACAACTATATGAGAATCAGCAAGCCCTAGATGATACAGCTGAGGTCCTAGCTGGGTGAACTCGGATGAAAAGGTTGGAAGCTGTGGAGGTAGACAGCAGGGGAGCTGAGCAGAGCAGATGTGGAAGTGCTGCTTAACATTTACACTGGAGCTCTCTGGAATAGCGAGACAACACACTGCACACTGGTATGCTTGCTGAGTTTCATGAAGACCATTTAAAAACTTGATCAGAGAGCAAATCTTTCCGGAGAATAAAATTTTGGGGAGCATTTCTGTCTCATGTGTAATGAAGTCCTTTTGAATACCGTTCAGATGGTGTAGATGCACCTGCTGTATGTATAAATTTCAGTCTCATTATGCTAAAGCAATCCTCTGACCTTTTCTAATGAGCAAGTCTACTGTTCATCAGTGTATTTCTTTGCTGTCTGGTGCAGAGTGTCTACTAAATGGCACCTTCTACATAACAGCCATATTAAAAGAAGGATTTATTACCTAATGAGGCTGTGTACTGAAACTGCGCTCTCGGCTAACCTGGTCCACGTGGTGCGGAGAGCCCAGTCACAGCGTATTCGTTCTGTTGCACGACGGCTGTTACTCGTCTGGCTGATGCTACTGCAGCATCCTCTGCTAGTAGTCTTTTCTGACCTGAAATGAAGGTTGTACTTCAGTTTCCACCTCTGCTGCTGATTTGTTGTGTACGCTTGGGAGAGCCTGTGAATAGCTTCTATAATTTTATTTGTAAATCTTCTATCTGTAAATCAGGCATTATAAAGATGTATCTCACTGAGGTGTTGACATTAAGTGTGATGCTTATTTGAATGATTAAAATTTTATTGAATGCAAGATTTCAGGTGCTTTCTTATGAAATTGCAAACCCCACTGTCAACATGTAGCTAGCAGCAACAAGAGACAAACCCTACGCTTGTATCTGTCGTCTATCCATTTGCGTGTTGCATTTGTGTCTTGCAGGGGCACGTGTCGAGTGTCTCGGTCTTTTGGAGACATGGGGGAACCGGTGGTACCATCTAGCCCAAAGAAGAGGTGTGCTCTGACAGTAGGCTGCTAGCCTGAAACTAGACCTTCTGTTTGAGCAAGTTGCATATAAACAGATTTTTCAGAAAAATGTTCCTATTCTAACCTCTCCTTACGAAGTGCTGCTCGCAGTGGCAGATGTGCACAGGCATTGCAGACTGTATGCAGCTACAGTCTTTGGGCTCCTTGAGCTTGGCCCCCAAAGTTATTACTTGACTAAATGCATTAAAAAAAAAAGGGGGCAGCAGTCCCAGCAGAACTCCCTGTTGCTTCAGACGTGACAAACTGCAAGGTTTCTGATGGAGGTTTTCATAGTGTGACTAGCAGCCTTCTGCAAATGCCTACCCTCTGGACGCTGTGGCTTTCAGACATCCTCAAATGAACCTTTTTTGCCAGGTGGTAGTAACTTTGTTGCCAATTGTCTCTCTCCTTAATGAACATTGATTAAGTTCCTTTCTTTGCTATGAAATACATGATTATGTACTTTGCGTCTTTTTAAACATGGGCTATGTTTTGTCATTTCTCTTGTAATACTATACTAATATACTTTATATTAACAAAAATTAAACGTTCTGACATACGGAAGGAAGAGGTGAATGACAGGAAAAACAAGCCTTTCTTCCTTATTTAAAGTCTCATTGATTAGTGTTCATGTACCGTAACAAATTGCTGTGTAAGGTGTTTTTTTTCTTTTTTTCCCCTGTCCCTCAAAAGAAGAGAATGTGAAGAGATCAAAGATTTGGATATCATAAAAATTATAGCATCACAAGTTGCTAAAGCCAATAGATTCTTTTAAATGTAGTTAGTAATAGCAAGTAGAAATTTGTTGTGGTTTTACTGAAGAAATAAAGAACTTCAGAGGGAAAGATGTTTACCTCCTAGCAACAGTTTAGATATGAACTGAAGGCCTAATCTAATGTTTCATGGAACATTGAAAAATATTGATCCGACATAAATGAACATGGTAAAACTTAACTTTTCTTATTGCAGTTGACTCTAGTTGGTAAGAATGTTGTGGCAGTACTGTGCCCTGTTAAGGCACGGCAAACTAAGCTACATCTCACCAAAATTTACAAAGACACCGTGTGGGGGTGATTTCACAGGTTCAGAAACTTCTAGTAATAAAAAGCATTTCAAAATATGAATTTCAGTCAAAAATAACCCATTTTGATATTGCATTAATTATAAGAAAATGCAATACTTGCAGAAGCCAGATGGTCTGCATAGTCATGTGCCTTACTCAATAGGAAGAGGTTTACATTATTTTATCTGGAATTAAAGAGCCTGTTTAGGACCAGATCTCTTCCTTGAGCCCACATTGTCCTGGAGTTGGATGTGAGAACTACTGTGATTTTAATGTGTTTTTTTTTTTTTTGTTGTTTTTGTATTTGTTTTATTTTTTTTACTCCATCTTTTACTGCTCAGAAGAAGAGGAAAGGTTATGAGAAAGTTTTTTAAGTACAAACTGTAATGTTTAAAGTGTCTGTGTGGTGGTAGTAGGATGTAAAGATCTATGTGCATAAAACACATACTGTGTGTAGATAAAGTTAATAGGTAGCTGTTAATCTGTTACATTCATCAACTTTTTCTAATGGAGTTTGCAGACCGAAGGTGGCCCTAGAAATCATACTCTCTAGCATTGACACCCGTGTGGTCAACACATATCTTTTCTAATCCATCTTGGTCCAAGTATTCCCATCCAGACTAATCTGGTGCTTGTGTTTTCGCAGAGTGAATTGCAAAACTCATTCTCCCTGGTGGGAAACCAATCTTGCACTGTAATCTGTGTCTCAGAAGAATGATATGTCTTTTTTTTTTTTTTTTAAAGTGACCTTATTTTATGATTCATTAAACCTTTGTTCCTCTTCTATAGAAGTGTTTGTCACTGCCTCATTACTTAAAAATACCCGGCGTAAGCTGCAGGGAAAGTAGGAACGAGAGGGGCAGCGGCTCTGTTCTGCTTGGCAGCAACTTAAGGCTGTTCAGGTTCTTGTGGGTTAGACAAAATACCTAGTGCAATTACTCCACCCGTTCATGCAGGACCGAGATTGTTTTATAAATTAGAGATGACTTGCTGTGTGAGAAAGTTTATCTTAATAGCTCATTTATCATGAGGTGTAAAAGATTCCTTTTACCTTATTTTTTCTTCTGAACTCTGTGTAATTAAAAGTTGGCAACACTTACTGGGCAAGGGCCAAGCTCCAATTCCAGAATTGTTTGGAAGTCAAACTTTGAGTTTTGAAAAGTTACAACAGTTTGAGCTACAGACATTTGCCAATTTGTGGGAAAATGTCAACTGCAAATATTTTAGGGTATGCAAGGAATGCAGGAAGCAGGGCTTGCTCAGTGTTGTTGGTAAAATAATGTTGTTTACAATTAAACTGAGATATGAAGATCTAGAAAGAGGTGGTATTTTGAGAAAATATTGTTACTAATGGGTGGGCTCATGTATTGTTCTAAATTATAATTATATAATAACGCTGTATCTAAATGATAATGTTAATGTATATGATTCAAATAACATAAGCACAGTCATATACTCCCCTGGCTCACTTCACTAGCTTGCAAAAGAAAAAGGGGATTGCTTGCATTATTATGATAGTGCCTGAGTTAATTACTTTAAAATCAATGTTGCCATACAGGATGAATGTGTCTTAGTTGTTGTTAAAATTTATTTCCGTATTTCGTTTTCAGCTTTGCTCTGAGGAGGCTTATGCTGTTTCCTGCTTGCCCAGGAAAGGTTTATCTGGATGGCAGTTAGAAGCTAAACTTTGAAACATTTTAATTTTTGTCCATCACTAGCAAGGAATTTGAAAAAGAACCTTTCAGAGACTTTTAAAATGTTATTGAAGGATCTGAGGAATTACCATGTGTTAATATTTGTCTGGAGCTAATTTGAATAAAATGCAATATTGAAGTAAAAATAAACTGATGACAAAAATTTGCTTTTTTTAAGGAATATATAATCACTATCAATACAATGTACTGTAATGCTAAGTACTTTGATTTCTAGGGTGCCGTTCCTGACTGTTATGCACCTAGATTTTGAAGCTTTGCTAATCGAAGAGAGCTCAGTAGGAAGCTCGAGGAAGGGACTTACCAGATCCATGACTGTAAGTATAGTGGGTCTAGTTCTGATTTCTGTGGTGCCAGGCTGGATCAGAGATGTTAAAGGAGGTATTCAGGTGACTTAGATGTTAGGTAAGTGGCAGTTTACAAAAGGTACGGATTAAACTGATCATAGTTTATAGTGAAGCGTTACGTGCTATATTCATGACACTGTTAAAAGCAGAGTATTTAGGACCAGCCTCTGGCAGATTTTCTTGCCGGTACCTTGACAGGTTGGCTGTGTTTGTCTTAGGTACCTTATTGTGTTAGCAGCTGTCTTTCAGTATGGAAAAGGACGTATGCCTGACGAGATTAAAAATCATCACTTGTTCCTATATCATAAGCACTGTAGGCTTGGAAGGCATCAAAATACTGCAGAATATCTGACCTCAGGGGAGCTGCTTTGGGGTCTCTGTGAAGCCGTTCAGTTGCCACTGAGATGTGAAATTCCAATGAAAGAACGTTATTGCCGAAATTTTTGACTATTTAAAAAAAATTAACCACACACTTTGTGTTGAGACTAACAGGAGCCATAAGACAAAGTTTGCTGTTTAACTTGGAAAACCCTCTCTCTGTGCAGCTCCTTCTGGTGCTGAGAAGTGTTGCACGTGCGGGGGTGCAAACATCAGCCCTGTGGGACTCGCATAAAGCAAGCTGCCCCGAGCGTTTCTCGGTGGATTGCTGCGTTCGCAATGCAGCCAAATGAGGAGCCTGAATGCGCTGTTTTACCGTGGAAAGTCTGAATTTTCTCCTTGATCTTTTGACATCTCTTAATTAATCTTTGCTGTGTTCTCATTCCTGTAAGCGCATCTTACAGTTCCTCTGGGGAAATGGCTCTCTGGAGAAAAAAGATCTACTAAAATGGGCATTATCTTACTGAAATACACAGCTTGGGGAGAGGCAAAAGGATAGAAAAAACCCAAGGGAGGTAAAAACAAAGCTGACTCGGTAATGACTGCATTGCTAAGACACAGCGTACATCCAAGTCTTTAAGAAATTAATGAGAAAAACTTTTAAATGATTCTACTTGTAATAGTCGGGGCTCTTTTATTATTATTATTTTTTTATTCTCCCATCGGAGCATTTGGGCTGCAGTTCTGCAGGGAGCTGGGCAGACGCCCTGGAGCGGCGAGCGCTGCCAGTGCGAGTGGCTCTCTGCAAGCCCCACGTGCTCCCCAGCGCTGAGTGGGGCCTATGCAAGGGGGGGCTAGAGCCATCAAAAGGCTCTAAAATCCAGAGAAGTGATGGAAAATAGATCTTTGTTTTGTTTTCAGTATGTTTTCAATATGTTCTTGGTCTCACTAGACTGCGTTTTTGTCTATTTTAGTTGTTACAGAAACCTTTAACCTTTATCAAGTACGGAAAAACCAAAAGTGAAATGAGCAGAAGCAGGGGCAGCATGTTGGAAGAGCCGAAACCACTCTGTATCATTGCATCATGAGCCCACATGGGTAAATCTGTTCCGGGTTGCATCAAAATGTGCAAAAGCCTATGCTCAGAACTGGAATGGAGGATAGGGCCAATTGTTTTGTTTGTTTGTTTTTGAGGGTGGGGAGGAAGCAGGCAGGGGAGTTGCTATACAAACTGGAAACATTATTTATTTTATTCTTCCAGTTATTTGCTATGCCTCTACACTGCCTGGGTCCAGGTGAGACTGAGAGGGAGGTCAGTGTATTATGCAGGAGGTTTGAGTAGGCAGTTCAGACCCTGAGGATCCTTATCTGGGTTTAATTGAACTTCCAGGCTGCACAGAGCTTGCCTAGCCTGGTCACTGCAATGCACACGGTCCTGGTACTAAATGCCAGGCGCTGAACTTCTGCGTGTTTAGAATTATGAGCTTTAACCTATGCCCTTTGGATACTACCAGCTGGGTTTGCTTTGTTTTCAGAAATGCTTTGTAAGGTGACAGTGTTTGGTTTTGTGTGCATCTTATTTTGGTTGTTATTATTAATCATCAGTATTGTTTGCCTTTCTGTAGTGTGTTGATTTTTGTTGTTGTTTGTTGCTGATAATTTATTTTTCAAAGAAAGGGTCATGGCCTTTTAAGGTGAAACAGACTCTTAGAGTGACGTAGGTTGTAAGGGACCTCTGGAGGTCATCCAGTACAGCTGCTGCTCAAAGCAGGGTGGGCTTCAAAGCCAGAGCAGGCTGCTGAAGGCCTCGTCTGATCCAGTTCTGACCCAGAGACTCTCCAGCGATGGAGGCTCCAGAAGTGTTGCGGGAAACCCGTTCCAGTGCTAAAACACTCTCAGGGTGAAGACTTTTTCCCTTGTGTCCAACTGGACTGGCCCAGGTTGCACTTGTGGTTGTTGCCTCTCGTCCTTTTGCAGTGCACCTCTGGGATGAGTCTGGCTTGGCCTTCTCTGTAACTCTGTTTGGGTGGTGGACGACTGCCGTTAGATCCAGCCCTCAACCTTCTCTTCTCCAGAGTAAACAAACCTGCCTCCTTCAGCCTCTCCTCATATGTCATGTTCTCCAGCCTCCTAACCATCTTAGCAGCCCTCCTTTGGACTTTCTCCAGTTTGGCAGCATCTGATAGGTGCTGAGTAAAAGGGCAGTAATGTTGCCAGCAGTATCCAATATTGCCATTTCAAGCAGTTTGCGCTGGCAATGTGTGAAAGGATGGGCACGAGCGGTGAGGTGGTTGTAGAGAGAAGGTGAGCGGCTGTGTTGCTGTCCGCTACAACTGCCAGTGCTAGCTGGGAGAGCAAAACCCGACAGCTGCTGTATGAAATTCCATTCCCTGGCCATGACTTCATTAACCTAAGTAGTCTTAGTGAGGTCGGTGAAGTAGTAAGCACTGTTTACATGAGTAGAGGCTATGGAGGTACATAAGCTTGTGTTCACTGAGCTGAGACGTGAAAAGTTACACTGCAAAATTACGCCTTGACTATTATGTTTTTGGTAGTACTAACTATGTATCATTCAAGCACAGACATATTCCAATGAATCATCAGAGAACTAGGTATACAAAAAGATCTCTGGAAGGTTTGTAAGTGTTGTGTCAGATAGAAAGTATTATACAATGTATATATTAATCTTTTTTTCTTCCTTTTTTTTTTTTAAGAACTATGGGAAGTGTTACATACAAGAAGCTATCTGCAGTGTACAGTAAAATGCTGTTTTGTTGATCCAAAAAAACGATTCATAATGCTGCATATTCCTGAGTACTATCTACTATCTCATTTACTCTTGTATGTTAGCATACTACAGTAACTACTGGCTTGCGGGCAGACCTCTGTTGTAGGACACTCCTGTAACAATCTCTGTCTTTAAATAATTCCTCAGATATCTGCTGATTTTTCTAAGTGGGACGTTAACTCCAGTCTCTTGACCTTGACTATGTGAGAATAGCTCTTAACATCATAGCAAAGGAGTATTTTGTACGTGCAGTTCCAAAAGCTATTGTTTTCTGTGTATTTTAAGTTGAGAAAACACTTCCCCCTTCTCAAAGTGAAATGTCTTTTGAAAGCGTGCTACCAGAACTGTAGAGTCATTTTTATATTAATTTGTTCAAGGTGGTTGAAATTTGAGTAAGAGATTGCTTTGGGTAAATGTTAGTAATGAATATTGTTCCAGCAGAAAGAGAGAAGCTTTCATTAAAAAAAAAAAAAAAAAAAGTGACTAAATAGCAATCATAAATGGTGTTTTTGGCTTGGATCAAGGCCAATATTACAAGGTACTGATTGCCATTTATTTCATGAGAACCATCCATCAAAACAGCGCACATGGCTGCCTAATGAATCCATGGGCCCTCCTTTTAGTTAATGTTTTGTTAAAGCTCTCGAGATCATTGGGAAACTGGAAATGTGGAGGTGTTTTCTTTTACTCCTTCGGAAGCAGCATTTCAGAAACAGTATCGTTAGAATATTTAATCCATGTATAGCAGATGAGGGGGGAGAGCTGCAGCTCTAGATCCTGCCTTCCCATAACATCCGCACTCCATGTGCCCTTGCTGCCTAACCCTTATGCTCTTAGTTGAGTGATGACACGATTTGGAGGCTTATGAGTAGGAGGCAGTTTGCTGTGGGCAACCTCTTCACTGCACCTAAATGAAGCTGTACTAGGATGTGGTTAAGAGTAAATTAGATTAATCAGTGATTATATCAATGTAAACAGTGATTCATCCACAAGATAGAATTTGATTTTTATGCTTTAACTTACATACATATGTGCATTTTATATTTATTTATTTATTTATTTATATGTATGTAGCACATAAAATTTATTATAAGCTTTCTGTAATCCTTGTAACAATAGTCAAGCGTTAAGAAACTGTTAATACACCCCTATATCACTTATTTTTTCCATAATGGAAAACCAAGGCAAAGAGGGGGTAGTTACTTTCCCTGGGCTGCGTAAGATGTCTATAGTGGACTAAAATAGAAACCAGATATCTGTGGCTTACATTTTAAGATCTTCCATCTTGAGGATTGAGAAAATGAAGTCATCAGATTCCCTTATCTGACTTCAAACGCTCTAAAGGTTGAAAGAGCAACGGTGACTACGTTGTGGGTTTTTAATCGTTTGCATAAACAACTTGAGGAACTCAATTTTTTTTTGCTAAATTAACGATACTGTTCCAAATGTATGCGTGCATGCATACCCTGACAAAACACGGAGTCGGGGTGCGCGGGGTGGCCACAGTGAACGTTCACTGTGCTACCTGCACCCGGCGCAACGTCCCAGGGAGCCTTTGCTGCATGCGTGCATACATGGGAAAGTTATAAATGAATGACAGCAGATATAATGGATGGAATGATGTTGTTGTGCTTTAGGAATGGGCTATATTTCACTCTCTTGAAACATGTTACTCTGTTTAGTAACTCTCATTATTTAACATAGATTGAGGGATGCCATACTGTTGATTAATTCTGTTGGTTACATTTAATAGGATTTTTCTAGTCGAAATATATCCAGGCTACAGAAGACAAAAGTCACTGACCATAAGTTATGTCTACCCATACAATCTCAGTAACTTGCCCTTGAATTTGGGAGCCACAGCATTTCCATGAATGTATGTTGAAACAGGGAAAAGGCCACAAATCACTGTCACAAAACAAGACCTCTTGTTTTAAAGACATTCTGTGAAATCTCAGGAATAGAGCTGATAGAAAAATTTCTGACACCTTTCTTCTTTTTATTGAGGACGTCCATTGATGAACACTGCAATATTTCACAGAAATAGGTCTTTTTGTTTTCCTGATGGTATATTTTGGAGAACTTTTCATGTCTAGATTGGAAAATACTGAAAAGGGAGGAAACAGGTGTAGTATGGAGAGAAGCAATTAAAAGTCCTACTTCTGCCTCATTTGGAAAGTGAACAGAACATGGATCTGCTGTCGGCCAAGCAGGCAGCCTGACAAAAATGCTGCCAAATGATCTCTTTCTCTTGATAGAGCTTCAGTACTCTGTGGCGCTATGAATATTCTTTTATTTATACAGAGCTGAATCTGCCCCACTTGAGTGCTCCTGTTGCTGGATCGGTGAATCAATATGTCTGTGTCTTACTAAATGCAGGAGCCTGCATCTCCTCTACCAAGGTCCTGTTCCAGCTCCCAGACTAACGGCTCTTTTTAGGTGAGATTTTTGGGCTTATCTGAGGATTAATGATAAACTCAGAAGGGCTGACTTATTGCAAATGAACACTGAAAGTTTCATGTTCAAGTGTAGTTTTCATTAAATAAAATTCCATTTTTTTAACCAACTTTACTCAAAATCTCTAAATCTTAATGATTCCATGAGGAGGAATTTTGTGTTTTGCCAGCCACGCTTCTAGAGGAGACAATCTTGAGAATAAAATTTTTGGATGTTTATCCCACTGGAGAGAACCTTTTTCATCAGATTCATAGATGGAAGTCTTGTGGTGTTGGAGTTCTAAAAATATCTTCCTAGTTTTAATGTTTAAAAAAAAAAAACCTGCGGTGTTCCTAGTGGAGATGAACGTTAACAACCAATTTTTGGATGTGAACTTTTATTAACGCTGGGTTCAGTGTTTTGTTTCACTTTTACTGAAGACCTGAAAAGCTTTCCCGTGACAACATCGGGATGCGTGCATGTGCGACGCGTGTGCATCAGATCAGAAAGCAAGGCTCTGTATTTTTTTGGTTTGAATACATGACGAGTGTAACATCCTTTTTGCCTGAGTCATTGTTAGGATTTTGCCTTCAGTAATGGGCTCCAGTAATGCCCAGTAATAGCTCCAGTAATGGGCTATAAACATATCATTATTTAATCTGAAGTAGATGCTTAAGTCCTATTGATTATTCGGCAGATATAAAATAGGCTGGCAGTTTCCAACCAAGAATATTTGTAGTGATAAAGAATGTGCCTAATGCATGATTCAGAAATCTTCAGATAAATATATATGTATGTATTTAAAGCATGCAATATAATTCACAACACTGATTGCTGTTCTAGATTATATTGCTGTTCTGGTCATATGCCATTTTCATATCCCATCAAGGACCACAGAAATCTCATTTCAGTGTGTGTACAGCACGGAGCTTCTGGGAAACATGAGATGCTCTGATTCTCCAGTTATAATGTTCCTCCCCTGAGATTCGAAGCTTTCAGGTTTAAAGACAGGCTCATGCTTTTTGTGTCCTTCCAAGAGGCAGTGCRGGAGCAATGGGTGGTGTGGCACTGCCGAATCTAATGATGAGAATTAAAGCACTTGATCACAGGTACAGGCTTGTGGGTAGTGCTTCCAAATTTCTCTCGGGGTTCAGCAAAATAGGATGGAAAAGGCTTTTTAAAAATGCGTGTATACACACATGGGTATGTGGTGTAATTTTTCCTAGCTTGAAGGTGGAGGTTGGTGAGGAGAGAGAGAATGGAGGTAAAACTAAAGAAACAGCGTGCTGTACGCACCCCGTCCTCGGGCACTTGCATGCAAAGGAAGGGGAAACGGGGAAGGCTAGTATTAACTAACAAGTCATGCAAATGCTAAGTACTTGTGAAGCATTCAACTGGGTACTTCATTAATTAATACTAAAAAGAAATGAAAACATTCAGAGCTGGGTACCCCAAGAATTAGAATGGCTTGGAACATTTATGGACCATGTGAAATTCCCAGTGTTTTGGACTTTGGTTTTACCCCAAATCTGCATATGAATTTTATACTTGAAAGCCGTGCTGCTCTGGGAAGTTCTCCGGGCGGTGCGTGGGCTGCCGCGGGGCGCCCTGCGGGCCTTGCCGGGCCGCCCGGGCGCTGCGGCGCGGCGGCGGCTGCAGCAGGCAGGGACCGGTGGCTCGAGCAGCCCCTGGAAACCCCCGTTTTACCTCCCGGGTGTTCGTGCGGTTGGAGTCCGTCTGGCAGGTGACCTGGCCTCTGGCCATTCGAGCACGCGGTGGTTCGCCAGCACAGGGGTGGGAGCGGCGGAGGGGATGCTGCTGTTTGTGCTGGCAGCCTCGTGCTCCTGTTTACAAATCAAGGTGTACAACAGTCTGGCTATTGGGGGCACATTAGTTTCCTAAAATACAGTTTGCTTCAGCAGACATGATGCGGTGCTCGGAGGTGGGCGAGCGCTCGGCAGGAATCCATATGTTCAGAGCCTTCGCTGAGTGCGTAAGGCGTGACGTCAGCGGCAGAGCTGAGCCAGATAAACCCCTCGCGAGCTGGCGCGGCACGCCAGGGGACGGGGCTGCGCAGCGTTGGCTTGCGGTCTGCTAAGCTCTGCACAAAGCCTTATAAGCTGAAGGCATTGTATAGAGCATATAACTATACAGGGTGTGTGCATGGGGGGCACTTTATTTGTATTTTTTAAATTAGCATAGTTTTGTGTAATAATTTTGTATGTCTGTATGGAAACATGCATACCAATAGACTGGTAAGTAAATGTGTTTAGAAAAAACAGACTTAATCTTTCCGGTTCAGTTCTTGTTCACAGATTGTGTCTGGGAGATGATAGGAAAACTCTTCACCTGTCATTGTCGCACAGATGTTCAGAGGTTGTCTTGAGGAAGTGAAGTCCTTTGAACAAGAAATGATATGTAGTAAGAGCAGTTCTGTGAATGTCTTCAGAGGCTTTTGGATGCACAATTCACTCCAACGTAGTGACAGATATGTCCGTGACAACTTTGGCACGTAACTTCGGAGCACTGTTGTTATTAACATCTGTATCTAGGTACAGTTTGAGAGTAACCGGTAGGGACCGTGCTGCGTTAGGCACCGCACAACCGGACGGTGTGTGATCGGCTCGACCCGCAGGCTAGAAGTCAGCGAGGGCGAGGAAGTCGTGAAGGTGAAGGTAACCGAAAGGGACTGAATGTGCAGAACCCAGACCCAGCGAGGGCGATTGCTGCGTCTCAGATTTGATATTGGAGACAATACTGTGAAGGGCAGAGTTTTCTGACGGGGAGGTAAGAGGACGAAATCTAAGTTTTGAGCGAGAGCTGGCAGGTGGCTGTCAGGCTTTGTATGCAGCAAATGGTAGGTGAGCTTTTAAAAATATGTCTGTCCAGATGATTTTGCTAAAGATATGTATAATCTGGAATGCTGTTTGACATCAAGCTGATTTCCTGCCTGAGCAAATTGTGGGACAAAATATTTCCTTTCCTGAGAAAATAAAAATTGTATTAGACCGTTTACAGCAATATTTTGTATCATAAGTGAGGGGAAGTTTTTAGGAAGAGAGAATTTTTTTTCATTAAACCAACTAATGAAGTTGTAAAAGTAGGTGACCTCTTGAGCAAAGGAAAAGCCATCTACCTCTATAATATGTATCATATGTTCCCATTTTGAAATGTGTGAGCAACCAAGTTGTCTGTATATGGCTGTGTGAAAAGTGAATTTCCCTGGGGGGGGGGGGCATAATCGAAAAAGAAAAGGATGCAGAAAATGAGAAAGACCTAGTACAGAGGCCAGTAGACAGCTCCTTCCAAACTAAAATCATATGCCCACTTAACAGGATTCATCTTTTTTTTTTCCTTTCTTTTTCCCTTCCTCCTCTCTCTTCCTGCTTCACAGTTGGAATGGCTTGATATAGGTCTTCCTTCTTTCCAAGCACTCAATAAAGTCACACTGCCTTTGGAATAAGCTTCCATACCTATTAATGGCATATTTAATCATATAATGTTTTATGCTGCTAGGTCCAGTATGTGGTATCATATAAAGTTCTTATATGGTGGAATCTCCCTTGCTGGAAATATTCCAGACTCGGCTTGAGAGGGCCCTGGATAACCTAATTTAAGGCCCTGCTTTCGACAGAAGGTTGAACCCAATGATCCCCAGAGGTTCCTTCCAACTGAGACTTTTCTGTGATCCTTCATTTTGTCTGATAGCTCGTCAGATCTTTCAACGCTTTTGTATTGCAAAAGAACTTCTCTATTTATGGTTAACGTGGGGTATAAGCTAAAAGTACCAGCGCCTCTCTGCTTCTGTAGCAACCAGCTACCGTCAGTCATTTGCCATGAGCTAACATCCCAAATGCTTTCTTGAAATCCTGTATAGCATTTTCAACACTAATTTTCAAGCCTTTTGCAAAGGAAGCGAGTATTATGTTTTCAGTTTTACAGATGGTGAAACTGAGTCGCACAGAATTTATTTATTTATTTTTATTGTGTTCCCCTTCCCAGTCTAGTAAAGATACCTGCTAAATATCTCATTTGTGGAAGTAGTGGATTCAGCTGAATTGGAGAAATCAACAGCAAGAGCTGGTCAAGCCTGGAAATACAACACTTTTATTCCAGAGAAGTGATTAGGTTATGGTCACCCAGTCAGGAAACGGGAACGGTGCCATCTGGATATTAATAGAACTAGCTCCCACTGTTAACATTTGAAACCTTTGATAGAAAATAGTAGTAATTGCGACTAATGTAGACATCTAGAACATTCTTCAAAATTATTTTTGATAAGTTTGCCAAATTGAATAAATTTGTTAGAGCAGGAAAGCCCACCCCTATCCCACTGCTTTCAGACAATTTGTGGGTGGGTAAGGGAAAGGAAGGCTAAACTTATTCATATAAAAAATGTATTTGTATTCATAATAAATAAGTTTATTCATATTCAATAAATCCATGTTATTCCATTTGAATTAGTATCTCCTCTCAGCCACAGTATTCAGAGGCACATTGGAAATCATTTTAGCAATAACATTCCTCTTTAAATTCCCTTATGCTGTCATAAGATTTAGAACTAGAGTCTTCACAGCAGAGCAGCAGGAAAGCTCACATCTGCCACAATCTCACAAAAGAATCCCAGGCATTTTCCCCCTAATAAATGTGAATTAATGGATCTTTTAAAATTCTGGCATGATGATGCTATAGAAGTCCTCTTTATTTCGTTTCATTCTTTTTAAGAGATGTGTGTCTCATCAAATGGAAGGATGTTAAATTTAGTAAATTATGCTAGCACTATATATCTCTTATTTTTGATCATCTCCAGGGGATTACGTTCTTTCAATTATTTCAGCTGATGTCTATCTCTGTTAATACAGCTATGTAAACATAATGTCTGTTTCATATATATTTATTTAGAAGACACCTTGTTTCTAATTCTGAATGAAGTCTCCTGGACAGTATGTCTGCAAATGAATGAAGCTTCAGTGGAAGATTTTGATTGCTGTAAAAGAACCGATTGTTTTGTTAGAAGACTGAGCAAGATCTGTGAGTGAGCTGTCGTGAGCACAAATGGCTCAGCTGTCTGCAGTGTTCAAGTTGATTGCATTGAAGAATGGCGGCAAATTTGCAACTGAAGTAGCTTGGATCGCTTCTCTTTCAGGAATTCTCCACGGATGCAGGCTCATGTTTTTTTCTGGGTTTAGCTGTGGTTATCAGGCAGCCCAGTCCATTTGTTCATTGTCTTCTTCCCTTCCATCTCTGCTGGTGGCTTCTCCCTCCAAGGTTTCTGGCAGAGTTTCTGTTCCTTTGCTCACTTAGTTAAAATGAGCTAAATTAGTAAACAACTAATAAAGTGTTTAAAGCACTATAGCTTATTTTGAGTGACATTCTCTGTCTTGCGTTCTTCATTTTTTGTTTCCTGTGTGTATCCCAATGTTTTATTCCATAAGCAAGATAAAATGTTGATATAATGACATGAAAAGAAGTCCTAATTAGTTTATTTCTCTTGAAAGATTGTTCAAACTGGCACAAACCTAAAAAAAAAAAAAAATTACTGATTCTGAAAGGCCTTCCTTGGGCTAGATAAACACTTTCTCATTTCAAATTATTGGCACCTGTCTGGGCTACCAGCTGGATTAAATCTCAAACTATTAAACTGAGGAATGTAATTATGACTGTTTCTATTGCATGGAAAAAGAAACCGAGACATGGAGAAATGGGTGACTTCCCTTAGGTCACTCATGATTGTGACAACCCCAGATTTGGCTCTTTAGTGGTTTGGATTTTTAAATGAAATCCTATCTTTTAATTTTCAGAATTGAACTACAATTTTGTTTATTCATCTTCATGCTTTACACTGACCACTTAGAGAATATTTTAAAAGAGTATGTTCCCTGTGCAGCGTGTAATGTGCATGGGGATGTTTGGTTAGACTCGGGGAGGAGGGGGAGATCTTGTAAAGAACAATTCTATTGCTAAAACCTTGTTCTTTCTTTCTCCTATTTTAGAGATCAAAGCACTTCACGTTACTGGCAGGATAAGGGCTATAAAAGATTACGTTTTTGCCATTACCAGGAAAATGTTTCCTGTTACACAGTTTACTGCTAAAACGCAACTCTGACTCTATAATAATTCGCTATGAATGTTCCTTTTATGAGCTATTGGAATTAGTAATGCAGGCAGTAGTCTGGAATGAAAATATTCTAACATTTCTAAATAAAAATCTGGACCCAAAACAGGATTTGAGTAAAGATTTCGCTATTTTTTGATGTCACCCTCTATCCTGGCTGAAACCTTTAAAACTGCTAAGAAATTTTTGGACCCGACGCCCAAGTATTTCTTCTGGTGCTTTCAACGTTTTAGCACGTGTGACCATGGTTCCTGCAGCGGTGAGTCCAGGTAATAAGAGGTGCTTTTTCTGAAGCCTCATTTGATGCAATGACCTCCTGCACTTTTGGTGCTAGAGATTTCAGTTTTGATTCTGTGATACTACTTATGGTTGCTGCATGTATGTAGACAGAAATATTTGCGAGCTGTATGAATAAAGCTGTATTTAGAACTGTTGTGTGAGCAAGAGTTAACATTATTATATAGTCTTGGAAGATATGAGTATTATTTTGGTCACCTTCATATTGAAAGTTTGTATCAATAATAGCTCTTTTTTGGCAGTAAGAATTGCTTTGTGTGCACTATCTGAGTTACTGGAATAGGGTTGTAAGATCTGAAACCCTTTTTTCGTCTGGGAGAATTACCATAGATGACAGGCAGTAAAAATGTGATTTGCTTCTGACTCAACAGAGTCAGTAGTAGTTGTTGTTCTTCTCCCATTCCTCACGACACCAACCTTTCACTAGTACTTTCTTGTTTGTCCTTTTGTAGTTTGCTTTTCCATATGTCCCACTATATTCCTCTGGTTATTTCATGGGTCAAAAAGCTTTGTCAGGTATGTGCAGTTCTGCAGTTGTGAATCCCTAGGAATTGCAAATCGGAACCTCAGTCCTGCGTTCCTGTTCTTGATTGCCCTGGACTCTGTGTGCTCATCTGCATAACACTTACAGGAATGTCAAAGATTACTGCTTCGGTCAGGGCAAATGACAGAATTTGCATAATTAGCTAAACGCTAGCCCTGTAAAATAGTGGTGGCTTGAAATTCTGAGTGCTTGTTAGATTGGGGAAGGAGGTAACCATTCAAATTAGATATAAATCTAAAGTGGGATACAGCTACATAACTTACAAATTGTTATAACACTCGCTTGAAATATGGCTGTTCCAATTCTATGCTGCCGAAGGGCGTGGAGAAGGGCAGAGCGTGCTTGGTCCAGCCGGTTCATCCCCCGCTGCCGCTTGCTCCCGGGTGCGGTGGTGGCTATTTGATCTGACTCTCTGTGGACGGCCAGTGCTGAGGCTGTGAGAAGCCACCACCAAAGGGAAAGAAGCGTGAGAAGGGGTGGAAGTTGGGTGGTGGTATTTTTTTCTCCAGGTAAACAGGACAGTGTGGAAGCTGGAGAAAGGGATTATGCCAGCGTTCTGAAACAGTCTTTTCCTTAGCTTATCTGAACTACATTTGTCCTTCCAAAAGCTTCACTGTAACATTGGAATTAATGGATTTTACATCACCATAGTGGCATCCGATTGTGGATTAATTCATGTTTTTTAACCAGTTTCTACTTGGGCTCTTTGTTTCAACACTCCTTAAGTAACATAATAATTGCGTATAGCCTATGAAATGTCATTTGCGATCTGAATTTTGTTCACTCTGCTTCCAGTATAGCCATCCCTATTATATTCCAGACCTTCTGACTTGGTGTAGCACTTAATGAATAGAGAAGGATTTGTTTTCACAAGCTCTGTTCATATCCAATCAGCTTATTTTTCCTGACTTTGTTAAAATAAAATGAAATAATTTAAATGGTAGAGATGAACAGTGTCACGTCAGGGACTAGTATTAGCTTATACTGAAAAAAGAAAGCAGGCAACATGAATGTGGATACTTGCTGTATAAATGACAGGCACAAAGTTCACTGTCTTGAAGCTTCTGATGAATGAAAATGTATTCTGATGTTTTTGTGTCTTGAGTGTTATTTCAAAGTGAGAAGGTCTGGACACACTTAAATTGAAACACATTGAAATCTGTATTTCATTATTATTATTTATTTTGATCTAGTTAGTCACAGTTTGTCTCTGCAAAATATAATAACTATAAAATACTCAATGAAGTATTTACTTCTTGGCAGTGGACGGCTACAAGCATGATGGATGAAGCATAGTGTAGCTGGCATCCAGAGACACAACTGAAATGGCTTCCTTTGGCCTTTTTTTTTTTTTTTTTTTTTTTTTAAGAATTAGAAATCAGCTGTATGATGGATATCTAGAAACCCACTCCAGAGGCAAAGCGTGGCTTGTCTGTGTGTAGCATTGCCCTCTAATGGATGGAATAGATAAACACGGATTTGTTGCAGTCCTTTCCATTTCCACTTTCTCCCAGAGCTATGCAAGCTTGTTCCGTCCCTCAAGCTGGACTCTTTCCTCTCTGGAGTGAATGTCAGGGGTTCTGTACAGCTCCATGTATCTACTAAGTAGGTGACAGCAGGGAATGATGTTATGAGTTTAGTTTCAGGACAGTCTTTGCTTTTCAGTTCATCCTGGCCTGCAGCAGAACCTTGCTATCTAAATTAAAACACCGCTGTTGGACTAGCGTGGAGTTCGGATACGCAGGTGTGGGAGGCAGTGCCTGGAATACAAAGTCCTGTCGGGATTTATGTATCCCGAAGCCTAGCTCTGTTGTGCTATGTCTGCTAATTTCTGTTAATGATCTCCCTCCCAAACACCTTGTTCAGTTCAACCCTTTTCCCCCTACACATCTCTCCCACCCTTTCTCCTCCATGCAGTCTCCTGTATCCTCAGCCCAGCTTAGGAGACCAGAACTTCTGGTGTCTTCAGGTCTGCCGAGGCTCTGTGGACGTCGCTGAACTTGTGTCCCCAGAGTTTCATGCCAGAAAGAACTGGTCTGAGGAGAGTTGGGCCCTCTGAGTTGAAAAGTTACCTCTTTTCCCCCTACTTAGCTATTACTGGGAGCATAATGTTCTCTCTGTGGTATACCAGAGGCTGCGGAAGAAATTGTGTCAGCACAAACAGAGCAGCTTCATGGGTGAATAAAAACCGGGAGCCTGTGAACTCCTGAGAAGAAATATGGTTGTCATGTAAAAGTCTCCATGCACAATGGAGAAGAAAGAAATAATAATACGTATGCAGAACTGTCTCTAAATGGATATCTCGTGAGCTCTTGGCTCTTTATGAACAGTGACATGAAGACAAAGGCTTGGGATTTCACAGCGTATAGAACAAATCTGTCAGTTTTTAAATAATAGTTTCATAAAATCACAAGGTGCCACTGAAGACAATAGATTTATGGGGGGTGGGTTGCCTCTGGAAAATGCGGCTGTGAATGCTAGCGCAAATGGAACTGGCAGAAATTGTTATAGTATGCGTGTCTTTGAGGCAGGAGCTCAGGTAATCGATAAATCTGTCTTTACATTTCAGCGTGACACTCGCACTGTGGTTCTCCCGCAGCGGAATGGCTGTTGGCAGCGAAGGTAGCGCAGTTCCCAACGCAAACGTGCCCTCTGCAGGTCACTGCAATGAGATGCGCTTCTTTAACACCGCCGCGGAGCTCCAGAAGGGGCCACGCGCGTCACCTCGGCCTGGGGTGGTGGGTGCAGTAAGCAAACGAATCCCCGAGATGTAAGGTAAAGCAGACGGAAAGCAGGTATGACAGCTGGACACGCACGCACAGGGTGCCCCCCTCCCACGCTCCTTGTTTGCTGTTTTTGCTGTAGATTATTGCTTGCCTCTGTTTTGAGTTGTGGCTTTTGGGGTTTGGTTTGTTTTGTTTTGTTTTAGTTTTTAGTTTTGGAAATGAATGCGCTTTCCCGGCATGAATTACCATGCGCAGTGAGCGCCCGTGAGAGGCTTCCAAGGCCTTGGCACTTGCTCCCCGCTGGCTGCGGGGCGGCAGATGCGGCTCTTCTGCTCTAGGCGAGAGCTGCGCCCTGCGGTAGCGATCCCCTTGGCCTCGTCCCTGGCAGTGCCGGGGGCTCTGCTCTCACCACTGCGCTCCGAACTTCTGCGCACCTTCAGCTTCAACTGAGCTTAGCACTAGTCTGCCAGAAGTCGTCCCTCCGATAGCAACCCTTCTGTTGTTGCAGCTTCTGGGCGTATAGGTCCACAGGGCTCTTCAAGATAAACTGGCGTGCGCTACGCTTACTGTCTGGTTGGAAAGTTATAGTCCTGCCAGCTTAGATGTGGTTTTGCAATGTGCATCTATAGTTAGCGGCCAGTGTTTAGTAACCCAGTTGAACCTTATAATCTCCTGACCTTAGGTAAATCTATCAGATTACTTCAGCAAAGTAGAAACAGATACCCGAGCGCACCAAAACCAAAAAAATTACGTAGAGCTGTTTAAAATATGTATATGTAACTTCCTATTTTGAGAAGACAGTTTGAGAAGAGTTGATGAATCTCTTCAGTAATGCAAACAAATAAGCCCCACAGTCATGAAACAACTTCCCCAATTCCATTTTAAAAATTAATATTCTTTTCAGATTTGGGGGTAGGAGGAAGACTCAATAGACGTTCCTTTAGATGAAAAATTATTTTTGTCAGATACTCTTTTATTTTTAAGAATTTTTGCAGACATTCCTGCGGGACTGTGGGGAAGACTAATTTTTGTTCCTTATTTTCAGTGTCTGATGAAGTAATCATTAAATAGACATTTGAGAGGAAAATTGGATAATACTAAAATTATTATTCTATTATTATTATTATAGCATTATTATTTGATTCAGACATATAGATACTCAGCTAATTTCGAGAGGCTTGCCCCATTTGCTGATGTAAGTCTCCCAATGATGGCTTCCCGTTGTGGCTCAGCATTCGACATATGCACCCTTTTCCATTGGGGCTGATAACATTGCTCACAGCCTGTTCTCTAAGGAAAACTGCTTCTATGTTAAGAGTTTTGGAGCGGCAAACGAAATGAAGGGTTGGAAATTCACTTTGTCATGTTCAGTTTTTATCCTAGGGTAAGACTGTTCATGGAGTAGTGATCCTGAATCACGATATGATGTCTTGATAATATTTTGGTGTAGAACTTTTGACTTGTAAGGAGGAAGAGAGTTCAACCTGGGCAATGCTGTCTGCACATTGTGCCGGACTAAAATGGTACAGCTAGTGACTGGTATGGCATGCTGGCATTTTTTTTAGACTTCCCTCCCTCCCTCCTGGCCCTCCCAGCCCCCTTAACAGCAAGGTTATGAAGGCGCATCAAGAGAGAAACTATTGAATCATGTATTGCCTAGGAGGCTCCCAGGGCTATTCTAGCTGCATCTAGTCCTAACTTTACCTATTACTTTTATTTATCTAATTATTAAATAAAGACTTTTGACTGCAGCCTGAAACTCCTTGCTTCCTTGATTTAAGCTGGGTAGAAGCCAGATGGAGTAACCTTTTTCTTTTTGTAACTTACTGAGGAAAATAAGTGTAAGAACATGGGAACTTTAGCGCAGACCCTTGGTGAGGTTTCTGGAAGCTTTCTCAGCAGTGGATGCTGCCTGGTGATTTAGATAAAGAAATGTAGTGTTTCTAGAAAATGTTTGCTGGTGCTGTTTGGGAGTGGGAACACTGATCAGTAATCTGTGTGCTGCTGCCGCCGTGCACACACAAGCACAGGAGACTGGAAGGAAGAGAGGTGGGAGGCAGTGGCCAAATCAGAAGAGATCCCAAATGGAAGGAGAGGGGAAAATGCAACACAAAAGTAGAGGTGAGAGGGAAGATGGAGTGAAACACAGAGGATAGGCAGTGGTGTGGTGGAAGAGTTGAGAAGAAAAACATGGGAGAGGAACAACTGGGAGGTTAGATGGAAATGAGAAACAAGGAAATCAGAGAAACAAAATGTGGAAATGGAGGAAAAAAAAGAGGAGGTCACTTTTTAAAGGTTAAATAAGTTGATTATGAGCATGACATCTCAAAAGTACTTGCTAAAAGTAATGTATTCACATTAGTTGAAGAAATTGGCACCTCCTTCTCTACAGAAGAAATAACGGAGACCAATTCATGATTTGGGGGTATTTAAGTATTCTAATTCATGGAATAATGGAGACCAATTCATAATTTTTTGGTATTTAAGTATTTTAGACAACTATGGTCACAATTGTGGTTTGTCACAATGTGATAAATTTGGTCATAATTTGAACTAGAAGTGAACTAGAAGCTCCTGTTATACCTGAGCATATTTTGGTAAATTAAGAGGTTGGCCTAAGGAATTAGTGATGTAATATGGGAACATAAGTTAAGTCAGGAAAGCCTCAAGTTATTCATTCTAGAGATGCTCAGATGCATTTGGAGTTTTGAATTGGAAGAAGAGATCTTAAAGGGTTCAGAAGGCAGATTTCCACAGAAAGCAAACTTGTATCTTATGCAGAGACAGAAATTTTTCCATGTAGGCCACAAAGAAACATGTTTGCATGCAGATTTGACTAACAGGGATCTTGGTAAGAAGACTTCCAGTGTGTTGCATAGGAGCCATTTGTAATTGTGAAATGTCTTCCAAAACCCCTTTAGTAGCAGGCTTATTTTAAACAGAAACTTGCAGATCTTATTCTCTGAGGAGAGCTAGTCAGCATTAGTTTACCTTTTGATATATGACTGCAATAGCAAGTCATGCATGGATTTTTATTAAGCCTCACTAATTGTCCAGCAGTTCCGAGAGCTGTAGATTTTTTAGCCATGAAGATAATTGCCTGCGTCAAAATGAAAAATCATTACAAAAGAAGCATTTCGTTCCATAAATAGTCAATTAATATGTGATTCAAAATGCCATAGTTTGGACATGATAGTGGTATTCCAAGAAACAAGCAGTCTAAAGAGTTGAACCTGTTTAGTAACAATAGTAAATTGTTAGTAGAATATTCTTTAAAATTAAGAAGTTTATAAAAAGCTCTGCAGCTTATGTTCTGCTCTAAATAAGGTGGTGTTCACTCACAGCAAAAGCATTTACCGGGAGTGTTAAAGCGCTGATCGAAGGCTCTGTTCCCTGCTTCAGCACCGACTTCCTCAGCGATACCAGACGGGGAAACTCCTGTGCCTCAAGCCATCCGTCTGTGAAGTGGCATTTCCCTCCATCACAGGGGCCTATGCTGTTTTCCATTTTTCCCTTCTCTGTGTGTGGACAGTAATGAGCTGAGAGCCCTCTAGAATATTTCTTGCTGAAAACTTAGTTAAGCAAAGGTGCTCTCTGTAAACTATCTTGATTCCAAAGCAATGACATTGCAATGAATTCTTTTTGTCAAAGCTGTTCCAATCCGGTCTAATCTAATGTCCTGGCTTTAAAATGATTTGTGAGTGGCAGCGTGGAAAAATGGCAGGAATTTATATACAAACACTCTTTTCCCTCAGACTTTATTTTTGTCTGAGAAGGTAGTTCCACAGTCGGTTCCTGGGTAAACTGGAACCTATGCTTAAGACTCAAGGATGCGATTTAGTAACCTCCATCCCTTAAAGGAGTTGTGTATTTTGAACCAGGCTTCAATGAGATTCGAGAGGCTTTTAATGTGGTGTATCTGTTTAGGCTTAACTCTCCCTTAAGTGATCAGAGAGGGGCAATCTCCCAGTCTCTTTGCGACACGTAGTGAAATTTTCAGATGACCAAGAACAGCAAGAGACATGCTGTGTACCCTGGAAAGCTTAGAGGATCGAGTCTCTGGGATTAAATGACATCTAAGCAACAGCTCTGTAATTTCAGTGTTTCACCGGAGGATGGAGCCTGGCCGGGTGTGAAGCTGAGACCCGAGGCTGACCAGACTGTCAGCCTCACCAGCATCTCAGCTGGCTTCACCCAGCAGCTGCTGATTTGAATTGCTGAGCTGGAAAGCCCGGGCTTGTCGTGTGCGGTAGCCCTTGATGTACATCGTGCTGCACGTCTTCATGTAGCAGCACCTGCCGCCCTGCAGGGCTGAGTGAGATGAGAGCAAGCCTGAGTAGCCAGGCTGAGTAGTCCTGCAACTGCTCAGTAACTTCCAGTCTATTGAAAAGGCACTATTTAATGGTCTTCTAACTTCTGGTTTGTGGCTCACTATGAAGCACTGAGTAAGTCTCTTTTAAAACGCGAGTAGCTGTTTTTCAGTACTGCGTGTCTCCCACCCTTCCCTGGATCTTTGGGGACAGCTATAACATGGGGTGCTGCCCCGTTGCTGACGGGGTGCTCAGCTCCTGGTCTCTCAGGGCAGTCACTGTGCTGAGGTGGATTTTTCATTCTGGTTGGGACATCAGAAGGATTCAAAGGCTGCAGAACAGTAGTCTCCTGAGATGTATTACCACTTGGCCATCAGCTTATCTTAGAAAAGACATGACACAGGCCACATTAATGCTAGGAGGTGTGCATGTCCCTGTCTTTGATACGTTCTTGCTATTTCACTGGACTTTTCCAAACTCTTTCAGGTGAGACCAAATGCAAAAAAATAACTGCCAAAGAAACATTCTTGTAAAAGTTAATAGCAGCAGGAAAACAGGAGTGAAGCCTTCAGTCTTTAAACCAAATTCCTCCTAATGAATTGTTCACACTTAGTCTCTCAGACCTGTATAAATACTGAATTGTGCTGTCAAGCTTTTTAGCCAAACTCTCTTACAGACTGGCTGGCATTTTTCTAACTGATGACTTGTTCTAATTTTCTTTTTCAATCACATCTACTTTTGTTCTTTTGTAGCTAATGAAAGCACATTTTGACTCGAGGATCAAAGTGAGAGAACAGATGTATGCATTCAATTCTGGATAAGAGTTGAATAGATCAGTAGATATATTCCCTCTTTTTTTGTTTTACAACTTTGTGCTCAGCAGAGCTATCAATGGTGTGGAAGAGCTTTGGATTCCACTTTGGTCTCTGATTCATTCAGTGAGCAATGTCACAGCCCATTTACATACCTTATTTAGGCATAATTAGCAAGAAAACATCTAACGTTCTCTTTAATGAACCATTTATAGGCTTCTGCTGTCAACGTACACAACTCACAGTGGGGTTTTATAGCCATGGTCCCAGCCATCTCTAGTCAATAGCCTGGATACCATGAGAGCCCAGTGTATGGTGCCTCCAGATCTGGAACCAATGTGATTTGCCAGCAGGAAATTGTTTCAGCTGATTTCTCCCCAAGGACCTTCAGCCTCTCCTCTCTAGGGTCAGAAAGAGGTAAAATTTGCTCAGATTTTCTGAAACAAGGACCAGTTGCTACTCTTTGCTCTCTTCTTTCTTTGAAAACCAAGTGACATGGGAATGGCTGGAGGGGGATGCAGTTCTGTAATATAATACTTGGAGGAAGAATGAACAAAAAAGCATGAAAACACAAGGATTGAGGGCAAAAGGAAGAAGGGGCCCTCACTGAGTAACAGCCCTCCTTGTCATTGGGCATCATCATGGGGAACGGGGCCTGACTGCATAAACAAAGACAGTGATTTTTCCACTGGACCTTTGATTAGAATCTTACACTTCTATAGCTAATACGTTAGAGAGAAGCATGATAAATTATATAGTATGATTTCTCCCCCCCCCCTTTTTTTGTCCCTTGTCCATATTTTCATTCTGATGGAAAATGGTTCCATGTTATTTTTTAAACAAGTGGATAGTATTTGAATAATTAATTATAGTGCAGTATATTAGCATGAAACTTTTCACAGTGCTGCATGGCCTTTAAATCAATACCTGTATTTGGGATTTCTGAACGCAGAGTTGTCATCAGTGGAGTGAAATTCATTAATGGACTGAAATGGCCTGCACAGGAGAGTGTTCTTAAGCCCTGCCCGAGGCCTAAAGATAACCTTTGTGCGCGTGTCTTTTTCCACATTAGCCTTCTGCAAAGGTGAGTTTTGTCCCGGAAAAAGTTATTAGGCTAAATTGAAATGTTTCACAGAAATGTATCAGTTTATTCTAAATTCTAAGCAGGAAATGACTGAAGTGGTTAGCTGAGAGTGAACAGAGTTTACCTACTTCTCATCTGAGCATTGCAAACTATGTGCAAGTTTCCACCTGTAGCAATGAACAAGTGCGTTTTGCCCCTTAGCGTTCTCGTTCTGTAAAAACCATTACCCTGGGAGCCTGAGCTACTTGCTATATGGCAGTTTGTGCAGTCTCACGGAGGAAGGTAGCAGAAGCAGAGTCCATAAAAAGCTACTGCAAAAAAACCCAGTTTCTCTCTCATGAAAGGAACTTTGGAAGATTTTCATCTTAATTTTTGTGTTGGCATTGATTGATATCACAGGTATGTTTTTCATGTACACACAAGACGAGTAAATGCAATAAAAGTAGAATATGAATGACAATACCTATTTGGTGAGATTGATGGAACAACTTGCTTTTCTCTCCTGTGAGGCTTAGCTTACAGTTGATACAGCAATATCTTTGACTGATCTACTCATTAACGTTTAATGTTTCAAAACTTCTTTTTCCTCCCATCTGAGATCCTCTCTAATGTAACTGCACTGGAGACTGATTAAATCTTTACTCTTCTTCCCACTCTTTGTCCCCTGTTTGCTTATTTCCCCCCCTCACTGAGAACTTATTTTTGTAGCAGTCAGTAGCAAAAAAGGGAAATTAATCACCCAGCCTTACTTGTTGCTGCAGGGAATGAAAAGCACACCTTAAGACAAAGAGAAGCAGTCTATGAAGTGGGTTTGTGATAGTGTGATAAGGCATCCTGAGCTGCAACATGGCTTTTTATTTCCTGTGGAATGTCCTTGTAAACGTTTCCAATCTTTTATTAACGGTTTGTTTCGGCTTTTGTTTGCGTTATAAATTTTGGTGTAACAAATCAATGGAACAGTTCCCCCCTGCGCTCTGTAAGTGCTAATGAATAAGACATTTCCTGCTTGTGTTATGCTTTGTAGCTAGATGGTGATTTACTTGCAAAACGCACCTAAAAAACATACCGCACCAATGTGATTATTTAATGCTATATGATCTGAAGCTTGTGAGTGTCTTTCCACAGCTCCCAGCGTATGCCTTTACCCCGTTCCCCAAATGAGGACATTTATAATTATAAAGGGAGTAATGATTTTCTGGGTTTTCAATGGAGTGGAAAAGATGAGCAAATCCCAGCTCAGCAAGTACATTTAAATCCCTGCTTTCTGGAAACCTTTCAAAAATCGCTCAGTATTTTTTAAATAGGGTGTCAGGTTGCTGTCAGGGCATGGTATAAAATGGCAAATTGCTGTCTCAACCCCTCTGCTCTCGACTGTGTTAGGCAAGCTTTCTGGCTGAAGGCATTGGATCTAAAATACAAAAATTAATCATGGGCCTATTCTGCACCTTCTTTTTTCAAAGGAAGTTAAAAATAGGCATTTTATGTGTCACATTAGAGAAGATAACTTGTCTGTAATCCTGGTTGTAGTGCAAAAATATAGCATCCATCTGTACCTTCATGTTTGGTTCTAACTGGAGTCCATGGTCCCCTCCTAATGAAGTCTATCAAGCAGTTACTCCTACAGATCGAGATGAACATCTGCGTGACGCGGTTGGTTTTGGTGGGCTACCCTTTATTTAGGGGCTGTCCAGCTCGCACTGCAGCCTGCTGTCAGATCGCTGCTAGACAGCCTTGCTGCCGGGAGGGCTGCGAGCTCGCCTTCCCCTGCGCTTCAGTCAGTTTGTCTTTCTCATGACCGACAAATATGTGCAAAGAGTTTCACTCGTTCAGAGGTTGTTTTTAGGTTCCAGTTTGACTCAGTCAGAAAGCCTGCTCTTGGCTAACTTGAATGTCATCTGGAGGAGGTGGCGGGTGGTTGGACCTGGGGACACTAGGGAAAGCCTGTTGTAGGTCCAGCTTTAGTTGTGTCTCATGGTATCTCGTGTACCTTTTTTAAACTTATATTTCACCAGAAGCATTATCTTTTGATGCTCGTAGTAATTACTTCATGTGGGCTGTACAGATAATTCAGCGTACTTTGCCTGAAATACATGGCTTTCCCCAAACGTACAAATTTACTGAAGGCACTTGTTATTTATCGAAGTCTGAGTTTTAATGACGGTGTTTATCTGTTAAAATTCCCCAAACCATATGCTGTCCCTGTGAAATCTGGCGCTCAAATAAGTACCGTTATCTACAGCAGTGTCCTAAGGAGAATTGGGACTGTTGTTTTCGTAGGCACCCGGGCGGGAGGGTTTCGGTATTCTGCTCGCTTTCGGCGAGTAAAGTGCTGCACTTAAGGACAGAGCTGCAGCAGTTTGTGAGTGTGCGTCAAACAAGATAAAATGTGCTGCTCTTCACGTCCACCTCCGTCCCCCATATATTTCAGAATCGGGCCCTGTCTGATAAGGATATTTGTTATTCTCTTATTATTTTAAATCTAAAATGCGCAGCACGTTCATTACCGGAGGTTGCAGCTGCAGCGCGACTCGATGGCTTGCAGCATGTGTACGGAATACGAATTCTTCTGAGCGCTGCTATTCTGTTTCAGCAGGAACGGCCACTTTATCAAAAAACGAAGGGAATAAAGAAAATGGTGTGAACTCTTTAAGCAATCAATTTTTTTCTCCTCTCAGCAATTATTCTTGCTCCAATTAATAATATTAATCATGGCCATGACAAGCTACAGGGATAACACGTCCCTCTAGTACACTGCTGTGAAGAAAGACCTGTCCCCTGCAAACTCCCCCATTAAGCAACTCTCCTGTTTTTCCAGTGCCTGTTTCCACTGCGATCAGACCCAGCTATGGGAGCTGTTTAAGGCTACAGGTGATTTTTGGATGCCCTATTTTTTAGGTTGATTTGCTATAAACGATCCTGGTTTTTTTAAAATAAGCCATTTGACTCTGAAAATGGGAAACCTTGAAAGTAGCTCAAGGCCCAAAAAACTACTTTCTCCAGAAGCTGCCCAGTTCCATGTAGGCAGAGCAGTAGCATACAGCATTTTAATTCTTGCCAGTAAATATCTTCAGTTAGACAGCTATTGAGATCCCTCAGTATTATTTGGGAAGACTGTAACGCGGATGGAGATTTCTGTATACCAAAACTTCAGATATTCCTGATCAATATAGATTACAGTGGTAAGTTGTAAAAGTTCAGTTTTAAAATGCTTGGTGCTTAATTTTAGTCAAAGCATAATGAACCTATTTGCTTTTATTATTAATGGTTTCTAATTAATGACCAGTTGCAATAAAACAGATCGGATAAGGAATTACAACGAAGCTGCCGGTCTGGTGAAGAGAGTCATTTATATCAGAGCGGCTGTAAATCAGTCCTGTTGTAGGCAGGGCTGCAGTCTCCGGACAGTGTTTCGGCGGTACGTGAGGGTGAGCGGTGGAGGCGGTGGTGAGCGGCGCGGGGGCCGTCTCCCGCTGGTGCTCGCTGGCCTTGGGCGCGTTGGAAGTAAATCGGGCACGGTGCGGGTGCTGCCGGCGTCCCGCCTCTGTGACCCCCCCTCCCCGCCGTTACGGCTCCGTAAGCGACTGCTCTGCAGCTGAGATGTTACCCGCCTTGGTCGCCCGGCCGTGCAGCGTACGCGTCTCGGAGTCGCACCTTTAAAATGGAGCCGTCCGGGCAACTTCTGCGTGTGCGTTATTTGATTTGATGGGGGGAGGAGGAGGCTCTTTCTTTTATTATTATTATTTTTTTAACACATTAAGGATTGTTGTGGAGTTTTCTTTCTTAGTGCTGCCTAAACGTAGCTATGAAAAAGTAGACAAGCCTCCTTTCCCTCCGTGCGCCTGCTGTGCGCGGCCGTACCTGCTAGTGCCCTGGCCGTGGCCGCCCGGCAGGGCTGCCGGCGCTCGTGGAGCTCCCTGGGCGGCTCTGTCTGGGGCCAGAACCCAAAATCCGTCGATGCTTGGGTTTGTAGGAAGCCAAAAGAACGTAGCCCGCTGCTCGTGACTTATTTTTAGCATAATCTCATTTTAACATGTTTGTATTTTTAATATAATCTTTAATTTGACCTGGAGTCACAAACAGATTTGCAAGTGATGTATCCCACTCGGAAATTTTTCTTCTTTCTTAGCCTGACTGCTTTTCTCTTTAGTGTCTGCAAGAAAATATTCAGTCTGTTAACGTTCTGATATTTCCAGCGCTTTGTCGAGCTCTTTGAGGCGTCCAAATATGAGGCTTTTTGTCAGCTTCTTGTCAGCAGTAGGCTTTTTTGTCATGGTCTTAATCCGTGAATGTAGCAAGCCTATTGCAGTGCATGCTCTAAAAAGACATAAAAAAAAATTGTTTAATCAAGTTCATCTTAAAATGGATGTTTGAGGAAAAAATAGGATGAAGCATTATTCCTGCTTTACAAATGGGAACTGAATAGGACATGAACAAACTTAAATAATACCCTGCTGGGATTTTTTTTAACAGAATTGGGAGCTAACTGCAGACTTCCTATGTCCCAGAAGAGCACTTCAACCATGAGATCTTCTTTGTCACCATCTTATTTATTTGAAAAATTTCAGGCGCATTTCCAGGAAATAAAACTGCTTCTAGTAGTTTTAATAAAAATGTCTACTTATGTAATTCATTTTGCAGTTTGGTGACATGGGAATGCATTGGTAGTTTGCAACTTTTGAGTATATCATAAATTTATAATGACTGCTTTAATTACAGGACCAAACTGCAAAAACCTATATTACAGTTTTTTCTGTAGTAAAGATTGAAGCCCACAGGTTTTATAATTTGTTATAGTTGATAGTCTATGAGCAGTAACTGCATTCGATGCACATACTGAATGTGAACAAAGTGACTTTTATGTCTGCAGTTATGTGCAATAATACCACATTTTCTTGAAAAAAAAAAAAGTCCTGTTACTGAAATTGCGAGTAGTAGATTTTTATTTTTTCATTTATGTCACTTTCTCTTTTTATATTTAATAATTGCTTTTGTATTGGGAAATAATTTACCAATCAGTGTGCTGGAAGTTTTTAGAAATGCAGTTTGGACAGAAGTTTTGCCTGTCCTTTTAAATGTAGATTCTCTTACTGTTTTTCTAAAATGACTCTCATTTGTTTTCAAGTATAATGTGCTGAAGCTCTTTTACTGCTGCTTTCTCCCACAGCCCAACATATAGCGGATGCAGTACAGTCCACAGTTTTTATACGTGTTAAGCTGGTTTTCCATAGTTCATGTAGCATCTTAATGATGGGATTCTTAAATAACTAGATAAATATACTTGGCCCCAGAATACACCTAGGCAAAAAATAGGCAAATGGATCAAAACACTAATGATTTTGGTAGATTTTATGGCTTTTTTTTAGCTTACAGATTTCAGCTCTATTAATAAAACATCACTGCACTTTTTAAATGTAACTTAGCTTTAAGAAGCTTATTTCAGGGAAGCTTTTCTTCTGGTTTGCAAGGTGTCGTGTCTAAACCGTGGCAAGCTGGTAGAAGTACAAGTCATTGGCTTCAAGGCAATCCGTATCCTCATGGATATTGTATGCCTAGCAAGTGGGAGAAAGGCACTTCAGGATCAACTCAGAGCATTTAATTTCCAGCAGTTGTGCAAAAAGTTGAGTTTGTTTTATGCAAAGGAGAAGTGTTCAGCATATTAATCATAATCAAGGACAAACTGATTTTAGGGCATTTTGCATAGACAAGATTCCCCTTTCTGATCACCAGAACAGTTTTTCTGAGAGAAATTCATGTGTGTTTAGGACTCCTCTTAGGTCTAATTTTCTTTTTTGTCTGTATATGTTGTTGTATTTAAATAGAGGAAAAATATATTAAGGTCTTTCTTATGTTCACTATTCCTTTAACCACCAGCATGCAGAGGAGATATTGTTTGCTTTTTGAGAAGCTGTTAAAGGATAGTTTGGTGGTTGCTGGAAGGAGGAAATGTGAAAAACAAGAAGCCTGTTCAAACATTTCTGAGTTTTAGCACTGGAGTGAAAACTCAGTGAATTAGCATTTTCTGCTGGAAGAGTGTTCTTGATTTAGGAAAAACCATGCTGTCTGCTCTCTGGGGTGTGATAGAACAGGATGCCTTTGACTAATACAATTCTCAACTTTTTTCAGAGAAACCTCAAGGAACTGGTATCTTCAAAGCTGACATAGTCCAAAACCAAAGAGAATGCTACTCGTGTTTTGGTTATATCATAAACTGATAAGAGAGTAGCTTAAAATATTTTTGTATTTGTCTTAGAGCAAGTATTTGCACATCGTTTTACTATAAAATGCACTCATATATCTTTCTTACATTGCCTGCTTGTAGATTAGTCAAAAGGTCTCTGCTGGGGGCCTGAATGGTGAGGAAAAGCATGCTAAATTAAATGCGTATCTGGAAGTGAGGTGTGATCATTTCGGTGGGTCTTTTCTTTCTGGTGGTCTGCAGAACTGTCTTGCTGTGTGCGCGAGGCACCCGCTGACTGCTGTCCTGCGCTCGCTGACATTCATCTGGTTCTTCCTTAACCCTGCGTCGTGAAAAACAGAACCCCAGGAAGGGGAGACGGGGAGGTGGTAGGTTGCTTCGGAGCAGGAGAGGCCGGGCCAGGACAGCAGCTCTACCTATCTCGGATGCGACAGCGCGACCTGTGGTAGGTGCTTTGGCTCATCGTGTTTTCAAGGGAGCACGACGAAGAGTTTCAGCTCTTTCTTACTTCATTTTATTGTATTGTATATACAGCTCGAAGCTTCAAAAGGAATGTGCTGTATTAGGAAATTTTATAATTTCTCTTCTACAAGTTAGTTTAAAAACCAAACACGTCTATCCCAGCGTTTCAAAGCAATTCTGAAACTTCCAGGGAGTTCTGCCAGATGCGATGGATGAATCCGGAAGCTCTTCAGACGACACAAGACTAATTTGGTTTTGGTCAAGAATGATGCTGGCCACCCCTTTGCTTCCATTGCTCTTTGCAGGGAGGTACCGTAAACACAGGAAATGGATAGTATCAGAAACAAGTAGAAAGGGAATGTATCTGGATCTTCAGTGAAGGCCATCGCTGACAGGGTATATGTGCAGGATCAGCGTTAACCGCTCGGGCTGCCGAGGCCTGGGCTGGGAGCGCTCCCAGCCAGGCTGGGAACGGAGCTTTTACCTGAGCAGAGCCGTCTGATTTTGGGCTGGAGCGGCTTGTTTAGCAAAGTACAAAATTCAGTTCACTTAATGCTGTTTCTAATGTGTAAGCTTGGTTTTAAATTAAGCAAAGCACATGTTTGACTTTTGTATTGGAAATTGTAACATGCTTTGAGCTTGAAGGTCCCGCTATTGTAACGTTCCTAATGTCAAGCAGATGTGATCGGATAATTGTAAAATCCTGCTGGGATGGGCACTTCACAGCTGGCAAAATTCAGTGAGGTCTTATATCGGTCTTGGTGGGGAGGGCTTGTTCCTCTTGAATATGCTGGAAATGCTGTAAAAGCACCCTGTCCTTTTGCTTTTGTGCCCTTGCCTTCAGACAAAACTATGGAAGGAACAAACAAGTGAAGCTAACCCGGGCAGTGATGGGTGGGTTGGCCGCAAATTTTGCGTGAAGGTGCAGTTTTATTTGGTGTGAGTCAGATTTTCAATCTAAAGTACTTATAACGCCACTAGGAGAAATTTCAGCTATCTGCAAAATGCCAACAAAGCAGGCTGCTGCTATGTGCTATATTAAAAATCTCATAGCAAGGCCGTTTCATGACCTAATGTTGTTTCTAGCTCTGATTTTTATTTTTATTTTTTAATTTTTTACTTTTTTTTGGACCTTCTTGATACTTGGCAGCTGCAGAAGCCGTGTGTGTTGCAGAGAGAAATCTCTTTGGGAATCTTTAGTGGCAATATAATATAATGCAACCTTGTTTTTGTAGGACACTTCAGCGCAGGTCACAAAGCACATATTAAAAAGCAAAAACAAAAAACAACCAACCAAAAAAAAAAGGTCTCTGATATGAACCCCCATATTATGGCTGGGGAAGTGAAATGAGCTGCCCAGCATCACCTAGCGGCACCAGTCACCGAGCTGGGAGGAGAGCTCCCTCGTTCGAGTCCCCGTGCAGACTGCTCGCTACCCTTGCGCTCAGGTTACCTACTGCTTGCCTGCTGTTTGAACGCTTGTCAGTGCAGCTCAGCGCTGCAGATGTGCAGCCTCCCCATCAGTCACAGCCTTGGCACCTGAATAACCCCAAGATCATTGCTGTGGTTGTCCTGTAACGCCTCTGTGCTGGAGGGAAGCGGTGGGCTGAAGGGGAACCGAGCGCAGGCAGGATGATCATCTTGCCTGTCGGCCACCGCGCTCTTCGCTTTTGCTGCTTCTGTTCCATGCAGGCACCCAAGTTTCAAGCGTGATTCACAGCTGCAGCACAGCGAGGCTAAATAGAGCTACAAAGGCAGTTCCTAGGGCAGCAAAATGACTCCAGCCCCATCTCCTTGCAGGTGCCTGTGCCAAACCCCTGGAAAAGCAGGCTGTCGCGGCTGTGGATGGGAGGTTGTGGTGAGGTGGGTACTGCCAGGGTGGAAGCAGCCCCTTCCAGCGGGTGTTACAGGCTGGCTGCGTGGTCACGGTCAGATTGGTTAGATTGTGCTAATTACGGCTTCCTAGTGGTTTAAACCCCCTTCTAACAATACCTTAAGTAATAAAAGTGGCAAGGTACAGTACTTCAGCACTTCCTTCTCAAGTAAAATCTGGACTTAAAAATGCAGAATTATGAAAAGTTGTTGTGAGAAAAATGTTAGGCTGACTTTCCTAGACCCTCAGGACTCATTTCTGAACTTGGGCAGTGTCAGCTTGATCACCAAATCTTTGTCAAAGATTTTTAAAGTGAAGAAAATTAGTTTCTCAGGAATGTCTTGCCTTGGGCAACTTTTTCTTACAGTTCATCTGAGAGCGCTGGCTTTCAAGCAAAGGTGTTCACTAGGCAGCTCGAGGTGAGAGTAGTACCCTCGGCTGCTTTGATAACTGTGAGTTTGAGCTTGGTCCCACTCTATCTGTCTGTGGAGTAAGAATGCTGTAGGCTGGGTTACAGCCTGCCTCTTAATGAAGTATATACCTCAAAATTCAGCTGGTTTTAGCTATTAATTCTCAATGAGGCTGCAAATGGGGAGCCCAATAATTGATGATATTCAGACTGAAAAAAGATAGTTATCATAATGCAGTAGATAGTGGAAGTTTGCAGTCTGTTGGAGCAGTTGGAATTTCCCAAAGCAAAGCTCTAAAAGGGGAAAAATGAGATTTAACTCAATATATTGAGAAAGGGGAGTTGAGGGTTYGTGCTGCTTTGGATCTTAGTACAGGGCTAGCAGCAGTGATGAGAGGAAAATCGTGGCTGGTGGGACTGGTGAGAAGACTGGAAGAAGTAGACACCGTGCATTGGCCTTGGAAAACTTAAGCTAGGTCCAAGCTAGGCTCTCTTCATGTTAGTTGTTTGTCAGTTAATTTTAACATTAAAACAGATGTTGTTTTTTTGTTGCTGTTTTATCCTGCAAAATGAGACGGATTACACTGTGCCACAAACGGGTGTTGTTTGACTTTGAAGTTTTGGGAGAAGTACAACGTTGCTTGTTTTCAGGAATGTAAAAGTTTCCGTTGATCAGGGTGAGCTAGCGTGTGCAGGGCGTGCAAGCGCTGAGCCTCGCCGGGAGGGGCCGGGGCTGCCAGACCGCCTCCGGCTTTGTGCAGGTCAGCGCAGATAACCCAGAAAACTGATTCAGCTCGGGCAATTTCAGCTACGTCTGTGGTGTTTATAAAATACGCGTGTTTTGGTTACAGCAGGCTCTTCAGGAGCTGATTAACAAGCGACTTCCTGATGGCGTTCACCTGCTCACGAAATGGGAAGGGACCTGGGCCCGCGAGCGCCCGGCTGCTGGTTTTCGCGTCTGCACCTCAGGCTTCGCCGGTTCGCAGCCGCGCCGCCGCGGCCTCGACGTGCGCGGGCGGGCGAGGCCTGTGCTGGCGGCCGCGCGCGGCCTGCGCGCCTCGCCCGTTCCCAGGGCTGCCGAGCCCGAGCGGCGGTGAGCGGGTTTCGGGGCCGGCGGGGGTCGCCGGGGCCGCGGGTCGGTCCGTGGGGCCCGGCCGGCTCGCGGCCCTGCTGCGGCTCCTCGCGGGGCGCCGCCTCTGCGTGCGCGTTTGCGGCGGCTGCTCTAGGTGGCAGCAGAAGCTAAATAAAATGCAGAGATCTTAAGAATTAATTAAACCCTCTTTTGCTGCCGCCCTAAGTCTGTTTTATCTCTTGGTCTCTGCTGGCTGTTCTGGAGGGCTGAGGCAATTACAGGCGGCAGAAGCCAAATTAAATAAATCCTGTATTAAATTAAGGCTTTACTGGTAGGCGGTGTGTTTTTTCCGTCGTGGCTGTGCCGGTGCTGTGGGCGTCTGTGTCAGACAGCTACCAAAGGCGGTTTTCTGCCTCCCAGGGTAATCTCTGAATTCCCCGTGTGCACGCCGCTGTGTCAAAGAAGGGTCAGCAGCGTCTCCGGCCGGTGGCTTTTAACGCCGATTTGTCTCTGCGACTGCTTGCTTTCCCCCCCGCACCGGTGCTGCTGTTTGTCTTCCTTCCTGGCAGCCAGCTAATAATACAGGGTAAAAATCCGAATAGTCACCCGAGTGCCTCTCCTCTGGCTCTTCTCTTAATGAGACATTTTAATGGTGTGTTGTCTGCCTCGGAGCCTTGAGGCTTCAAGCTGTTTACTCAGAGAAACCTTCTCGGAGGTGAGACACGGGACCCGGCCCGGGGCGGCAGCCCCTCTTCACCACGGCTGGCCGTTAAGCCGGCCGCGAGGAGAAGCAGAGAGCTGCGGCGAAGGGAAGAGCAAGAGCTCGCATGCGTTTCCTGCTGCTGGTCATGAACGCACAGCGATTGCGGCGCGGTGTCCAGTTAAACCTGTGTGCGGCCAGGGTTTTGCTTTTGCAGACCGCGTGTTTGGTGCTGCTGTGGCCTTCTGTGTCCAACCAGGTTCAGCTGGCGGAGATGCCACCAGGGCTACGGCATCGCCTCCGCCTGTCGTCACAGGCAGCCAGAACGTGGCTCCCCAATCCGCTTCTTGGGGGGGTGTTGCCAGGGGCCAAAGGTCTTAATATTAAGGGCACTGCGTGATGTTTTCCAAAACACCTAAACCCCCCTGGATTCCTGAGCAATTCTGAAACATTTTACCTAGTGTGGTTTTTCTTGTTGTTTAATCCTTTTGTCTTGTTCTGCCCTGTTTTTAATGCAGTCTAGTTATTCGATTGACTCGTGCACAAGGAGTGAACCATTTCCCCACCATGGTGCTGGCGCATGCGAAGGAGGTTTCCAGTTTAATTAAGGCTCATAGTGTGCAGTGCCTGAACGCTGCATCGTACGGGGCAGTCAGGTACCTCAGATGAAGCCTGCCTTTAGTCCTTCTGGAATATTAGGTCTTGAATTGATTTTCCAGTGGAAACAGGCTCCTTATCCCCCTTTCTGTTTTACTTTTTTCCCTCTTCATCCTTTTTCTTTCAATAATCTTCCATAAATTGACTTTATATTTTATCTCCTTCCTTCTTTAGTGTGTTGGCTGGCTGTAGTGTCCCTTCTTGAATCTCCTGTCCTCTCAGTGCACAGGACACTTAAGGGAAGAAGCAAAAGAGCTATAAAGTGACATTGTGCTAATTAGCTGCTTAATGAGACAGCTTATTTCCTTTTTCCAATACCTTGGCGTGATGAGAAGCACAGGGGACTCCTAGGACAAACACTGGCCTGTTAGAAGTATTTACAGTATTTGGAATAGTGGACTGATCTCTAATTGCACATGACTCCCAACATTGAACTTGCAACAAAAAGCAATTGATGACTTTTAAATAATGAAAGGGTGTAAAAACAAGTGATTATGTATGAACTCCAAGGGAGGCTTTAGGGGCAAGCAATAAATAATAAATGTACCAAAAATCTAATACTCGATTAGCAAAATTGTTTGCAAAAGAATGAGCTATGAGAGCTTGGGGTCTGCATTCTTTGTTTTTACTCTGGAAACCATAAAACTCAATTTTCTGCATGGCAGACATTTAAAATTAGGCAAAATGTGGTGCATCAAAATGACTCGGTGCTTTTGAAATATTTCTAAAATCCCCTTATTATGAGAGAGAACTACAGAAAAGTGTGGAACTGCCACTTAACAATTGTGTTCAATTCATGGCGAAGGGAGGGCACAAAGCACTCGGTATTGAAGTTTACAAGTCTATTAATGCACAGCTTTGGGGGAATTAAACTTTAATATTGATGATAAACCTTCCATAATAAAATGTGGGGAGAGCAGGAGTAAATCTCTCTTGCAGAGTCCCCAAACTATTTAAATAGCAGCATGCAAACTGCAGCATCTCCTGAGATATGTTATGAATGAATCTGTACATAATCATATGCATACACATGTACGTAGTGCATAAAGTGTTTTTTCTAGCAGAGTTGCTTTTTGCCCTGCAAGAGATATTGTCCCAAATGATTCTATTTCTCTTAAGTGATAGATCTTTTAGTGATAGATTCTTTTAGTGTTAGATTGATTCCATAACACTTCACTGGAGAAGCGTTCCAGTCACTACTCAGAATGCACATTAAGGGTCAGGTCCGAAGCTTATTGAAACCAATGGGAGACTTTTTGTTGACCGCTTGGGCTTTGTACCAGTCCAGAATTAAAATGAAGATATGAGATTCCTACAGTGGATCTGTGCTCTTGTGTTGTTATATTTAGAGGCAACGCTATTGAAAAATGCTTTAAGGTATGTCAAGTTGAAGGGATGCACTAAATCCCAAGTTTCTGTGATCTGGAACGTATCTCCAGCCTTTCGTCAGATACGGCTGAAAAAATGTACAAACTCATGCTCCTCATAAAAGCAGGAGGAGAAGAAGTCAGTTTAGGTAGCCATTATTGAAAGGGAAGAAGTTCTGAGAGTTATCCCTGGACTGCAAGGAGATGACACTTGAGTCGTTTTTGTTTGCTAGCATACCAGAACATAAAGAGCAAACATAAAAACTCACCTTAGAAGAGCTCGTGCGTGAACCGAGCTGCTGCCCTTGGAAGCACTGGCTGGTTTGGGCAGCTGCAGTGATCTGGTGATCGTACTAGGATGTGGCATCTTCGGTTCAGACCTATACGGAATGAGAACATAACTCTTCTAGGATTATTCTCATAAAATATAGTCAGGAGACACTTTTTTTTTCTGTCATTAAACAGTTAATTTGATACAGGCTTATTTGAAAATAAATAGGGCTCTTTTTCTATGAAGAGGATTATTAAAACCTCATAATTTTGATTTACCTTCATTAAGGTAGTTTATCTTTGTTTTGTTCAGGGGGATTTTGCAGATGAACATTTTTATTAGCAATTTAATCTTTTCTCTCTCTACACTTCTTCCTTACCAGATAATATATCATCCCTTTGAAGTTGGTTAATATTGTTGAAGATCCTAAAATTGTCTGATTTCTCTCGAAAGGCCTGTAAAGCGGAAGGTCACGTGGTGGCCAGCTTTGCCAAAGATTTACAGCTCAGAACTGATAAAATATTTCAAATTGGCTGCTAGTTTGATACATATCCGACATGACAAAAATGCTTTTTGAAGATTGTTATCTGAYGCAATAACACAGTGTTGAAGCATTCTTCAAATATTATTGCCAGCTGTGGCAGCTTTTATCCCCAAAAGCTTTGCTTATATACATTTTTGGGTTGTATTGAGTAATTGTTAGTCTTTCCTACAAGAGTGGTAATTTTTGGTACCTGAACCAAGCTGAACTGTACAATCTACGAAGGATACCCAGTGTGGTGAATATGTGTTAACATGGGAAGATTTCTCTTTTTGGTTAAATCAACTTTTTGGGAGGCCTGTTGTCCTAACGATCTTCTAAGTCAACAAAATAGCCAGTGAAGCTTTAAAATCTTTTCATTTATACCTTTGCAAAGAGGAAGGCATTTCTTAATTGTGATATTAGAAGAAATATATCTTTAATTTCTGGTTAATGGGAAATCCTTATATCTGATCAATTCAGGACATTTTGAAGMAGTCATTGCTGTTACTGAAGTTAATCAAAACTTACTGCTGGGTAAGCAGAATCAATAGAAAACAGTTTGAGATCATATAAGTAAGGATAATTCCTGCTGCAGGGCTTCTGTAGCTTCACCCGTCAATAAGCAGGAGCCTGCCTGCACGAGGTTTCGTGTGTCCGGCTGATGTCTTCATTCATCAGCTGAGAGCTGAATCCTCCAGTCACTGAACTTCATGTATCTGCGT
Organism: Apteryx rowi; assembly: GCF_003343035.1. Taxonomy (NCBI): domain Eukaryota; kingdom Metazoa; phylum Chordata; class Aves; order Apterygiformes; family Apterygidae; genus Apteryx; species Apteryx rowi. Next base: position 663,209 of record NW_020448331.1, read on the forward strand.
TTCCACTTGCATGTTTTTTGTGACTTTGTGCTTTGCAAAAGGGAGAACTGTGAGCTGAATTAAATCCTGAAGGCTGTACCACACAAAGGGTATGAAATTTGTCTGCCGGATCTCTCAAATTTCTCAAGGTGCTTTAAATGCACATGCAGTGTGGTGGGTTACAATTGGAGCTCGTCGGAAAAGTCGGTTTCAGCGAGATTTTGCTCTGGGCAAAAAATGAAGGGAAACTGCATTCCTGCTTAGAAGGGGAAGAAAGGTAGATGTTTGTGTTTCACTTGGACCCACCTTTCATTTTGAATTTCATTCTGTGTTACATTGTAAAATAGTTTACTTTATGATATAGTGGAAAACAAGCTGAAGCTGAAACAATATTTTGCTTTGTCTAAGTGTGAGTATATCTATATTTTTTTTTCTAGGATTGTCAATAGCAGAAAACTCAATTTTCTGACTTTGTGTAGAATCAGAATAAACCAATCATTATTTTGAGAAGAAGAGGAAACAAGGCTTCAAATCTTAGCTGTGCTTTAGTTCTGTGAGTACGTGGTGACAGCATGCGTAGTCAGGGAAGTGTAATTGGCATTGCTGAAATTATTTCTCAGCAAGTAAGTTAATAGATTGGTCAAAGCCTAAGGGACAGTAAGAAGGAGCAGGAACACAATATTTTGAAAGAATCATTTGTCTGAAGACAGAAACAAAGCAAACATCATCATTATTATTATTAAGCAGGACCAAATAAAGCCTACCTGAGGAACCTGCCATCCTTGGTGGGGACAGAAGGAAGAGAGAGGGGGAAGATGAGTATGCGATAGCAGGCTGAGCCTGCCGGGTTGCTCTCTCCTAGGGAGGGTGGAGGTGGGAGAAGATGGTGACAAGTGTACACCGATCCAGTGGGTGTGGGGACGCTGCAGCGTAAATACCAGGCATTAATCAGATGCAGTTCTGTATCCAGACCCTGGCTTAACCAGCTACCCTCGTAGCTCTCTACTTCCTGTGGCCACTGTTAGGGCATTACATATATGTTTCTTTCAGCTATGGAGCATAGGAGTGACTATACTGGGCAAACACTTTGGAAAAGTTTTATCTGTTATTGACAGACTCATCAGTGCCAGGGTTAGTTACTCGTTGCTCTATCTCCATGTTCTGTGACTTGGCACGTAGTTACCTGGCTTTGCTGCAGAAAGGCTTACTTTCTGGAGAAAATTTAGCAGGCRTACAGGGTGAAATTCTGTGGGTTGTGTTGTGCGAGAAATCAGACCGCATGGTAACGGTCTTTACTTTCAAGCCTAAAGCTCAGAAATATATTAGTCTGTGTGATAAAATAAGTGTTGACAGTGCATCCAAAACTTGCAGCCCGTGAAAAGTCAGGATGAACCAAACTTYGCCCAAAAGAGAAGTCTGCAGAATGCAAAGAGCGCTGCGGTGAGCCCTTAGGAAGAAAAAATTGTGTGTGTTTATAAGTGTAGTTGCTTGTGAATACATTTAATATGTGTGCAATACATGTGTTTGTGCATTCAGACACATGCACAGGTTAACTGTGAGGCTAATCTGCCTGTATGCCCTTCCTTCTTGTTGGTGACACTGTAGGATTTACTGGAATACTGTACTTTGTAACCAGGCTTCAGTATTTTGGAAAATTGGAGGAGTATAGAAAAAAGGCAAGTGAAATGATTATTGAATGTAGCACAACACTGTGTAGTGAGAGACTTCAATATCTTGATCTTTTAGCTGCTGAAGAAGTTGACTTGTTGGCAGTGCCTCTGTATCCTTACAAGAGAAAAAATAACTGGTGGTAAATGTCCCAGAAATTTAATAAAGGGACTGAAAACATAGCAAGAACTGATAACTGGAAGTTGAGGAAACACCAGTTCAAATCAGAGACCTGACACATCTGCAAGTGAAAATAGTCAATTCCTGAAGCAACCACCAAGAAAAGTGTATTGTTTCCATTTTTTCCATCTTTGAATCCAAATCGGATCCCTTTCTTGGAGACCTGGGCTCGGGGTGCAAGTGCCTGGGAGGGAAGCAGGGATGCGGTTTCAGGGCTTGTCTGCGGCACCGCAGTGTTGTGCAGTGCTGTCTGTACGGTAGTTTSCTCACTGATGAAAATCAGCTCCTCGTTGGATCAGCAGCGTGCACCTGGGTGCTTAATGCAGCGTTACCGCTGCATTATAAATCTGCGTCTTGCCTAGGCGGTAACTCGTTCGGGCTGCCATACTCAGTCGGATAATTTAATATGCCAGGCGCTGCGGGAGGTTAGGTACGGGGGAGGATGCTCCGGCTGCCTCCTGCCCAGGTGAGGTGCCGTTCTGATGCAAGTCGCACTGAGTCTGCGAGGTCCTTGGTGTCGTACGGGCTCCGAACCAGCGCAGGATGGTGTCCTTTASTTGGTGCTGGGGCGCTTGGCAAGCACGAGGCAACTTCCATTTCCAGCTCTCCTCATCACCTTGTAAAAATGGGTGATGGTATTTCAGCAGAAGGTCAGACCGCAGAGGAATTATGGTTAGTGGCAGAACGAGAGAAAAACGCGCCTTGTCCCGCCGCTCCAGCGCCTGTGCCGTGGGGGCGGCGGGCAGCTGGCGGTGCTGGCCGTGCCGTGCCRTGCCGTGCTGTGCCGGGGCACCGAGCAGACCGGCCCCTGGGCCTCGCGGCTGCGGGCAGAGCTCAGCAGTCTTTCGCTTGAGGAAGTGATTTAAAACCATATTTGCTTAGCATAGAGAGCAAGAGAGAGTGCTTTCCAGCTAAGGATGAAGTCAGAATCATATTTGTGATGATGATTTTATTATGTAAATGGTCATGAAATATTTCCCCCAATTTTCAGTGCAGTGCAGAGCTTGCTGGGCGAAGGAATTGTGTGCGCCTGTTGGYGGGCCGTAGCAGTGTTGTGCCAAAGGAAAAGGGTTATATCTTTTCAAAGTTTCTGCATATTTATGACAGTGTTGCTCTTGTTTTGTAAAGCATTTTGGGACAGTGGAAAAGAATTTACTTAATGTGCACATTTAAAATGCTTACTCTTTAACTTGCCCTAATTGCACTATTTTGATTATTTTAGAAAACACATTAAATGGTCTTTTAACTCTGAAAGCAGACACCATTCAGGAGAGGTAAATACATGATTATTTATAAGCATTTTACTGTGCATATCAGTATGCTTTAAGAGTATACTCAGTGGAGTGTAACAGYATCTTCATAGTCATTAGGAACCACTAATGTGTGGTTTAAAAAAAATAAAAATCTGAAGACCTATTTACCTGATAGATTTAATGATCCTGATGGAACTATTAGAGGCTAAATGATAAAGCTTTTAAAAATGTCCTAAATACTTTATAAAAGACCTAATGGGTCCTAAGGAGCTACATTTATAGTCAGACTGGCAGGTTCACATGCCATTAAAGAAAGCAAAACTATTTTCAGTATAAAATGGTGTAGGAGTCAATAATATGTTTATGATGCTTATAGTCAGCATTGCTTTCCACAGGGGTGGAGTGAAATAATTCATCTGAAATTAAGTTGTCTTGTTTAGGAACAAAAGAGGAAAAAAGAAAAAAAAAAAAAAAGAAAAAAGAAAAAGAGTACAGCTTTGTCCTTACGTTATGATGATGTTAGCTTCTTTCTGTTCTCTCCAAACACAAGTCTCATGCCGCAGTTAAAAATAGGCGGTTCTCGCCTGGGCCAAGCCCTGGAGCGTTGGGTGTCGCGGACGCGTGGAGCTGCAGGGCTGAAAGGCAGGTGCAGTCGGTGCAGCCGCTGCTGAGCTCCCCGGACGCCTTCCTCCAGGCGCCGCGTTCGGGCGCGGGGAGGCGGGTAGCGTCGCTGAGGGTCACGAGGACTTTCTCTTTCCTGGTTGGCGTACAGTCTTGAATGTAGCGGTTACCACCTCAAATTCAGTGTGGATGTAATCTCGCGTACCAGTTTGCCAGCCTGCGCTGGCCGAGAGGAGCAGCAGAAGCAAGCCGCGCAGGTTCGGTACGAGCCGTTCTGCAGAGCGGCCGGCTCTCGGCCTGCCGGCCCGACGTCCCAGGGCGGGCGTCCAGCTGCCAATTCTAGTCTGCCGCGATCCAGACCAAGTTCCTAAGTGCCTGGCCAGGCTCCGCTGGACTTCGCCTTGCCCAGCTGGCGCTCTGATAAAGGCGTCTTTTGCTCGTGCCCCTTTCTGGACGTGTTTCACTCAGGTCACTTGGTCTGAAATAGTATTTTTAGGAGCTGGCCTTTTTCTTCCAGCACGCAGCCTGAACTCTTGTAAGAGATCATCCACATTAAATATACGGATATCTGTARCCTTAAGGCCCTGATATATGTAACAAAGCCTGGTCCATTCACTTATGCACGCAAGAATGTGAGTTCTGCCTTTAATAATGTTTTCCCCTGCTTACGAATTTTCTTCTTCACTTCAGCTAGCTTTCTTCCCCCCCCCTCCCCCCCATGAACCGTTAAATGGGTTACTGAGTCACTGAGACTATTCATATTCCTTGGAAGACTTATATTTGTAGTTTTTCCTTTGAGGCAGGAGAAGCTCTTTTTCATGATTTACCAGTCCTGTTTAGAAACTCTACTCTATTGCAGCAGCAGCGGTATCCCTGGCATGCCTGGACAGCTCTTGTGCTTCAGCAGATGCTCGTTCTACCAGCTTTAGTCTCCGTATTGTTTTCCCAACCTTATTGCTCTGCTTGCCATCGCTTTTCCTTAGTGCATAGATTCCCCAGGACGGGCTTCAGTGCCGAGCACGGCAGAGCCCCAATTTCCCTGTGGGAGCCTCCAGGCCTTGCTGCTCTTTCCGAGGATAATTCTGCCGTCGGTCCTCGGTGTGACTTTGCACGGGGCGCGATGCCCTTACCGAGCCTTACTGAGACAGCGGGCTTGACTTCGGGTTTTTGTGGCTCCACTGACACTTGGACTCGCAAGAGAAAACCAAATGTTGTAGTAATTAAAGCTTCACTCTAGGTATTGAATGGGAAGTATTTCTAATGTCTGGTTCCAACTAAAGAAGTATTTTCTTTGATTAATAAGGACATAAGGTGATTAAGCAGAGGAGTAGCATCCTTATGCCATGAAAAAGCCTTTTGTTATGGCTAAGGGATGACTTGACAGGCATCTTTCTTCCCAAATTGTTTGCTGCTAATAAATATAGAATTAAAACATATGTTTGATATTCACAGCTGTGACACCACTTGTCCTTGTGCAAAATACGTCCGTTTTTGGTGGGCTGGGAAAGACGCTTCATTAGGAAACCTGCTGCACAATTTGGAAGCACGTTTCTTTTTAGTGCCCTGATTTGTTTTCTCGCTTTCTGATTTCTCTAGTGACGGTAGTTGGCTCTTCAGCTTCGCAAGGTTGACCAGGTTTCGAGAGGAGGCGTGGGAGAATCGCTTGTTTACTGTATGGGTTCTCCAGTTCCCCCAGCCAGCTGCAGCTGCTGCCACCTGACAGCTGTCTCGGGTAACACTATTATGCATTTGGAGATTTAGTTTTGTGTAAGCAGATGGATGAACTTTTCATTCAAGGCACTGAAAAAGCTTAGAAATAGGATGGAAAACAGAAGCTGACAAAAAGATTCAGATTTCTGTATAAAATTAAGCCAAAGTAGCATTAACTGGGACCTTTGATTGTCCTCCAAAATAACCCTAAACATAAGGATCAGGGATTCCCAAGTTGTAGTCCACAAGCCATTTGTTCCCTGTAAAACCTTGCATATATCCTGAACAGAAGTTTATTATTAGAATTGCTCTGTTGAACCTGAAATTATCCAATAACCAATTTCACTTTATCAAGTGAGTGTCAGCCTAATGTCCCACTTCTGTCTGGTCTTCTGTGAAGAAAACTTTGGGAACACTGGTGTAGGTAAATAAAAATCTGTAGACATAGATTAGGTGTATATATATAGTAGATATAGCGTGTCTATATATATATAGAGGGAAGGAGAGAGAGTACTGATACTATGAATAAAGCAATGACGCTGCAAGTACAGACGTCTTTGCATCCCATCGTGCAGGAGCAGGTAGCTTGTTTGAGTCAGATATTTCTCCTGCTGGGTTGGTACTGCTGATTCCAAAGCAAAAAAGGGAGAGAGAGAAGTAATGTGCATGCACTTGCTGTCGTCAGCTCTTCATTATGTTTAAAGAGTTATTTCTACAGATAAAGGCACTATCTGTAACTGGATGAATATGTTCCCATCTCCGTCAGCAGCAGTGCTTATTTGTTAAAAACGGTAATCGTGTTGCGCTGGGGCAGGAGGATGAGGAACGTGTGGTCAGGAGCTGCGAGGGGCTGTAGTGGCCTGTGTCCTCCAGACGTGGCAACACCGTCACAATCTCAAAGTATAGAGTTGAGAGGAAACCAAATACTTTGTGGGTTTGTAATCTGAAAAACTCATCAGATTCTGAACTTCACAGCTGTGCCCAGTATTATGGGCCAAATTAAAACCCTGGGTCTGAATACTGTTGCACTTGGGAGTGGGGTACTGGAGCCAAAAGCTGCCGTTGGTGATTGTGCTTTCTAGAGCTAACTTAACCAGCCTCTGAACACTGAGTAAGCCTAATCTTCGGGGATTTTGAAATAAAAATGCAGTGGTTGCAACTGTGAACACACCTCTAATACAGAGGGCTGGCTTGGCTAGATGCGCAAAAGTTTAAAAATACTTAGGTGTTCAAAATTTTTAAGGTTCTAGCTTACATGTATCAGAAAACCAAAGATGTTTGTGTGTACATGTGCATATTTGTCTATCCGTATGTAAAAATTAATAGATCAGATGCCATGCCTCTTTAAAAAATTGTGACAGATTCAGAAGATTTCATGTACCAGAATTTGAAGAGCTGCGTGGTATTCTTCTGGCTCAAATTCAAATCCTATTCAGCCATCTCCTGCTAAAACTGATGCAAAATAGTGACTACTACACGTTGTATTATGATCTATGACTTAAGGTTGAAAAAGTGAGGGTTGCCTAGCCTAAGGAAGAGAAAAATGAGCGAAGAAATGCTAGCAGTCTTTGGATGCATAAAAGGTTACGGAAGAGATTAACATAATGACCTATACTGCAGATCCACAGGGAATATGGCAAAAGGTAATGGGCTTAAATTGTAACAGAAGAGATCTAGATTAGGTGTTAAGAAAAGCTTTCCGACTGCAAGCATAAAATTAAGCCCTGGAATAAATGGTTTAGGAAAACTGGAATTTCTGTAACTGAAGGCTTTTAAAAAGAGGTTAGATGGACGGATATCTGGAGTGACTTGAGAGTTGCAGATCCTTTTTCTTCTTCTGGCTTCTTCTCTTTCACTATTTTGTTCTGCTGTCTCCCTTGCTGGTTTTCCTTTTTCGCTTTTATTTGATCCTCTTTCTCTCCCTTTCTGGATGTACTAGTGTTTGGAGAAAGTTCTCAGCTGGAGGTAGTATCAAAGGCAAATAGTTTATAAAACATGTTGTTTTAGACAGTAAACTCCCAAATATTTATTTTGGTCAGATATCTTCATTAAACGTTAGGAGTCTTGAACTGGAAATGCCCGTTTAGAGCCCGCCGTCGCCCCTGCTCGCTGCCGGCAGGCGGCGGGGGGCCGCGGAAGCGCGCGGGGGCTTTCGGCCCGTCGCACCCCGCCGGCCGCGGCGCCCGGGAGGCAGCGGCACAGGCTGCGCCCGCAGGCAGCGACGTCGCCGGGGCGTTTCGTGGCAAAGCGTAAAGCGGGGTGGTCGCTGTGCTTGAAAGCGAAGCCGCTTTCGTTACCGGCACTGATGTCAGGGGCAGTATCTTAATAGGGAATGTGATTATTTGAAATCTTCAAGGATTTGGATCTCGTTTAATTTTAAACGTTAATGCTTCCTATTGAGTAGATTTAATACTATGACCTCAGGACTTTAACTAAAATTATTCAAGGACAATGCTAAGGATATTCAGCACAAGGTAAACGTCCTGTGGAAAAAAAAATGCAAACAATATCATAAAGCATCTATTTTAACTTTTACGACAAAGAAACGTTTATAATTCACTCTGCATTGTGGTTTTGTGTAAGAGCTGGACAGGCATCACGTTGCGGCTGTTCTAGGGGTACGTACAGACACAGAAACAAGCAGCAGGCCTTGCTGCAAAGGGTGGATGGGAAGGGAGGAAGCTCCTCTGGGCAGCTGGAGTTTGCATTTCCTGCAGCTCCTTTGTCTTTCAAATCAGGGATTTTTTTCTTTCTCTGCCTCCTTAGGCTGTCGTGGGCCTTGCCACTGGTAGAAATCCACACATGTGCTGCAAGAACTGCTGTAAATAACTTTGCATAATGAAATTCCTTCTGTATTAAGAGAAATGGCTTGGTAATGATTTTTTTGCAAAGCGCATGCATGTTTCTCTGATTTGCGTTGAAAGGGAGCGAGAGACTGTACAAGGAAAAAACCMGACAACGAACACTTTAGAGTTTGAAAAGCACACAGTGGACTGCGCTCAAAACAAGAATTCAGTATACTGTAAGAATTACTATAATGTAATTAGCATGGGGCATACAGAGAGCTGGGAAGTGTGAAATCAAATAGACTTCGAGACAGACTGAGATTTTTCTAAAAAAAGAAGAAAGGAGCTGAGATTATAAAATAGCCCAGAAAATCCTTGGAAACTGCATTGCCCCTTCTTTGTCCACCTTTATTTTAACTCTCAAAGGCCAAAGAAGACAGAGCCCCGATGCAGCAGACTGGTGGAAGCCTTCTTCCTTCTGTTTGGTTTCCTGACCGGCACAAGAGATAGCAAGGAACTGTTTCGGGCTGCACATCAAAAATGTTTGCTTTTGTGTTGGGCTGTTTCACAGTAAGAATTCATCTGGCAATTGGAACTGATAATGCTCCAACAAATGCAAAATCCGTAGTCATCTGGCGAAACACAGAACAAAGTTAACATTCCAAGATTGCAACTGATTTTTTCCATATTAGTTTAAAAATGACACAAACCCTACACCTTGGTTAAGTAAAATTGATGTAGTTTATACAAGCACTAGAGATGAGATTCGTTGAATAATGAGATAAGAATATCCAAATTCTCTAGGTAACTCCAAAAAACCCCCATAATTTGGTTCTGGCACTGTTCTTAGAATCCAGAGTGTGGAACAGAGGCTTCAGGCCCCCACAACTTGGTTCTGTTGAAGTCGGCAGTGTTTGCCTATTTGCCTTCATGGGGCTGATAGTCAGATCAGAAGCAGTATTATAATTAGCTCAGRTTGATGTCTTGCTTTGAAAAATGTGCAAAAGATGAATAATTGTAGGAACTCTGCTTCTGTGCCGTCGGTATGGCTACGGTTTTTACCCTATCTGGTAGCGTATCCTGCCTCTCCCACGTTAGGCAATAAGTGAATACTATAAATATTTTCACTGCTTGTTTGTTTTATGTCCATAATAAAATGCTTCTGTTTAATGGAATAGAAACACTTTTATGAAGATGTGTAAATCAGAGTTAACCATTGCCCAAAATATAAATCTGCAAATGGGCTTRTTTTTCTGCTGAAACAGGTGAAATGCCTTCGTTTCATTGGAGTGCAGCTGTAAAGAGTAGTTATTACTACCCTCTCCTTTTTGCTATATCCCGCTAATATTTTCCATTCAGCAAGTTAAGCGTTTCAGACTAGAGACATGCATGTTAATGTGCAGGGTTTGGCCGCTTCTGCAAACCTCTCACAAGGTCAAGCGTAACTCCGAGCAGAACCGCAGCCTTGTCTTACCCAGAGGCGATTATCTGTGGCCTAAAGAAAGATTGAGGGCAGAGAGAGCATCTGCGGAGGGTGTGTGTGGGGGTGTGTGTGTGGGGGTGTGTGTGTGTGTGTGTGCGCGCACGCCTATAGACAGCTCTTTTCATTAAACTGTTTTCTTTATGGCTTTGAAAACTTCTAAACCTACACTGATTTGCTCACTTCTGTAAGCTCTCATTAAATTGGCTGATACCTACTGATGTCCCTCTCATTTTAGATTGCTGGCAGCGTCAACTGCATCCCCCCCAAATCAAACAAGGTTTTGGTTTGAAGTTGTAAAGTGGGAGTCAGCCTGAGTCTGCTTTTACTAGTAAATTCTTTTACCGTTGTGTAGTATTTTGTAAATTTACTGCTATCTATCGCACATCAGTAGGTAATTAAAACCCGAAGTGATACCTTTTTCTTATGGTACTGTGGAGTTAGAGGCTTCAGCCATGAACCTGCTGCTCGGTGTTGCTGCACCTGCGTTTTGCTTCCGGCTGCTTTCCAGCTGCTGGGGARGGACCCCGGAGCTCGGGCAGGCGGGATACTGCTGCCGGCGGTGGGCGAGGAAGCTGAGGCGCTGAACGCCGAGGGAGCTCGCTTCACCGTTACCGAGAAAAGCATGGGAAGGTCCAGGTCTCCTGATTCCCCGTCTCCTCATTCTGTTCAAACTGCTTCCCATTAATTGCCAGCATATGAAAATAACTATAGAAAATTATGAAGCTGTTTTTATATCAACTAGGCAACAGAGGATGATGGCACAGGTCTCGGTGCTCTGTGTGATCGCAGTGGAGGTTCAGGACCCCGTACTCTGCCTGCAAATTATGTCGTCTTTGTAGGTAGTCGTGAAACCTCAGTATTGATTTACAAATATCTTTTTTATTATCTTATTGTGATTTATCCCAATTCATTGCAAACCTGTTTGCATAAGATAGTCATCCTGGCCAAGTCTGTTAATAAGGGTTTGGGGCATATATCTAAGTATAAGCACATCTGCAGTGTCATTGAAGTCGGTGGCTTTGCACTGTGCATACATCACGTGTAAGCATTATTAGGTCACCTAATGTGAGAGTTTTAACAAGTGTCTGAAAGAAAGTTAAATGTAACCTTCGTTAACCACGTAACTAATTAATAATATGCATAAAGTATCCTGAGATGAGTGAATGAAAGAGACTGTACACCTGCGCAGGGTCGTGGTTGTTATCGGACCAAAGAGCTGCTGTTGCTAATGGTGGGCTGCAGCCCAGGCCAAGCAAAATCCGGGGAAGGAGGTGAGCGAAGAGCAAGCGCTGGTCCTTGCCTCTCGTCAGCATCCTCACCGTAAAGAACATACAGCGTCTTTGCTCACCGCACCTGATAAAATGAAGTATTTTGGTAGTGCTGATTGGAAAGATTGGAATTTCAAGAGTTTCTAATGGCAGCAAAGAAAAGCAGTACACTTTCCACAAGTACCTTCATAAATCATTATCTTGCTTTTGACTGGCTATGCAAGGTCTGAAATATTTGCAAATATATACCTATTTTTTAGAAGGACACATTCTTGTGTTCAGAACCGACTGAGATCGTATCTGGTGTATCTGTTACCATTTATGATGACAGTAGATGTTTAAGCAGTATGATAACTTACTTCAGTGAGGCTGAAGAGAGATTTCTGTATACCTTATGAAATGTGCATATATAAATAACAATACTTATGTGAACTACTGGTATGCATTTTAGAGGCAACATTTCTTCTGCTTGAAAGGGGAGATGCAAGCAAATTTTTTCCATTTAATCAAGGCAGTTTGCTGGGTTCCTGTTAAGTGCTGCTATGTGTTCATAAATAAGATTAATGCCTGGGAATAATTCACTGATCTTGGCAATTGTTTCCATTTCGCTAACTGAAGTGAATGAATGCTTCTACGTAAATGTAAGCTGGATGCGGAATAGCTAGAAATATGGCCCTGTTCGTTSTGTACTTGATATTTGTTTGCTTGATAAACAAGTAACTGCTAGCTAAGCTAACAATATCTAYTGATTTTACTGCTGAAAAGGCATACATAGTAAAAGGAAAGTGTTCAGCACAGGCAGTTTCTAACCTTTATTGTTCTGTTGATATTGCAATGAGAAAAACTTCCTCTGGCCACTAGAAAGAAGGTAATAAGTACCTACATATCATGATAGATTTCCAAAATGAATGAAGATAGGTAGAGTAGTTACAGGAATCCATAAATTTGGGGAGACAAGTGAGATATGCTATCAAATAAAACCTGTGTTCATTGTTCCACATGGTGTCATTAAGAGACTTCCCTTTCACAGGATTTACTATGTTACACTGTATTATTCCAAAAAAGGTAAAATATGAAAATACTGAAATTTGTTCTAATTTTTTTCCCTTTCTGATATTCTCTGGAAGGCTTGATTTAATAAAGAATTGGCCAAATACATTTGTTGACTTTGAGACATGCATCATTTGACATCAGCAAGAAGCAGGTCCTATTTCTCCGTGTCCTGGCAGACCACAGCGATGAGCTTGGAAAGAAATTGGTTTTGGCTGGGTTAGGTGACCTGGGTCCGGCAGGACACTACTGATGAGAAAGTGGAATGAAAATGCCAGGCCTGTGAGTGCAGTGAATTGAAAAGCAGAAACTGCTAGGAACATTGCCTCAAAGGGCTATATCCCATGATTTTTCCTATTTCAGTTCTCACGTGGAAAATATACTGAAGGTAAAGAGCAGTACATCAGTCTGTGGAGGGGAGAATGCTAATGCCTAGTCGTTCTGCCAAAGAAAGGGTAAATGTCTGTCCCCGTAATTTTTCCTTAAAATATGAAAGTGTGAAGCAGTTTTGGACGAAAAGAAGTGAGGAGCACGTATACATTGGACAAAATCTTTCCTTGATGTCATTCTTCTCGTTATTCTCTATATGGCAGTAAGGTTTTGGTTTTGTTATTCTGGTAGTATTTGAAAGCCCTTTCCACTGTAAACTCACTTAGCCCCATAAGCATATGTCACAAGTAACGGGTACGTACAAGGGAAGGTGCTGCTTGGAGCAGGGGGCAGTTTGGCCGTTCACGTTATTTGTCGTCATAGACCATTTTTTGTAGTGATGATGTCGGAGAMGGCTTTTTAAAAAAGAATCTGGGGAACTGTAGGGGTGGCTCTGAGATGATTTACTGCAACCCCCCCGCTCAGAAGGACCGACTCTTTGCCTCCATAGTCAACGTGCAGAATGAGAGAAAGCTTGTGGGAAATGGCTGAATGGGAACGGTTTCCCAGGGTCTTTCAAATGATAATGTATGGTCATGTCGAGCTGCGGAGCTTGAATTCAAATTAGAAAACCTTCAACCTATGTTACATGCGGCATTTCCATAATGTTTAAGAATAATAGGCATACGCTGCTGAGTCACTTGCTCTTGCTTTATGCAGAACGTGCTTTGCTTGTGCCTGAAGAGCGTTGGGAAAGGGAGCGCGGCTACGGCGGGCTTCAGCAGAGAGATCTCGGCGTAAACACTGCCATTTGTTACTGCCGCTGCGCAGCGCTGCTGGAAGTCCCCAGGACCTTGGGAAATTGAGCTGTCAGCCCTATGAAGATAAAACGAAACTTTGTTCTATGCCTTCAGTCCCTTAGGAAAGTTTCTCAGGTCACTTAGCATTAGTATCGTGAGGAGGACTTATTATTTTGCTAAAAATTATTCCCTCATGTTGATAAATACAGCGTGGCAGCGTGGCACTGCTGTTAGCCTGCCTGTGTTTGGCTAAGGCAGCGCCTTGATGACTGACGGCGCGTTTCACCGCCAGCTCGCCTTGTCCGTCAGCCGGACAGGATGACTGATACGTGTCGCGCGTAACCACCGTATCAGTTGACTTGTAAATTATAGTTAAGCAGATTCACAGTGTGACTTGGCAAGTATGCACAAGATGCTCTAGGAAGATTTATGTCTTGCCCTGTATTTCTGAGCATAAAGGTAGCTGCTGTTTAAAAACATGAAATAAAGATTCAGGGGAAAAGTGAAATGAAGTGACAGTGAAAGAAGAGTGGAAGGAGCTGGGCTGGGCCTTATGTAAGATTTTTGTAGCCTAATTTGAGAGGAGGAAACCCTCAGCTTTTACAGATGCTTTACTGGCACATTCTTTGGACTGCTGCAAGCGTGAGGGGTTTTTATAAGGGAAGTGGCAGTTAAGCTGTTTTCACTCTGCTTCGAATTGGCGAGTTCCTAATGATTGCTGAAGGAGCTACATTTTTCCTTGCAGAACAAATTTAAATCTGCTAACAATTACCTTCCTGGTTTTGATCACGTTTTATGAATTCCCGAGTCCATGGGCTCTCAGAGCAGACATTGGCTTCAATGGCATCAGTAAAATTTTAAGTTTGTATTTTTTTTTTAAATGCAGTTGTTATTTACCTTGAGAGCAGTCCTTTGAGAATCTGAAAATGGATTTGTGTGCCCAGAAGCATGTGTTTTTTTTTTCCAACAGTCAACAGGTCTAGTGAAACGTATTACATCCCCCTACAAACCGCGTTTGGTTTGGGAAGCGTATCGTAGTTGGGGGAAAGAGGAGCCATTCAAACTGCCACGTCTTCCTGCCTCCGCGCAAGCAAAGCAGTAACCGTTCACTGAAGAGAAGGAGGAAAGGTGGCCAAGCCAAGGCAGACTAGGTCAGTTAGGTATGCAGAAGAAAATCAGACTTTAATAAGGTCTTCTGAAATGAGAATCCAGCAACATTAAGAATTTACAACAGCACAAATGGTAAATTCTTTCACCTCTTACATATTTCCATTTCCCTGCTTATAACCTAAAGCTTCTTTTACTTTCTAAACTGACAGAGGAAATCTATGTATTTTTTTGCTTTGGTATGAAAAAAGTCATGGAAACTGTTTATTTGCTTTATGCTTGTACATTCATGTTAAGAAGTGTATCTGAAATTACGGAAGCAACACAAGCTGTGTGCAGGTGAGTCTGTTAATAATTATTGCTGCTATACTGCGGGGCCCTTGTAAGCCCAAGTCCCGTCACGGTGAGAGGGCCTGACAGCGAGCAGGCCTCGACCAGCTTCGTGTGCCTGGCAGCCGCTTCTCTAGCCAGCACCTGGGGAGCTGAGAGAAGGAAGGTGGCAGTGATGGATGGATTTTCGTAGCCTCCAAGTTCCGGTTGGTGGGCTACAACACGGGCTGCGTGGGTAGCACAGCAAACGCAGAGGCTCAGGAGGTAATCCTAGAGCAATCCAATGGCGCCGTCGTGCTGCCTCTGTGGGCCGCTGGAGGCTGTTGAAATGCAGAGCCGAGGCCAGATGGACCATATGGGGAATCCCTGCAGAGGAGGGCAGTGTCTAGTAGTGGATGTTATAACCTTAGATTTAGGGGGTAGCTGCTCATTTCTAGTGCTGTCATGGACTTTACCTGTGACCACGTGAAAATTTTTGAACATTTTTGAGACAATCTTCTCCATTCATCAAAGGAGAAGAAAAGCACAGTAACACTGGAAAGAACAGCGCATGATATGACCCAAGGTACTCTGATTCTTTTTGAGGTGATTGCATTTTATTTTCTGTTACAGAAAAGGCAAACCTGTTTAACTTACCTTGTGTAGTAGAAAAGAACAAGCTCTGGCAAACAGGAGTTGCTAAGCTTTAAGCGCCTAAGCATTGGGCATCTTCTCATATAATGAGCTGTTGTCTTATGTGGTGTGTGGCACAGACTGTGCCTGTTGTTGTTTTGTTCTGTTTTTCTAGTCTATATTGTTTTTTTTGCATAGAATAAAGCTCACATGGGTATCTAGTTTCCTGAACAGGGTGTTCGCTCACTTTCCTGGTGGTGACAGGAGTCTGGTGTCTTCAGCTGTGTGAGATGAGACTTTCCAAACTGTTGTTCCGCTGAACTGTGATAACCCAGCTGGCCTGTTGTCCTACAGGACCACTCCAACACGTGCGTGATCCAGTTTTATTGACAAACTATGTGTAAAACGTGACCTCACTGTCTTACCTATGTTCAAGAGACTGTCCCAGTGACCATTCCTGCGTATGCAGGAACAGTTTGAACTGACTTTTTAAAATGATCTTTGTATAGCTCAGTCAGTTCTTCCCTATGCAGCAGGAACTGCGTAGGGGGTCCCTGGGGTCGCCAGGCTCTCACGGAGTTAGCCAAGACACCTAAGTGTACCAAGAGTGTCGATGAGCAGGTCTAGGCACAGCAGGGGCTGCCTGGGGAGATGAGATCTCTTGGGCTGTCCTAGGTCCCAGTTCAGCCTGTTCTCTCTTTTGCGCAGGGATATGTAACAGCTAAAACTTCTGAGGGTTTACCATAGGATAATATAAAGAATAACACTGAGTATGTTCCCTTTTTATTTTCCTTAGTTTAAGAATATATCTGACTGAAATGGGAGAATGATGGTAGGGCTAAACAAATCAGCAAAGTTCTTCTGGTTGTACAAAGCTACCAAACTAATAGTTTCATGTTATGGAGCAAAGGCTTCAGTAGGCAAGGGCATGCAGAGCAAACGAGTGCTGGAGGAAGGTTTAGCAAATGGAGCTTCACATTAACATATTTATCAGATGGGGAAAAATCTTATCATACTTATCTGGCAAACAAAGTGCCAAATATCCTTAAAACCCATTTGTTTCTGCCCCTGGCTATTGAGTTTTTGCTGTTTACAGAGATTTGACATGGTGTTTCTGAAATCAATGATCAAAACAAGCTTGATAATCAGCTCATTAAATTCTACTTAGTGAAATAATTTTGGATAATGGGTAATTTTATGAGCATTAATAACTCCTGCGCTAAGACTGGGATATGAAAGAAATCAGACCTCATGGTTCTCAGCAGCGGTGGTAGGCTGGCGAGCCTGGGGAAGGGATCCTTGCAAAGCATTTCACCGTTCATCACATACATCGTGGGTGGAGGGTTTCAAATCTGCAGTGGATGAGGCACTGGGGGGGGGTTACTGGACCAGCTGTTTTGATCCTGTCCGACAAAGCAGCAAAATAAACTTCAGTCTCTGAATGGTTCCTTGCTTCAGCCCTGGATTATTTTCCTTCTCATGTTAGAAGGCTTTTTCGAGAGCATCTTCCTGCTGGTGGCTTTCTCTGAAGGTGCGGTTTCTTTTTAAGCAAGTCCAAAGGCTGAAGTGATCAGCTGGAGTTCATCATGGCAACATGCTTAGCTGAACAATCTCATGGCCAAAGGAATCTGAAGTCTGTTTTTAATGAGCCTTACATTTAAAAGGCTTTATTAATTATTCTTTCAGATGTCAGCTGAGTCTGAAATGCTCCTTGTGCATTTTATTACATACTTGGTATCACTCAAATTGCTGCATACCTAAAGGTTTCATTAGAGAACAGAAAGAACAAAGTCTCCAAACATTTAAAATCCCGCCGCTTTGGTTGAATTAGAATCTTGAAAAGTAGCTTTTGGGCAAAATTTTTGCTTGTCTTAATCCTGAAGTAGTTGTTTAAACCGCACATGGGATTTTTCGTGGAAAAATAGACAATTTGTATGTAGTCGTGTATTTAAATAAATGAAATTAGGAAAGTTTTAGGAATCTGAAAAAAAGATGCATTGAGATTAGCCTGTAATCCTTCCCTGGCATGTCAATCAGCTTGTTTAAGGCGCCCGTGGGAGCTCGTGTCACGGCTGTGACCTTTCCGCAGTCCTCACCTGGGCCCTCGCTGGAAGCAGTGGGCCGCTCTGGGGCCTTTGCTGGGCGTTGGAGTAGCATCTTAAGTAATAAAATGCTTGTCAGAACGGTGACCTCGGCAGTCGTCTGGATTCGAGGGCAGGCAGCAGAGTAGACTGAAGAATGGGGCGTTGTTGACTCTAAAGCACATATCAGTCTCATGTGTGTTTTGCAAAGCAGAAGTTTTGCTAGTCTTGCCAGCCTCTCTTTGTTGTGGGTACCAGCCAGAATTTGCTTCTGTTTTAACTGAATTTTTGAGCTGATCATTTGGTGGTTCTTAAATTAATAACCTATCTCTCGATGAAAAAGACAGCACCTCTTCAAAGTGTTTACTCTCCCAGTATTTTGCATCTACCCTCATGATTATATTACATTGTTTTGTGTAAGTTGTCTAGCAGCATAATCTAAAATCCCTGTTTTTTAGTGTGAGCATTTGTCTGTTACAAAAGGGTTAATTCAGGTTGCCTTTGTATAAGGAGGTAGGTGTGTGTTTATCACTCTAAGAATGATATTTGCAGAGGTAAAAATCAGCCTATAAACTAATCTAATTTTTTTTTTTTAATTGAGTGCTTAGTCCAAACTAGTCTCATCAACCAAGTCTTCCCCTTGTATATCTCCATTTTATGGAGAAGCTGTTTCTGCCTTGTTTTTTTTGTTTCATGCCTGAGCGATGCGCGCAGAGCAGGCTTGCAGCATGCAGACTGGTGCGGGCCGTGGCTGGGGGTGCTCGGGATCGTTTGTCGAACCGCTGCCTTGTTGGCTTGGAAAGAACTTTTTAGTATTGCCCCTTCCTTCGTGCTGCAGTAAGTGCACCCGTCTGGGATGTGAGCTCGGGCTGCTTTTGCAGCATAATATGAAGGTGTTGCTATCTTGTGTTATTGCAGCTCTGTATGAATTTCTGTTATGTGAAATGGGATGAAATCTGGTTGGTCATGACTCATTCTCAGCTTCAGCAATGATTACCTGTTTATCCCTAAGCGAAAGAACTTAACTGTGTTTCTCCATTCAAATGTAATCCTAATGCTATTTTTAGTACTTTGAGATCTCTAGGTAGAATTCTTTTATATAGGAATTATAATTTCTAATGAAAGTGTTCACAGTAGTTACCCCTGGGCACGGAAGTTAGAGAAGGCAGCCGGAAGAAATTGTCCCTTTGATTATAAATTGCTGGAAGTTCATACTGGCACATGAATGACTTCTGCATGATTTTTGCATGAATTATAGTGACATAGCATTTCTGATGTGTTTTATGCATTGACTGTAATACCTTTTACGGAAATCATTTGGATACCAAATACAAACTTATTTCACTTAGAGCCTTTGTATTTATTTTCCACGTCATGTTTCATCAAAAAGCAATTGCTTCCATGGCGGACAACGCGATTGTGCGTTCACATGGGCACCCACGGTCCTCATTCTCCCTCCCTCCCCAACCACGGGGCAGATTAGTGCTTGGTGAGAGGTGAGGATTGGTGCCTGATCTCGCAGCTCAACTTTCCTCCTCTAAAAGTATGGCTGGAAAGATAGAGCCAGTCTCTCCCCAGCCTGGAGTGATTAAGTGGTGTAGCTATGCTGGTAAAAGATTGTAATGTAGACTTAGCATTAAATTGATGTTTACACCTTCAGGCAATTGCATTGCAAATACTGCAAATAGGACAGAGTTTCATTGCTTGTCAGTTATTCTTACTGAACCTAGCGGGTGTGACGGTGTCTAGTATCGGGGCCAGCAGCCTGCGTGTGGGATTCCTCTCCGCTAAGACGGTAATCTCTTCTCTGTTGCTTTCTATGCTCTAACAGCTGAGTAGAAAAAGAGTGAAGGCCAAAATATGAAACATGGCAAAATCCAACATTTTTCTATAGAGAGCTGGATGCATAGCAAGAAAGAGCAACCTTTATTATTGAGATATGTTATTTACAAGTTGACTGTTGTTATTAAATTAACAGAAACTTCATGTTGTATGTAAAGAAAATCATTTTATTTGGGAAAGTAATTTTTTTTAGCTGTAGGGACAACTTAATCAGCATCTTTTCTTCATGGGTTCAGTCAGTACTTCTACAGAACTGTGAACTCGAATATTGCGAGGTTTTTATTTAACTATATGTGATTTGACTTACAACCCACTGACTCTATTTGAAGAATAAATGAGCCTCAGATAACAGAAACCCTCCCAACTAGAATAACTTTCTGTATGAATTCAGCATAGTCAATAGCTTAGCCGGTTCTGTATTTGAAACGGATCAAAACACCAGGAGCTGGTATTTGTTGCCTCAACGTGCCTCCTGTTGGACCACCGTCAGGAGTTGCTTACAGCCCTTTCCGGCAATGAACGTCAGCCCTAAGGCACGGCTGCGTGGTCCGTTCACTGCTGCAGCAAGCTGCTCGCCAAGTCGACATGCTCAAGCATCCGTTCAGCCTGTAGTAACTGTAAGAACGGAGTTTGCAGCTTGCCGTACATGCTGTCATGACATGTGGGCATGGACATTTTGAGGTGAATGTGCAGTTAGCACTTCTGTGCACATGTGGGATACTACAGAGGTTTAAATCAGATGTGGGTCCATGTGCCCTTTCAGAGGGATGTTCATCATGTTGGTAGTAATGTATTGGCATTATATTCAGTTTGGTTTGTTACAGTCAGGTAAATGGTTAAATTTACATCTCAGTAGCATATCACTTGCAAAACTAAAGATCCGCTTATGGCAAAATCAGTGTTTTGCTGACGCAAAAATGAATACGCAGCCTTGTAATCTGAGAGAAATGTGTGATGACGGACACAAGCTCGGAAAGTTTTTGTCTTGTAACAGTGAGTCTTCCTCCCCAATATGCAAAAGTTAATGATACACTAAGTCTGGGCTAGCATCTGTCTAGAGCAGGATGTCTGCTCTGCACATCAGCATGGGCAAACTGGGGAGTTTTCAGGGGTGAAAGGATTTAAGCGCTGGGAGCCACAGGAGAAGTCTGTGCAACCTGTGTCGCCATGTACACAAGGTGGAACGCGTTCTGCGCCTGAGCTGCGAGAGAGGCGTCACGGGAGGTGATCTTCTTCCTTTGAGCACCAGGAGCGCGGGAGCTGCTGCAGTGTAACGGGCAGGGAACAGTGGAGCTCGGTGGGGTCTGCTGCCGGGGGCTTTGGGGCAGCGCATGGTAAATCTCGTGGTGGACAGCTGTGTGTTAATTTACGTGGACAATGTATTTCTAATCCGTGTTAGCTACTTGTGGATTTACACCTCGAGTATGATGTTCAGTTCTCTTTCTTTTTAAAAATTAAAACCTTATCTGGTGAATCTGTAGGTATTGTTCTTAGACAGTTAAAAATATTCCGTTATACTCTTTTTAACAACTGTAGGAGCAGGAGCTGTGGTCACAGTGAAAGTATTTTGCTTATTAGATATCTCAGTGGGGGAGACAAGTTTGGGTTTTTTGGTACATTTTTTGAAAATATTGGAAATATTTATATTTGAGAATACTTTTTATTAGTGCTTTAAACTACATAGCATCAGTAGTTTCTTTCGGGATATATCTGCAGTGAAGGCCATCACATGGGCAAAGAACTGGTATATAAGGAAATAAGAATAAACTATCCCATTTAATAGTAAAAAATAAAGGTTAGTAAAAACAAGGAAAACTTGAAGGGATGCAGAGGAACTATACCATATTGAATAGCAAGGTAATAAAACAGCAGATGGAATTCAATGTAGGTAAGCATACATAAAAGTAAAAATCCTAACTTTGCATGTACAGTTATGAGTGCTAAGCAATGTAAAATGAATGAATTCTTAGAGAAAGAATAGAGAACAAAATCAAGAATATCACTGTGCCACTGTGGAAATCCGTGCTGTGTCTGTATCTTGAAGACTGAGTTCCGTTTTGTTCCTTCTATTAAAAAAAATAAAACCCAAAAGTTATAACTGGAGAAAGGACAGAAAAGGGCAGGGAGGATAATGAAATTTATGGAAGAGCTTCCATGTCAGGAATGAGTAAGTGCGCTTTTCAATCTAGTGAAGAGAGTAAGTAAGGAGAAATACGATGGCACACAGAAAATAAATAGGGAATGCTTTTTAACTGACACTTCCATTACAAGCACTAAGGGACATCATATGAACTTAGCATGTGTGAAGTTCACAGCAATCGAAAGGAGATCCTGTCTTCTTCCATACGGGTAAGCTTCTTGGAACAGACAGGTTGTAGGGGTCCAAGTAGTCCTTAGACAAATTCACAAAGGAGAAGTTTCTTGGGGGCCAGTTGTGGCTCAGCAGGTCCCCGAGTTGCAAATTGCTAGAGGGTGTCCTGGGGAAGCTTCACTCTGGCCATGACTTGTTCTGCCTCTGCCTAGGCATCTACTATTGGTCCCTGTTGGAAATAGCATCCTGGACCATCGATCTGACCTATTTGGCCATTTTCTTGTTCTTAAGTAATTATGTTCTAAATACTGTAAGAAAAGGTCGTTTGTACAAGTAAAATTATGCCCATGTGTATAGGGAAGTAATTTCTGTGGAAAAAGGGTGAACTCTCGATTGAGAGTAGGTCAATTGACTCATGAGCAGCTGCAGATTGGGAGATGGCTGCAGACCATACCACCGTTTCCACACTCTCATCCCGTTCCATGTGGAGATTATTGTCTTTGCAAGAGAGAGAGTTTAGTAACTCAAAGCAATGTCTGAACTTCCACGCTTTATAACCTGCTATACCGTATACTGATTTATAGACTGGGGCTGTTCAGGATTGGTTTCTCGAGTGATTAAACTGTCTGTACTGTCGGAGTGGTGGCCAACAAGAGAGGTGTGGGGCAAAAATTTGAGGAAGGTGATGTTGCTACCATCCCATATTGAGCAGCTGCTCAGTCAGCACGTTGGTCACCAGCTTCCCCCAGGAACCTGTCTGTGTCCTCCCTGGCCCGTGTGTACCTGCGTTGGCATGACCTAGTCACTTCAGGGCCTGAGCTGGATCAAGAGTGAATGAAATGAAGACTTCCAAGTGCTTAAATAACTTTGAGGGTGCTATTTTGGCCTCCCAGTTGCTCTCATGCCTTTGAAAATGAATCCTTTGGCCATTTTGTTCTGTAATCTGCCTCCTGTTTATTTGTGAACAAGTATGCATTTTGATTGGTTTTGGAGAGAAAACTACCATTTTATTTATAGACTAGAAAAAGAGGTGAGAAAGGATGATGTGTGGAAGCTAAAGCAAGTGGTAGTAGCAGCCCAGCGAGCAAGCCCTCCTGCTGGCCTTCCTGTAGCCTAAAGGGAGCTGGAGAGTTGTGAAGGGCTGGCTCTGCTCTCCCCCCAGGACAGAGCTTTAACTGAAGTGAGTTTATGAAACCAAAAGCTTTTAGTTAAACTTTCTTCTTACTCTTCTCCTATGCCTGCTGTAGCTTTTCTGTATCATCCTCTCAGCACCCCATTTTATTTTGTACGGATAATGTCTTGCTCATTGTACCATCGAATGCTGGTGCTTCGCTGAGCCTTGGGCAGTCAGCTGTGGGGTGATGATTCCCTCGCTGCTCCGACCTGTCTCCCCGTGTCTCTACATAACAGGCAGCTACTCCTAGAGGTATAGCAGTTAGGGGAGGATGGAGCCTGGCAGCGTGGTGAGTGATCAGCCTTGTGTTTCCTCCCCAGTCATCCTGCGCCTGAAAGCAGTTAGCAAAGACCAGCCAAGAGAGAGCAGCACGTTCCCCGCTTGCACAACTGTCATTTTGCTTTGCCGTAGGAGCAGGTTGGTGCTGCTTGGCTGGGAGTTTAGCAGGGCGTCGTGTAGGACAAGCCTCTGCACAGCAGTAGAATATCAATCAATGTCGCTAAATCATAAAGATTAAAACCCCTTAGAAGCGCAAAGCTGGTGGTTTATGGGGAGGAAACAATGAAAGTTCCCATATGAAAGTTCCCACTCCAATTGTTCATATATTGTCATGAAATATCAGTATGTAATTGCCTGGAATATTAAATAACTGTAAGATATTTGTCTGTGGTTTACTGCTGTGTCATTAATTCAATATCTGTATGTCCTAAATAATGTCCTTTTTATTTATTTAATTCTTCTATTCTTCTCATTACTGCTTCTACTTAATTATGTGCAAATAAAAGAGCTGAAGAGGCTAGTTCTGTTTCTAGTATTGAGCCCTAAGACCTTATAGCATATATTGAAAATGTCTTCATGGTAGCAAAACCAAATTTTCACTCTAGTAATAACAGTGAAGTTTTACTGGGGTACCATGATTGTCCATGTATTGTGCAGAGAGCTCTTTTAGAGTATGCAAAGGATGCACATTTAATTACCTAGAATATTAAATAACTACAAAATTTTTTGTGGTGCATTGCTATCTCGAGCAGAATGCAGTCTGTATGTCCCAGGATCAAACAGTCAATTTGAAGAATACTGAAGAGAAGAAACAAGTGAATGTAAATGCCATCTGCTCTCTTCTTTTACTGAGTTACTCCTGTTTGTTCAGTGTTTTATGAGAATGAATATTGCATTAAAAATACTTCTGTCTTTAGGAAGTCATAAATATATAGAAGCAACATCAAAACATTTTTAAAATGGACTTTGGGCACCTGATTAGAATTCAGTTTTTCCAATGATATTATATTTATTTTTCAGTGATTCTTTTTTTAAATATTTTTCAGGAAAATGTTATGACAAGACTTTTTTGCTTGATCTTTCACAGAAACAAACACCAGTGCTTTTACTGTGTTAGCTCTGTTTCTATTACATGGCTTACAATATACATTGCATGGGATGTTTCTGTGCTATCATTCTGCTTTCCTTGATGCCTGTAACTTCTAAACAGCGTTCAAAATAATGAAGCCAACTTTCTCACGCAATAGTGGCAATTAAGAGAAAGTGCAGTGCATTCCAGCAGGCTGTGCAGACTGCATTTTAATTCCCCAATTTATGCATTATGCAAGTGGGCATGTATGGCAGTTAGTCATTAGCCTGGGTCAGCTAGCGTGCTTTTCACCTCACGGAGAGTAAGTAATCATTACATTTGATGACATTATATGCGTGAAAGTTATTAAAATTAGGATAACATAATAATTGCCAAGATAAATGATAATTTGAACAATCTCAATTCTGGGATCAGAAGCCGGCGAAAGGTTGTCCTTGGTAAGTAATGAGCGGCAGTGAGCACTGCTTCCAATCTCTAGCTCTGTTTGTATCATTTATTATAATGTTGTTTTATGCTTGTGTAATTTCCCACAGTTGCATGAGATAGAAATAGATCTAATAAAACATGTAATTGGAAATATTAATATTATCATAAATTTACCATTCCTATATGACTGAAACTACATTCTTCCTGAACTTTATTGTGAAAGGAAATTAATTTCCCTCCAAAAGCATATTTATTTAATCAGACAAAATACAGGTCCGGCAGAGGCGAGCTCGGGTGACGTGGCTGTAGAGGGCACACAGTGACTGCCGCGTCTCGGGCTGAAGGTGGCCAGGCCGTCCTGGTCGCTCCTGCAGCTGAAGGGTCAGCCTTCCCGGGGAAGGGCGGAGAGAAGCTCCTGGCTCCCTTTACCTAGTCAGACAAGTTAAATCCACGCTTGTTCCCTAGCAAAAAAAGAGACCGTGCCTGCCACCCTGAAAGATCAAGTCTCCCCGCTGGTGCTCAGATCCGCTTAGTGGAGACAGCGGTGAATCCTGAGCTTTGGTCTTTCTTCATGTTCCAGTGGATAACGCTTGTGTTTTGTGGGATTTACTTTAGAATTGTAGCATAATTTAGGTTGGAAGGGACCTCTGGAGATCCTTAGTTGCCCAACCCATGCTTGAACCAGGGCTACCTTCAAATCAGGTTGCCCGGGGCCTAGTCTAACTTTGAAGCACCTCCAAGGATGGAAAGTCTGCAGCCTCCTTGTGCCCTTGTTCCAGTGCTGAATGTGCTGTGTGAATTTTTTTTTTCCTCCTGGTTAGTCAGAATTTCTGTCTTATGACTGTTCCCTCTCACCCTTTCACTGTGCAGCATTTATTTATCTATTTATTTTATTTATTTTTAAGACATTTCTTGCTGCAACCATTCTCTCTGATTGGAGCTCAGGCTCTGCTTTGCTTTTTTTCCTTGTGTTCTGTCCTGTGCTACTTGAATTTCTAGTTCTGCATTATTAGCTTAATTTTAGATTTTTAAGTTTTGATTTTAATACAGTTTTTTTAGAAGGCTTCTAAGAGGAGGAGGGCTAAGCTGTTGTTTAGTTTGGTGAATAGGAGTAAAGGTGGTAGGAATGAGCCAAAATGGCATTTCTGAACACTTCAGTCAAAAATGTGTTCCACTCTGTGACAAGCTAGAGAAAATTTTAAAGAAGAAAGCAGAGAAAAAATATTTTGGGAGAGCGGAAAAGAAGAGAGAGTCCTACTTTTCATTAAATTTTTGTCAAGCTGGAGCCAGTGGAGACTGCCCTTTCAGTATGGAAAGAGCAGAATCACTAAATTAAAACATAAGGAATTAGAAAACCCGTCCAGAGCAAATGAATAGCTGTGGCATGGGAGCTGGAAGCTTGTTGCCAGCAGCCAGCGAAGCGGCGTGGGAGCTGGCGCGCTGGCAGCCGGCAGCCTTTCTCTCTGCGATTTTGTTGCTTCCATCTCACCACAAAGGTTTCTGCCTCTTTGCAGTGAGCAGTTATACTCTCAGGAACATGTACTATTTAAACAAGAATTAAATTTAGTATGAAACCTTTGTGGAAGGCAAAATATATTTCCAAGGCAACTAAGCTAGTTGCATTGACACATTGTAGTCATTATATACTATCATGTTATAGAAATATATATATATATATATATATATATAAAATAGGGTGTATAAGACAGAGAGAAAAATGTAATAATACTCTTTAAGATGAAATTTAAATCTTCCTTATGACTTTAATTGTATAATTGGTGTCAAATAGCTTTTTATTGCTAAGCAGGCTGGCTAAAGTTTCTACTTAAATACTACAGATATTAAGTTGTGTTTTGTAAGTTCTCTGTTGCTTTCTTAACTAGATTTTTCTACTTAGTTTCTTAGGTACTGCTGAACCTGATGGACTATTGGTTTAAATGTCATAGAGACATTTTATTTTTAGGTTCTCAAGCGAGAGAGCATTTGAGATTTAAAGGGTTTGGGCTCTATATTCTGAATATTCATCAGAAAACCGATGAAAAATAAACTGATAAAATCCAGCGTCGCCCAGGGCACAAAGCAGCCGCCGGTGTAAAGCACTGCTCACGCGGCAGGAAGGCTGGGGGGAGCGGGCGCCCGCGCACCCCGCGGCCCCGGAGGAGAGAGCCGCCGGCTCGCGGCACGGCTCGCGTCTGCCCGGGGAAGGCGCCGCCGCGCTCACACGATCGAGCTCTAACCCGGAGTCCAGAGCGACTCTGGCCGTAGCTGGTGTCAGTGCCAGTCCGCCCCCAAGAACTGAAATTGGTGAAAGTTTTCGCCACGCGGTTTTCGAGAAGGATTTAGAGAATTGCCAAGTCGTTTTTATAAATCAGGAGAAAACTATTTTAAGTGTTTCTTCTGTCCTGGAGGCTTTCTTTAGAAATTGTTTAATCCTCTTAGAAGCTTATTTTCAGGGAAATTTTTCTCTCTGTTTTGCAAGCTTCCAAGGCCTTATTTCCTTGGACTTTGATGTCAGTCTCAGAAGCTAATTCTCACCTGTCAGAGATAATTTTAAATTGGCTAACAGCCATCTGCTCTGACTGCACTTCTTCATCCCTTGAAACCAAATAAAATAAAAATATCCCCAGAAACCTGTGGCTGTGGAGAAGGTCAGTGCAGCAGTGCTTCAGAGACTCGCTTTGCTTGCGGCTCGACAGCCCCTGCTCAGGAGGACACAAGAGACAGGAAAGCTTCCTCCGGAAATCATGAATAAATAAAAGCATTTTGGTTACTTTAAGCAACAAGCTTTAGCTTGGCGAGAAGTTGGACTTTAGTGGCTTGTTTAGGACCCCGCTCTGCCTTATGACTCCAAAGGGACTAAAGCTGCTTCTTTAGAAACCTTGTTAGTATTAAGAGGGCGCAGGGTGGCTTGTCCGTGAGCTGGCCTGTGCCCTCATGCAGGCGGGTGAAGGTCTCCGGCTGCCGTGTCCCTACGTTTTCCCCCGTTCCCGAGGACTGCTTTTCTGTGGGTCTTTGAGGAAAGGCCTGTGCCTTAATTCCTCTCTTCCTGGTTTTTTTTGGATGACTATGCGTTTCTCCTAGGGTAGTAGAGCTACCCTCTCTCCTTGGCTTGGAGCCCTTTGGGGATGCCGGCTGACTCTGTAGTAGGGCCGTGCTCACCATGCAGAGCTGCTCTCAGTTCCCGCAGCCCCAGCAATGAGGTTGCCTTCGGCGAGCCGCAGAACAAGCTTCCTTCCCTCGTTTTCACTGAACACACTCACTTTGTAGAGGAGAGCCAGGTTCCATAAGGGAAAACTGTTACCTATTGCTGTGTGCACTGATTAAAAATTGGGAATAATACACAAGTCAAGCAGAATGGAAGTGCTCCTGGGCTGTATGTGTGTGTGTGTGTGTGTGTGTGTGTACCATCTGACAGCCACTCTTCTCCTAGCACTTGAGTCAGTGGAAGGAATCTCCATTTTTCTGAAGAGTTTTGGTTCAAGCCCATCATTTTTCTGTTGACCCGAATTTGTTGTTCCCTGGAAGTGGGCAGTTGGTTGATCTTGACACGTTTCAGTACGTACTTTAGTTCTCAGCTAAATGGCTTGGAAAAAGCAGATGCTCTTGAGCAGGTCATCAAGAAAAGAAAGTTGTAAAGATATTTTTAATACAAAAATTCAATTTCACTTTTCAAAGGTGGAAGAGATTTTTATTCCATGTGATTATTTCTTCCCTGACATCCCAGGCTTATGTTGGTTTGCCTTTTATTTGTATAGTCATTAAAATGTTTGAACTTCATACTTGCTCTTCAGGGGTTTTTTGTTTTAGTTTTGCTCAGTTTGCTTTGCTCGAAGCGTTTGTTATTCTCTGTATGGAACTGTTCACTTTCAGATACACGCTCTAGAGTGATTTCTCTTTTAAGCGCTGTTCAAGCTTCTTGTGATCATATAGGGGAGGGTGGGAATAGTAACTTCTCAAACACTACTAAAAATTTAGCTATTTTATGCATATTATTAATGGCTGAACCCTATTGTGATACCTCAGTTTTTAACAATGGCTTCTTATGCCCATTTTTAATTGAAAGGAAAAACTAGGGGACAGAGCTTGATGCCACTGGTTTTGCCGCTGGCGTGGGGCTGCCATGCTATTTCTTTTCAATTGTTCTGCTTTCACAACCGCGCAAATTCAGAGTGTCGGGATGGGCTAATTAACACATATTGTAGGCTGAAAAATAATTTGTTATTAATGTAATGCTACAAGAACTGTTAAATGAAGGAATTTCTCCTTGCTTAGTTTATAGCAAACTTTAAAACTTTCCCTCTACCTTTAGTGTAATATTTATTTTTGTGTACTCATCTTTCTAGTCTATCCAGAAATTTCATTTTCATCTTGAATGTGGTTGCTGCACTAATCAAAAAACTGCACTGACCTTTTTGCTGCTCAGAAGTGAAATTGCGGCATGAAATATGTTTCTCGTTCACAGCACCATGATTCAGCCCTTGGAAGAACTTTGTCAAGAGATGCCTTAATTTCTAACCCAGGCTTGGCAGCCAAAATACATAACTGCTTGAAGCTTGGCCTACAGTTGTGGTCTTGAAATAGTAACAAAAATCAGACCTTTTGTATAGGTTGTGGGTTTCGATCCAACTAATTTCCCTGGGGCTAGCTAGGATTTCACATTTACATTGCCGTCTTTGAGGAGACGTCTCCCCGTTAGGAAGAGGCCGTGTTTGCATCTGTTGGCACAGGCACAGCACAGAGTGGCATCTAGAGACTTTCTCACCAAGTTTCTCATGGAGTCACATGCTTTTCCAAGTTTGAATTCTAAGTTTACGTAATGGGCCTTGGGAACAGACCTACCCAATGGCAGAGAGTTAGTTGTGGACAGTAGTATCAGAATCTGGCCTTAATTCTAGTCCATATGTGCCCAGTTCTCTGCACGTCACCGTGTGTGCTGCGGGCATCTCTTCCCTGCTGGCTTCCTTTTCTATTGATACTGTATTTTTACTGCTGCTTCTCTTAAGCTGACACGTACTGTAGCATATTAATACTATCTACATAATTTTATAGCTTGTACACCTTCATAAACTTGCTGTGCAAAGTATTATTTCTTGCCAAGCTGTGTAGATTTATTTTTCTTAAGTATACAAGTTTTCAATTGCCCTCAGGACTCATGCTATTTATTCTTAGATTGAACCTTATTTTTTTGTAATCCAGTTCCAAGCGATAGCGCATTCCTCATACTATACTGACAGAAATAAACACAGGGCTCTAAGTGCTATCTTGCCAGAGAATTGCATAAGCTTGTAATAGCTGCATGCAGCTGAATTCTCATCTTCTATTTATTGGAGAGTTATGCTAGGATTTTGAATTGATTCTTCACTTTGTTTGCATTTATCCGTATTTCTTCAATAATAGGAAGAAATCTCCTGTTATTTCAGGCCTCATCAACCTTCCTGAAAAATAAGGTGAATAACAGTATTAAAAACAGAGTTGAAATACGTAACTGCAGTTTGCTTGTAGTTTTAAAAGACAGCTGTGCTAAAGCAGCAACCGTTCAGAGCAGAAGGTGGCTTGTGTTGGCAGCTATATGTTGACAGCACACTGAGTGCAGTTATTTTAGCTACAAAGTAAATAGCACATGGCACTTGGTACGTGCATCAAAATTAATTCTGAATAAAGCAAACAGAGTTAAAATGTTCTTAGGAGCTGCTCTAAATCATGGCAGTGCACGGCATACTGCTGTAACAGGAGAGGGGAGGTTACGTATCAGAATTTGTATCATGGCATGAGGTGTAACATACTAGTCTTTAGTGTATGCATCAGTCAGTCTTCATCACTTAAAAGTCATGTATGTTGCTTAACTTGCTATTATCAGGAAAGAAAAATAAAAATGCTTCTGAAAGGTAGATGACGCTATGCTGGATTCAGCTGAGGGCTGGGGAGTAGTCAGCTATGTCTCCTAAGGCCATTTAAAGCAAAGAAGAATACACAGTCATCTTCTAGCCCATATAAATTGCTGATTTTCCACAACAGTGAAACTATCAGTGGAATAGTGAAACTATTACTATTTCAGTCAGGGCTTCATTTTACAGGAAAAACAGCAGCCTGTACAAAGGAGATTTTAGTATTTTATAATGTTGGCCCAACATTTTAGCAATTATGTGTATATAACAAGTTAAAGGCTGTGGTGAAAGTATGTTCTATTCTTTTAATGCAAAAGACAATAGGTAGATACCAGTTAACATTACGATAATCTTAAGAAAGAGCAGTGTAAAAGCATAAGTTTCAAAGCTTCATATCATTGTTCCTAATAACAAGATGTTGATGCTTAGATTTGATTGTTTTCTGAAGTCTCAGTCCCAGGAACTTGGGTATAACAACTCATCTAAGTATGCTGGAACTCTGGGAAGTAACGATAGTTAAAATGCATTGCTATTAGCGTAATACTAACGGCATGTCATTAACAGATCTTGATGCCAATGAGTTTAGGCTAGATTTGTACATAGCTCCAGTCTAGTTGATGCCATAGAATCGCATTGTAAGTATCTTCTATAAACAGTGTTTTCTGGCTTTTCATAGAGCAGGTGGACCACTCTGGAAGAGTAAGTCTGAAAGCAATCATTGATCAGAGATGATGTAGTACAAGCAATCTTTCCGTGCTCGAAAAATGTGTTAGAATGACCAAGTGCCATAGGACTATGTTTCTGTGAGATTTTGAGCCCAGCGCTTCTTGCTTCGGGTGGTGTAAACCAAGAATTACTGAAAATGTTACATGAGACTGTTTTGAGTAGAATTACAATGCAGTAGGGTTTCTCTGAGCTTCACAGATAGAAACTTCTTATTTCTTATCTGAACTCGGCTGAAACTTTGTACTTTAAGGTCTACCAAGTATTACTGCCTTCACCCAAAGGCAGTAGTGATTTTCCAAGATATGTGATGATGTTCACTGGCTATTACAGTGCAAGGATGAACTCTTCTAACTGAGAGACCTCTGTGATGATTATTGCTACTCTACCGATTCTTTTCCTGATTGTTTTTTAACACTGGATAAATGCCCCTAGGAGACTTGTAGGTTACTGAAAACTTCTGCCTCAGTAAACCTAAAGTAATTCTGCTCAGGAGATAAATAGTCAATGTCAGACGTCCTAGTCTTAGCACTCTTCTTTGTGATTACATTTAGAAAGTATTTATTTAACTCTCAAGTTGTTTTGCCTTTTCAACTTGATTTCACAGCATATCCTGCAATAATTTTCTTGCTTCAGTTACTATTTGAGGATTAGGAAATATTTATCAACTCAGTTCAGCACATGTAGTTGGGAATATTTCTAGGTTTCTTCTTGCACTGCTGATGTTCTTCATCTTCATGAAACATCTCCCATGTTTCAGAATGTTGAAGTGTCTGCTTAGCCTACTGAAAAGATAATGTCCTGTTTAAAGAAAAAGTTCCTCTTCCGCCTCTTAGCTTACATCTTCCCACTGTGCATCTCTGATGCTACTGTTAGGTCTGGTTCCTTTAACTGCAACAAAAAGTTGCAGTTACCAAAGTTGCTAATCTCCTGGGCTCTGGCATAGACCTTCCGGAGTTCTGTTCGTTCTTCTCCTGTAGAATCTCATGCTATCACAGACATAAAAACTGCAAAATGAATATTTGTATGATGTTATATGATATAACATAAAACTAAAATGCTTATCACATTTAATAAATGTCGTATTTGTTTCTTGACTCATTGAATCTGTAAGTGTATTGGTAGCTCCTGATACAAAACCATTATTTCTCATGGCTTGTGATAGTAAGGTTTCACAGAGGGTTGCATTAAATAGGATCTGGGACCATGGATTTAAACTATGCAAATTCTTCTGACACTATTCAATGAATGACAGATTGTTCTTTGAAAAAAATTTTTTAAAATTTATTTCTAAGTAGCCTTTGATTTGATTCACTCAATGCCATCTGCTGGAAAAGGAAAGCATTCCTTTTTATTGTTTTCTTTAAAGTTGATTTTCACACGTACAATATCAGAGGGGAATCTTTAAACTCTGTAATTATATGCAAATATTAGAGTTGATTAAATGGGATTTTGATTATTTTAAGTGAAAATTGTCCTCCTAGATGTCTTAAATATAAAACAGAGTAGATAAAAAGACTGTGTATTGAAAAGGTGGAGCCATATTTTCATTTCTAATTATGGATTGCTTAAAATTTTGGAATAGCAAGTACTATAAAATACCCTACTTGATGTCACAGCTTCAAGCTCTCTGGATATTGCAGCTAAACTAAGATACGGAAATTCAGATATCTTTGTGCCATGATCTGTATGTCTATTTCTGAATAAAATGCAAAGTGTTGGTATTTCGATGCATTTTGAGTTCTGTGAAGTTGCTAACTTCAAAGCATTGAGCATAGGGCTTAACGTAGCATCTTTATTTTATCTGTTTTTAACATGCTGCCCCTAACTTTGTAAAATTGTGTCATATTAATAGTATCTTGAACAACAATTTTAGGGAGACTGACAGACTAGGCATTTCATTTATCAACACAATTCTTTCTACTTCAGAAGTAATTTGGAAGCTTCCTATGTCACCTGGACAAACAACCTGTAGCAGCTTTCTCAAGAATGAGGAGCGATCTCTGAGCTCTCTTCTTTCTTCTTCTCTTCTTTTTTTTTTTTTTTTTTGGCCCTTTTGAGACACTATTCACACTGTTGGTGATTTTGAAAATTGAGGTTTGGGCAAGAGTCCCAACTAGTGTTTGGAAAATGTCTTTGTCTTCTTGTGAAAACATAGGTTTTAATCTTATTTAACTTTAATTGCCCAACTATGAAATGGGTGGAGTGTTGTCAGACTTAGTTTAGTCCCTGCACTAAATAACTTAGTCTTTTTTTTTTTAATATTGCTGTGTACAATAAGAAGTGAAAACCCCTTCAATAATCGAATTAATTTGTGAAAGAAAATGAGCAAAGGTGTAGCACAACACCTACAACTTAACAAGCAATTGCTAAAGGGAGACTGCTGCTCCTGTAGCTCCCCAGTTAGGAGCATAACCTCTTCTATGCCTGGCAAAAACCTATGGGAGATTCCTTATTCTAGAGAAGAGCCATAATATATGTGTCTCTGTTAGGGAAGACAAATGTCTATTCGTGGTTTAAATGGTTCTTGCTGTTAAACCATGTCCTTTTATAAAACCAATTTCAATTTGTTGTCTGCTCAGCCTTGTACATCCTTATGTTTCCAGCCCTTCCAGAAGCTTTCAATGTATTGTTTTATTTCCACTAGAGAAGTCTCACAAGAATACGGGATCCCTTTTCCTGAACTTCTGACTATCCCCTTCATTCAGGAGATTTTGCTGATGGAGGATTGATTGTCTGGATTGGGGGGGATCCAGAGGAAGAACTAAAAAGGCTGTATCAAAAAATCCCCTTCATCTTGCCAGATGGGGCAGGCTCGGCATGTTTCTCTGCTTCCAACCTAATGGATGCCCCCGACTTGGGATGTCATGACCATTTGTTTAAAAAAAAAAAAACCAAAAAACAAACAAAATTTTCTTCAGCTCCCGCCTTGTCCCTGGTAACTCTCCGTATTGACTCCCTGGCAGCTCCGAACTGCCCTGTCAGGGGCTTCGGATTTAGAGAGCCTCCGGCACCGCTGTGACTTGTGCGTGGAGAAGGAAGAGCCGTTGCATCACCCGGCTGAGAAGGCGGTGCCGGGCTGGGGAGGAGCGGGGTGCTCGCCGAGCCGCCCCGGCTCGCTGCCGGTCGAGAGCGGACGGGAGAGTGCTAGCGGTCTCATCGGGAAGCGGTGCGCGAAGGCACAGCATCCACAGCGTCGTCCAATGCAGTCTTCTGCTACTGCCGAAACCTCTAACGTATACTTAGACGGGAGAAAAACTTTTTGACAAAAAATAGATCTTCACTTAAATGCTGCTTCTCCATGAAAGGAGGAGAGAAATGTTCCACTTGGTTTCCTTTCCTGAATTCTTGGTTTGGGAAGAAAGCTGATTTTCCTTTCTTTGCTTAATTAAGCTTTCCACTAGAAGGAGAACAGATTTCTTGTTGCCTCTAGTAATTGTGTTTGCATAGGAAGGTCTTATTTTGTGACCCGATCCTTTTGGAAGCTGAGCGCCCGTGGCATCAGCGCAGGCGCAGGGGAGGAGAGCCCCCGCAGCAGCAGACCCTCGCGCACTCCTGCTCTTACCTGTATTGTTATGGTATATGGCTTTATGCTTATGCTGAAAATGTGTGATGGCAAGTGGCCTGTTTTGCATCCTTTTTAAGCCTCCGATGGTACACTGAAAATAGGCTGTCCTGTGCTATATGTTACCTTGATTTACGTGAAACATCACCTATTGATGCCTTTATAGACAGCAGCTTAGTGTTTCAGAGGAGTCTGCGTGTTACAAAAAGGGCAGCAGGTGTTATTTAGACTAAATTGACCTTGAAATTGATTTCTTTATTTTATGACTTACTGAGGAGAGATTAATACTTTTTTTTCCTGCAGCCTGAAACAATTTACATGGTAATAGAAGGCATAGTCAGTCAAATAAATTGCTGGAAGTAGTAGTGTTCCAAGAAAAAAAAAAAAGATCTTTTGTGCATTGATTTTTTTTTTCCTCCTTAGCCCCAGGGAGAAGCTAAGATTTTTAACATTAGGGAGAGTAACAAAATTTATTCTTCCCCTTAAAGGCAGAGGACTGGATAGCCGTGTCTGTGAGCGGACATTTGACTTTGAGTTGGGGGGTGGGGGAAGGGTGTGTTCTGTATAGAAATTCAGGAGTGTTTTACTGCTCTTTCGCGATGCCCTTAAGGGCAGATGGAGAGGAGAGGAGAGGAGAAGAGACTCCTGGAAAGCCCAGCTGCCCTCTCTAACGCAGGAGACCTCGAAAACAGCCTCTAAGTGGCTGCTGCAGTTCCGCCCTTGAGCGCCAAGCAGAAATCAGCTGAAAATGCAACCCACAAACACGTACAGATAACAAACCCGGTTGAACGATTTGTCAGTGGCATAATAGCTGGCATAACCCGAGCACATACGAGGGCTCATCATGACTCATTACCTAAGAGCTAAGGCGACTGCACCCCCACGCAATACTTTTTTGTCTGTTTGTTCTAAATACAGATATCGCGTGCAGGAAAATGTCTCCTATATGAAAGTCATTAGGATCATCCTGGGGCTGTGAGGAGAGAATTAGTCTCTTTTGTGTTTCAGAAAGCTGCACCTGATTGCTATTATGGCAGCTGTGGGGAATGAGCAATTATCTCAGCCTTCCTCGACCAGGAGGAGGAGGAGGAGACTGGTGTTGGGCAGGTACCAGGGCTTGGTGCTGGCCAGGCTCCGGGCTTGGCTGGCGAAGGGGCTCATGCGAACAGCCTCCCCCGGCCCTGTTTAATGCCAGGTTAGTTGGTGTAATTTTATTTGGTCTGCAAGGGAAAAGGGCTGTTGTAATTCTCTCTCTCTCTTAAAAATAGCCTTTGTCTGAGGAGTTTTGCTAATGTTGTTTTTATTTTCTGGCTCAATGTGCCCTGGATTATCACAAGCAGCAAGCGCGTTATTAATATGTAGCGTATCGCAAGCTCTCCAAGTATGTCCCCCCTATGCAACATTGGTCCAAAGCTATTTATTAATTTGTTAATGTTTCACAGTTCTGTGCAATGCTTGGAAATACGCTGTATAAAACAAAGAGAGTCTAAACTCGGCAAAATATCTGTTAAAAACAACTTATTTATGTGGAACCGGGATATTGCCTTCTGGAAAAGCAAAGAATTGTGTAGAACAAAGTCTGCTGTGCCTGCCTGCCAGCCTGCCCCTCCTGGAGACTTCCCAAGAGCGACACCCTGCAAAACGCTCGGCTCGTGAGCTTTGGGTTCTTACGGCGCCCTTTAAAGCACTGTGAAATGATGCAGTAAGGTCGGGCGTGCGACCTGCGGCACGAGCGCTCTGTAAAATGCAAGAGAATGCTAATTAGAGGGTGGAAGGTAATGGGTTTTGAATATAAATAGTTGAACATGCGTTATAGTGTGTCTGAGTGCACGGTGTTTGCACGTGGCGCATACTAAAGCGCAAATAGCGAGATGGGTGTAAGGTGGCTGAAATGGGGGCAGTGCTGACGATAAGCTAGAGTAGGGTGATGCGAAGGAAAAGATGAAAACAGAAGAGAGAAAGGAGTAAACGTGAGGAAAACTGAAAGGTGGAAAACACACAGCTCTGGTACGGCATTGAGGAACGATGGAGATGTGCTATTTAATTCTGCAGAGGGTAGAAAATGGAGCAGATGATTTGGCTGGTATTTCTGTGTCATGTCACTGTCTTGGGAAGCTTGCAGCTTCCCGGCGTGGATGACAGCGACTGTATTTCCCTTCATGGGAAACAAAGGCAGGCGGGCTGCAGGAATGTGTCTCTTGGCTGATTCTGATGGTGACCTGGCATCTGTGTCTGTCCTGTAAAGTCTGTTGCTGGGCATTTCCTACAAAGAAGTCGGGGTATAAAATGGCTAGGCTGAAGGGAGAGCTTTAGTGGTTGGAGTAGCTATCTGTGCTTTGCAGGAACTTGCGTGCTGGGTGGACTGTACAGCGCACCCGCTGCATAACAACTTCCCGTTGTGACTTGGCTTGTAATACAGGCAGAAGTTAAAAATAATGAGAATATCTTTAATTTCCACTGGAGGTCTTAATTTTTGTAGCCCATAAATTCTTTTCACGTGTTGGCAGCAAAATGCAATATGTTTGCAGCTGCTGCATTTCTGGATCAGCTGTCTTTTGAGACAGTTTACAGGCATTAAGCTGCTTTTAGATGAGAAAGTGGTGTCGTCCTCCATATATTAATGGATAAAGTGGGGCATAGAGGAGTGAAATGACGAAAGGTCATGCAGTGAATTACCAGGGATTTGCTCTCCACTCCCTGAATTATGCTCCATCTACCACATCACATCTATAAATAAAAGATCTAGAAGCTTAATGTCTGGAGGCATACTTGGAAAAATAATAATTTAAAGGAGTTCACCGCAGTTACTCTCCGCTGTCGCTGCCAGACAGGCATCAATTTGGCTCATCAGGCTTCGGTTCCGCCCATGAGGAGCAACCGCGTCGCCTTGCTTCGGCATGCAAATCCCAGCGCAGCGCCGGGGCAGGCGAGGCCTTCTCGAAATACAAATGTGAATGTGCTTGCAGCATTCGCCAGGGAACGGACAAAAACTCAACGCGCGAACTGTTTCCTAACATGTCGCTGTAACAAGAGACGTGTTTCAGTTACTGACTCGAGTCCTGCAGCGACACACTGCAGCGGCGCCTCTGTGACCTGTTTAAACAGGCGCCGGAGCCGTTGTTTCTGCGTTGCCTTAGCAAGGGCTGTAGTGCTGCAGCAGCAGTCCTTTTTCCTCTGGACATTGAACTATGACTGCGAACTACGTGACGCCTCGTGGCCCGCGGGCCTCGGCCGCCGCGCGCCGGGCTCGCAGAGCAAGGCCTGAGCCCGGCTCTGCCGCGTCCGCCCTCGTGCGGCGGCGGTTTGCGTGCGGCTGCAGCTCCGCGGGGGGCTGCAAAGCAGGGGGTCGGGCGTCCCTCTAGCAGGGACCCGCGTGCGGGCCCATCCACGAGGAGAAGGAGCCGGCGTAGCCGTGACGCTGCCGGCTGGACGGGCTGGCGTAGCCGCGGCCTGCCCGCCGGCTCCCCTGGGCCGCGCTGTTTGCAGCAGCGTCGCGTGGGCCGTCCTCAGGCAGGCAATAAACCAGGACCCTTGTAACGGCGTAGCGAGAGTCTGGGGCAGCTCGGAAACGGTCATCCCAACTCCTAGGGCAAAGCTACGCAGCGCCGCTTCAGAAGCGTGTGGGACTTTGTTTCTTGAGTCAGCTTCTGAAAAGCCGTAGCTATCGTCCTGGCCTTCCACCCGCACCCTTTTAAAGCAGGGATAAGTATGCTGCTTTCCTGGAGATCATTATATTAAAAGCAAAAAGGTGTATGCTTCAGTAATGAGTGTCTAATGCGTAATCGACAGTTTTTGCTAATGGCTCCTCTGAGCCTGCTTGTAGTGGTGCTTCATGTTGGTCTTTATTCCTGTTATGTAAAGTGCAAACTATTCTGCTTAATCTGAATCTTTTTCCTCCTCTCTTTTCAGGACTATAAATCTGATGTTATGACGCTGGCTTCCAGTGCCAGGAACAGTCCTCAAGGTCCAGTAAGTAGCAGCATTTTGCTGAATACATTAGATTCTGTAACTGAGCTCAGATCCTCTTCTGAAGTGCTTCAGCCATCAGTCACTGGAACCAATTTTTACCTCTGACACCTTGCTGCTGTTGAAGTGACTGTATTTGAGTTTGCTTAAATGTCCTTAATACTTGAATAGGTAGTATAGCAAACATCTAACTTGTTTACCAAACTGAAGAAAACTGATTTGAATCATTATAGTGTAAGTTCATTAACAGCCCAGTGAGTCTATCTTCTGTGCTACTGCCTGTATCCCATCAGCTTACTGATGTGGGCTCGTGTTGCATCTCACTGCAGTGCAAGGGAAGATAGCATCAGAGGAAAGTGTAGGACAGGGCACAACTGCCATCTCCCCAATTCCATATTGTCATGATGTCCCCATCTGGGAGTAGATGCAGGAAAAATAAAAGTTTGGACAAGTTTGCTGAATGTCATGCAAGTCCAAAGTGTTTGCAGTCGTAATGCCACTGTTTGAAAAAGGAACAGGATTGGACCAAGAGGAACTACCATATATCGTTTTAAATGATAGAAATTGTCAAGTTTGCCTTTTTAGGGCACTTATCCTTTTACTTTATTTTGTATCGTATTGTCGCTTTGTAGGAAATGGGTGTACATAAAATAAGTGTATGCTAAGGTGCTATAAGGGCTGATTTTCCAAGGTGCTGATAATCTTTGAAGCTGCTAAGAGCTTGGCGTGCTCATCGTTCCCTGCAGTCCAGCTCCTCCAGTCTGTAAGGAATGCCTTATATTCTGCTCTTCAGTGCTTCTTGTTTCTCCAAATGTGGTATATAGTCAGAATCATCTTTCACATAGTGCTTCGGGTATGTTACAACTGATTGTGAGTTCATAAAGCTAGGGTATGAACCAGTGGGCTTTTGATACGGCAGGAGCAAGCTGTTTCAATTTACATAATACAGGAAAAACTCTAATCTAATAATGTCTTTATAACCTATTTCAATAGTTACTTTAGGAAATTTCAAACATCTTTAACATCCCTCTGGTGCATTCTCCCCGGGGGGATTGGTTACCAGCCGTAAAGGGAATGATCTGGAATGATCCAGTTTAAAAGCTTATTAAGTTAGTATCCAGTACATTTTATAGTAGCAGTAATGCTCTCCAAATACCAAGGTTTCACAGCTGTTACCCACTTTATTAGGGATTTTGCCATTCTTGTTTTCAGTACTATTAAAAAGTAACTTTGACATTGTTTCATTATGAAACTTGACATATAAATGTTTTTGGTGTATTTGTACCAACCTTCTAATAGACAGGAGAGGCAAATGGGGAAAAATATATCCTTTAAACGTTCATAGGGCTTCTTTAGTAGCAACACATGCTCTGGTGGGCCTAATCTGAAAGATTATAGCATAAGGCTGGAATAGTGTGAGACTTCATGCCTTCAATACTGGGTTTCTGGTGCTGCTCTAGACATCTTTTGTGATCTTGCTGGAGTACGCAGTCTTAGTGTGCCCTTACTCTTTGCTAAAACAGAGGTTCAGCTTCCCTTTCATCTTCTCTGTCTATATAAAACACTAACATCATGCCACAGGGCCTTTACAAGTGCCTTGGGCTGGAAGATGTCAGTCTTGGACATTATTTCACTCCATACACGTTTTATATTCTCCTGTTTTCCCATTTTTTTCTAATTACCTGTATTGCATACTCTCAAACTTGAGGCTGTAGGAGTGCTAATTTATGTCAGAATGAGGAAATGCACAATATTTCAAGTTTTTGGCAAACCTCTCAAGCACTTTTTTCCTATTTGCAGGCATGATTTATGTAATCTTAAAATTGAAGCTTAAACATTAAAAGCTCCTTGAAAGAAGGGGGTTGGTTAGACTTCTTCCAAATGAAAACTATCTTTCAAGTTTGAAATCACTGCCTTTCAGAACTGATGTTTACTCACATTAACATAAATGTAAAAATATTATACAAGATCAAAATATAAATAATTTTAATTTCTTTGATGATTTCTTGTAATCCTTTCTTCCCTCTATACTAAGTTTTGGAAGAATTTCTTCTTTCAGAAATTCTTTCTGGCACTGATGCTTTCTTTCCAGCTACTGAAAAGTTACAGCCTTTCTGTCAGAGGCTGGCAAAAGTTTACTTCTAAGATAATGTAATGCAAGGTGTTGGGTTATTTTTAGAAACTCATTTTGTGTGTAATCTTAGCATTTGTGCATAATCTTAGCATTGAGATCAGGTTTGTATTGTCTGAAACTGAAAATTTTGAAGAATTAGGTTATCATAGTGTGTTTTTTCTGGCCGAATTCATTTTCTAGCACTGAAAATGGTCTGGCTACAAGTCTAGAACAAGTCTTTATAAATACCTATCATTTTAAAATGGAAAGCCCCCCCCCCCAAAAAAAAAAAAAAAAAACCCACAAAACAAAAAACAAAAATGACTCTACAGAATTTGTTGGCCAAACTTCCCTGCAAGTTCAGAGTTTGTGCTTTTTGACTGAATCCTTTGGTGGGTATTGCATGCAAGAAAGTACTCTTCTCAAACTTCAGAGTACATCCTTAAAAACAGGATTTCAGCTGTCTTGCTCGAGTCTTCAGTAACGTATGGATGCCTAATTATTGCTTTGTGCTTACCTGGAGTGGGGGGAAAGAGGTATAAAGGCAATTTTAGCAGCATAGTTTGCTCTGTTGAAGAGGGTTGTGACAGGATGAGAAAAGGGATTCATGTGTTCCATGATATTTCTGATGCCATGCAATCATGGCATAAAAAATAATGAGTTTGTGAGGTGAGCTTGTTTCTCTTGAAATTATACCATCTCTGTTGTTGCCTGTGAAGTTGGTTGTTGTGATGGATGAGGAAGAATACATAGGTTTTTTTTTTTTTTTTTTTTTTTTTTCAAATGTGTTGCCAGATCATTGCCTATAGAACAACCTGGTAATGAAAGGAGAGTTGACAGATGAGAATTCAGATGGATCTGAGAACAAATTACTGAATAACACCTCAGTTCCAGACTCAGAAAGGCTTTTTTTCCAGATTTTCTTTTTTTTTTTTATGGTTATAGGCTGCTTTTCCTGCTCTTAATGACAGATCCTGTATTAAAGCATAATGCAGCTGAAACTCATAGACTGAATTCACTACTGTGTTATATCATTGAGACTTTATTGAAATGACTGGAGTTACAGCGGTATAAAACTGGAGTAACTCAGTGGTGAGTCAGGTCTATCAAATTACATGTTTCTTGATATGTATGGCTGCTTAATAGATCATTTCTTAAATAATTTGAGACGTTTTCATTAGACTGAGCAATTGTGCCTTTTAAAGTCTTTCCTTTGTTCCTGAATCTCATCAGACAATCAGTTATGACTGTAGAGCTAAGAAAATAAAACTGAAGAAGTAAAGTTTTGGGTGGTGTGGGTTGTGGGTGTTTTGTTTTGTTTTGTTTTTTTTCCTTTTTAAAGGAGACAAAAGCCTGAAGTAGCCAGGTGCTTATTTCTGATGTTTGTCCTTAAATTTTGAAGATCTGAAGAAATAGCTCTGAGAAAGTAGCTTGATGCTTGTCTGTCACTAGAAGCATATAGGAGGAATTGAGCATCTGTTCTGCTTAGATCCGTGTTGTATCTCTTTGGCATCAGGCAATGATTCAAAGAAGTGTAACTGAAGTGGCCAATACTACCTTTGAAACAAGAGCATGCTCTTTTAGGAAGCAAAATAGCTAGTTAGCTAAAATAAAAACTTAGAGCTAACTCTAGATATTTGAGTATTGTTCAGAACTATTGACCTCAGTGGTGCTTGTATGTCTCAGAAATATCTTATCTTCTGTGTAAATAGGATCAATAACATCCAGATGACTGAGAGAGAGGAGGAGAGGCCCCTAATGATGTGCCAATACTTAGAAAAGGTAAATGGGATGGCTTGGTAGTTACAGACCTCCTGCCCTGACGGCAATTGCAGGCAAATCAAGGGAAGTGTGGATGCAGGACTTACAAATATCATGCCAATCAATATGGGTTCAAGAAAAATGCATGTAATATGCTAACTTAATATTATTTTAATGAAAGCAATAAAAATTTTCTACCAATATAGTGGCATGGATTGGGAAATAGTGGGTAAGCAAGAAGAAGGTCGTTGATGCATCAAAATCTGATCACTTGGGTCCTGATGAATAGTGCGTTTTTGAAAATAGTCAAAAGTCCCCATATTTGGGGAGCAGTGATTCCAAAAATGACTTGGCAATTGCAGTGAGTAATGGTCTCTATAAATAGCTCTCTTCATGAAAATGGTTCTTATTCTAGTTCTTCCTTCTCATTTTCTGTTATATCATATATATGTATATATATATATATAAAAAAAAAACAAAACTGATAATGGTCTCTCACACCTGATAGTTACATATAACCCCCAGCCATTCAGGCCTGGAGACGTGGAAGCTGTTACAGTCTTATTCTTAGTGATTCAATGAAAATTGTGTGAGAGCACAGTGAAATCTTCAGGGTGTCATTAATAGTCATGCATAAACATTGATACTTAAAAAAAAAAAAAAAAGGGTACATGGGACAGAATTACTTGCTAAACAAAGGCTTAATGGTTGTGTAAGCTTTTGCAAGCGTAAAACACTGTGTGCTGTAGGAATTGTTTATGCTGTAGCCCAGTTCCTCAAAATATATTTGTTCAACTCAACAAGTTACTTCATAAAAGGTACTGAATAATGAAATAGTGCCATACTTAGCATTGTGGCATTCAGTTAGTCCCTGAGATGCTTAAACAGTGCCTCTTTTGCTTTTGGGGGGGAAAAAAGTTCAATTTTATAAACTTATGTTAGGGGAGTAGAGACGACACACTGAATCTGAGGGATTCAGTTCCTAATGGCCTGTTTTTTGTGGAGAAAGAATGCTGAAAAGGTATGAACAAACATAAACACAGCATTTAATAGCTGCCTACCTGTCTATTAGGTCTTGGGTCTTGTGAGACATTGATTACTGAAGCAGTTGATTACTCTTTCAGATTTTGAAAAGAGGGAGGTATGTCAGCAAAGATTAAGATATATTAAGAATATAGGATATAGCTCTGGTGAAGAAGACTACAGTCACTGACCTTTGGTATCTGCTTTTATATCAAGATATGTCACATACTCCCTTTCTTAAAATGAAGATTCATCTCAAGACTTGTTGGTTTTCCCCTTACTGTCACTAGCAGTGGGACACTATTGAAGTGATTTCAGATTTCCTTCCACTTTACAGAAGGTGTGTCTTTTATTTACAGGCAGCATTGTGAGTCCTCTTCCGTCTTCATTCTTTTAGGCTAAAAAAATGTGTTCTTCTACTATATCTTGTAGAAGTCTCCATTCTCCATATCATGGTAGCAGTTTTTTATCTATGTTGCTTTGCTCGGAGCCAACAGCAGCACTCACTATGCCAAGGGCTGTCTCAGCAATGCCTTGATCCGTTCACGTCAGAAGTGTCCTACCTTGCCCGTCACTGTCTGAAGCGCAGTGAAAAGGCAAGGAAGACCTCAGAGGAATTAAAACGGCAGTCAGTGGTCTTCTGAAAGTACCTTGCTCTGAACGGATGAGTTCCTGCTTACCACATCCAGTATGTGTTTCTGCTAGTTCTCTCCCTTGTCTGACTATAAGCTCTTGCTCATCTCGATCGTTACGCTGTCACTGTCTCTGTTGTCCCAACCTCTCTTGTAAGCATTCAGGGCCTTTAGTAAGGTTTCTCAGGAGTGTTTTGAAGTATTTTGGACAGTAAATGGGGTTCCTTTCTTCTCTTAAGCAGATAGGCCAGTATTTTTTTTTTTTCTTTTTGCCCCCCTATTCCAGACACTTTTTGACTGTTGGGAAGCTTTAGGAAGCCCTCAAACTGCTAACTGCCTGAATCTAGAGGGCCATACTGAGCTAGGGGTTTGCCATTTTTGTTCTGTTTCTTTGGCGCTTTCTGTGCGTGTGTAAGCCTCTCTTTTCTCAGGCTGCCAGGAGCTACTGGAGCCCTTTTTTGCATCTGTTGTAATTTTCCTTGAAGGGCCAGATAGGCTATGCTCTTTTATCTTGAGTTTCATACTCTTCTCCCAGGCTTTGGATTTCTGCTTATTTAAAGTTTTTTTGTTT
Source organism: Apteryx rowi (assembly GCF_003343035.1). NCBI lineage: Eukaryota > Metazoa > Chordata > Aves > Apterygiformes > Apterygidae > Apteryx > Apteryx rowi. The sequence continues at coordinate 707,867 of NW_020448331.1, forward strand.
TGTTTTTTCTTTCTAAAATGGCTTTACTTTTTTTCCCCTGTCTCCATTTCACAAATTCATGCCATATATTGATATTTGATTAAAAAAAAAAAGTACTGTTTTTAATCAAGAGAGGTTGAGAAAAGGTACTGGGAGTAAAATAGGACTCTTCAGGGTAATTCAGTAGGGACAATAATGATTTTTGCTGAGAAATAAAATCGCTGCAAGAATTGCTGCCTGTGGTCTGAATAGAAATGTGCTAGCTACCTCAAGTTACCTTATTTCTGCTACTGCTTCTGCGCAGATATCTATTAGGTAAAGATAATGGCTTGCAAAAAAGTGGTTGTCTTTAAATTTTGGGTTTTCATTGAATGTTCAGCCATTTGTACCTTAGCACAGGCATTCTTTAAAAAAAAAAAAAAAAAAAAAAGCCTAAATGCATTATCAGGAACAAGGATAAAATTGAAAGAAAAAACTCCCCAAGCATCATCAGAGAGCATTTGGGAAATATGTTGGGGCAGAAGGGAGGATCCTCTGCATGTTGTGCCTGTATCTCAGGGGATACTGTAGAGCTGATCTAACTTGTGAGAATTGAAAAAAATCTGCAGAAAATCTTGATAAATCCTCCTTGAATTCTCACTCCAGTCTATAGAACTGCAGCAAAATACATGAAAAATCTTTATAGCTCTATCACGTCGATTGGAGGTTATTTTATTGGTTTCACTGTATGTGAATTGTATTCAGACCAAGGTCCAAATTTTACCTGAGATGTCTAGCATGGAAAGATTTTGTCAAGTTTTACATCGCAAGTTTTGACTGCTTTTGAACAATCAGGCTGGTGAAATCTATTGCATTGTTCATCCACATGAGAGGAATAGTTAGAAGCAGTTAGACTTAACTTTTGTGCCTTAGGTCTTGGTTTGCTTACAGCATTGGTGACCTAGAGAGTGGAGATCATGCACGTTGGTTCCCTGCTGACCTCTGGGGCCGTATGGTGCACCATTAAATGTTACTCACCTATACTGATATACTGTAGATGGAGGGGAGGGAAGGAAGAACTTTGAAATGTGTCTTTGTTGACTGGAAATCCTGGGAGGGAGTGTGGAGGAACCCAAACCCTTCTGCCTCAGCGCTGACTTCTTTGCCCTGTTCTTTTGCATAGGCAGATATTTTTAAGGAACTCCTCAGTGTATTCATCAGCAGTATTTTAGATAATGTAAGGCATGCATAAAGATTGGACTTGGACTTCTGCTCTCCAGATGTGTTAGAGGCTTCATATTCTATTTAGTATATAAGCACAATTTCCTAAAGGGGTAGGGCAGGACCCAGACCCTCTCTTTATGAGTACCTGTGCTTTGAAAATTGATATACTTTTTTTTTTTATATACCAGTAAGTTTTATTAGACTTTTACTTGGCAGTCATCTGATCTTTTGGTACCAGAGAGAGAGGTTAAAGTCTCCTTGAAAATATTCTAACGTCATTTAAAGGATGAGATAGTGTTACTATTATAGCTTATGTAGGGAAATACCTCAAATGAATTACAAATACTATTTAATGATAAATTGAATGAGGACAAACTGGCTGTTATTATATTCTCAGTATTCAAATTTTTGTAATATATTGATAACCCTTTCCTCTTGCATCAGGTTACAACATGTGCATTATTATTAAATTAGATGCATACCTTGCTGAATCATGATTTTTGTTATCGCTGGTTAGCCTTTGCCTATGGCTGTAATAGTGTGGATGCCTGCAAAAGTTGTAACTATTTTCTTATTCTTGGAAAAGCAGATGTCTTTGATAAGTTAACAGAAGTTGAGTTTTAATTTTTCATTGTATTAAAGTTTGGGATCTTTTTGGCTGGCGGTAGACATACTAAGCTATGTACCATTCTCCGCGTAGCTGAGATTTATAATGAATTTACCAGCCTTCCTTCCTTTTGCTGTCAAAAGTTCTTCTGCTTCTGTGCTTTAGTCATGGAATTAAAAGTCAGTCTAAATGAAATAAAAATAAGTAATGAGCTACTGACCAGCTGAAAATTCAAATGCTAACAAGCATGTGAATCAACAGAGCTGCTGAAATGTCAGGTAAAGTTCAGTAGAAGGTCGTTGCATCTTCTTAAACATTCGTGGTTTTGGTGTGGGGAGAAAGGCTGGGGCTGGACAGTAACTCAAAACAGAGGGGCAAAACCCATGGAGCGAGCAGCGCGTTTAAGAAGGAATACAGTGAGCTTCTACGGAAGCCAGCTGACGTGGGAAGAGTCTCCATCAAGTTTGGTCCCAGACCCCTTCTGCTACTCATGACTGGAAGATTAAAGAAGCCACCCTTTGGTCTAGAACAGCTGAAACAAAAGCTCTTTGAAAAGGAATAGAGGAAAAAGTGAAGGAGAAAACCAAATGCCTTTGTGGCTGTTACTGTTATTCAATTTTGGATAGTTTCCACATGCTGGAATTTGAGAAACTTTCAGGGGAATTATTCAAGATGTTCTCAATCTAAGGATAGGCAAACAGATTAAGAAAAAGCAGAAAAAGACTGTATTGGGTTTATATGAGAGTTGTATAAAAGCTGACAGTGTTCACTGCTAGCAATACAAAATTGGTTGAGGGGTGGGTGCTCCCACACATGGAACGCAAGGGACTGTAGGAATAGTGTATAGGGTAAACCCAACATTTCATAGAGAGCTCTGTACATCTTCAGTACTTCTATAACTTTGAGTGAAGCCAACAGAAATGGGATAATTTTGGCCAGATTTTGCTCCGAGTCCTTTGCTTTTGTTTGTTTTCTCAGTCAGGAGTTGCAGAAATGTGCTACTTGGAAAGCAAATGAATAAAATGAATAGTTTGAGTAAACATTGGCACAGAAAATTTCTAAATACTGTATAGCTGCCCATCATACCAATTTTATTTAGCTGTGTTACCAGAATTGCGTACAATTCATCTTCAGATTTTATAATTCTTAGAGGCAAATAAATCAGATGCCTCATGAAGATTTAGACCATTTTTATGTGCACGATTTCTGGTTTTACTATTGCATTCCACTTATATTGACAGTGCTTGAAAAGAACCCAAACCTACATTTTTTAAAAAACCATCACAAGCCAGAATTTCAACCTTTTAAGAATTCCTATGCGCCAAAACTATTTAAAAAAAAAAAAAAAGGCAAAACAAAACCACCCCTCTCAAATTGCCTTAATAGTTTTGCTATCACTTTTATATATGCATTGCAATTTGTATTGATAGCCAATTTATGAATATTTATTTTATACAATTTTTGAGGTGACTTCTGGTTGGGAGGATGGTATGTTTTGCATAGTGGTACCAACAGTATCTTAGGAATTACAGTAAACTGAAATCTCTTCAGGAGGTTTTCTGTTAGTATTTTATTTCACAAAGGAATGACAGTAAAAATGAAATTTGAGATTTAAAGTGTGATGACAAGATGCCATCTAGTGACAATTTGTAGGAAACTGTAGTTCGCAATCTATATTTACAAAAGTGTTTCCTCCTATTGAGGATTCAGAGATTGCAATACTTCAGAGCATAAATTCAAGCATTGTTATTGTTACTCAGTAGAAGTTGTTTTTCTGGAAAAATGTTTTGCCTTAGGTTCAAATTCCACTATATTAAATGAGGGACACTGACAGTCAATTTTCCCTCTCTTCTTGCTTTGCAAAGGCAAGTATTATGTTTTAAATCTGCCATTGCTGCCTTTTCCAGATCATCTAGTCTCTCCTATTAGCATGAAAGGTGTTTCTCGGTGAATGTGGTGCTGTAGTATTTCAGCAGCTCTACTCTTACCTGGCAGAGGGCATCTATAATAAGGGTAGAAGAGAAGCTATCTTGTATATAAAACATCTTAATTTTTCCTTTTTGTTTAAACTAATTAAACTTGTATTTCTGCATTTTTTTTCAGTTGCTTTTTGGAGGAAAGGAAGTTTTTTTTTTTTTTTCTTTTTCTTCACTCAGTTTCTGCTTAGAACTATTACATGCATAGACTGTCTTTTTATTATTTTACAAGACGGTTACTTTCTTTTGTTGGGAAAGCACCGCTCTGACAGCATGGGAGATGGAAATTAGGAAAGTCCCATTTAAATAGCACGGTATGTGGAATGGCACTGTGTGCGCTGCAGCTGGCACCGGTTGCTCCTGGCGGGGGCCCGGTCTGCGCTGGGAGAGCGCTGCCTTCCTGCGTCCGGGAAAACCAGGTCCGACAGAGGTGCTGCTTGTTTCACCTGACGCTAAGCGGTGAACACTGACCTCTTGGCCGTATTGGTGTGAGCGTGAGAGAGAGGAAAATTTCCATCTCTTTATCAATATCAAGTACTACTAAGTTTTACAGGATAAAATTTTGACATTCTCATTTCTAAGACCTGGAGTCGCTAAGGTCCAGACCACATTAGCTTTCCCTCTGTGAGGCTGTCCGTATAGCTCTATTTTCATTCACATAATATAAAAGAGAATTTCTGAAGAAACGTATCACAGCATAAACAGAGGAACAGATTAGAAAAGGTGAGATAATTGAAGAAGTGATTTCATAAACGAATGTCCTCATTTCACAGCATACTTGGAGATATTCTTAACTCGAAGCACAGGAACAGTCCATTTAAAAGGGATTGCTTACTGCTAAAATGTTAGCATATTGTGAAATGCCTTGATCTGTCTGACTCGGAATATTGAATGTTGTACCTGCTTGAATGGACACATATATTTCTGCATGTAAATGTGTTATAGAAATCATAAATTATGTTCAAAAATTACAGGTCTTTACTTTGCAATCACCATCTCTGGAAAGCTGAATGTATTTAGGTTGAGGTAGACCAAATGGCTGAAATACTAGACTGTTCATCTTTTTATTATTTTTAAGGGAAGACAGTTTGTTTGCTTATGGGTTTCTTTTGAAAATATTGATCATCTCTTCCCTTGACTGTTATTGCAGTTCCACAGGAACTCTGAAGGCAGTATGCATGTTGAGAGCTAGATTGGCTTCTGAGGAAGCAGCTAAATATCCATTCAATGCAGAATACTATTGAAAAGATGGCAGAAAGAATAAGCTTTCAAAAGCAAGCTTGGAGTATTAACATTAACCCCCCCCCCAAACTTAATATATATGAGAATAATTGAAGCAATTGTAAATTCTATGCATTACTCATCAATGTTTTCCAATTTACATCCTAAAAAAACGACTGTAACTTCCTGCCTGAATAAAGTAAAGGGGTTGTTAAGAGCACAGTCGCTATACTCGGTCAGACTATCCAGTATGGTATGTTAGTCTAATAATGGCTGGTAATGGGTATTACAGAACAAGCAAATGCACAATAATCTTATGTTTAATACATTAATACATTAAATGTTTTAATGTATTCCTAAGTTCTACCAGCCTATGACTTAGAGACTAATTTATCAAGCCATTATATCTATTTTTGTCTTTAATAACTCTTCATAAACTTTTTCCTTAGAATTTGTCTAATCACTTTTTGAATCTGCCTGTCTGCAGTATCTCTAGTTCTGCAGTTTGATTATGCGGTCGGGGGCTGGCAGAAATCCCTTCTGATGGTTTTAAGTTCATCTGGTGACCTCTAATAATGAGTAACTGCTTCTTATTACCCTTCTCTACACAACCTCTGTCAGAGTCCCACTCCATCATCTCTTTTTAATCTGCCCTGAAATGGAAACTGCCCCTTCAGTTGTCTTGTTGCCGTTCCCTGGGTACTTGGTTCCTCTCTGTCCCTTTTGAGGTGGTAGCAGAAGTTGTCTGAGCTATATTAAAACTTCATTTGCACCATAGATTTTTTCACAATAGCATGATAATAGTTTTTGTTTTGTTTTTATTCTTTTCCTAACAATTGTTCCATAAGGAGCAGCGTGAAGGTAAGAAAAGTGGAGGAGATGCACGTGTAATATGTTCTTAATTGTGTTACCGATCATACGTATTCTTTTAGATCACGCATGAAGTATTTCTTGCAGCCCTTGCTAGAAAGCCTTTTGCAGTACAGGTTGGCTGAAGACTGAATATCATATATCATATCATGACGCAAGCACCTGGCACGCACACAGAGGAACGTGCGTGTCCCGTCTTCCCTTTGTAAAGAGGGAAATTGGTTTTGGTGGGCTTGCTCCACCACTTCCTATATTATGGGCAGTGGTTTAATTTACATCTGAAAGAAGTAAAAATGCAATCAAACCTGGATAAATAGTTTTATAATTCCGTTGAGGAAAACTTGCTGAACATAGAATTTCAGGTGAAATACTCGTGCAAGATGAAAAGATCCTCATCATGAGGTTAGTTTCTGATGGTTCCCTTCTCGAGACACGTACCGGTACAGGCGAGGAGCATGGGCTCTCTGGCAGTGTTTGCCAGGCTAACGTTCCCCGTCAGTGTCCAGGGTCACCCCAGAACCAGAAATGCTCACTGTGCACATTCGGGTCTGCTCCGATCGGACTGAGATACCCTGTGCTGTTTCCTCTCCGGGCACCCTGTCGAAACAAAGATTGAATCAATCTATATTGAAATTGCAGAAGGAGAAAGATATATTTTTGTTTGGCTTCGGGACCCAATGTTTTCTTGAGTGATGCAGAAATCAAAATTGGCTTGTAATTTCCAGTAAGAATGTGGCCCCCAACTGTTTATACCTTGTATGCTCCAATTTGCTTTAACCACCTTCTTTTTATAATTGGGTACCAATAGCTCCCTTAGAAAAAAAACAAAACCAAAACCAAAAAACTGTTAATAAAGGCACCAAGGTTATTGTTTCTGCACCACCCTAAGAAAGAGTAGTAGTATCTGCCTGCTGTGTTACTGTCAGCGTTGCCCAGCTGCTGTTGATGGTTTGGGAGGATCCAGTGACAGTGGGTATGAGGAAACTCCATCTTCTCGTGCTGTCCAAAAATATCTTTATTTCCTCATGCTGTAGTGTTCTATATGATGAAAACAGGTGACAGTAAAGGGTCATGGATTTATTTTTGACTTATATTTTAAGTGGAAATATATCCCAAGGGGATCTGTTTGAGGAACAACCTTCTTGATTGTCTCTCCCCTGGATGTCAGTTTTGTTCCATGCAGAGATTCGACTTATCTGACTGTAAATAAGGTGACCTTGGAAGTCAGATATTTTCAATAATACATTGAAAAAGTTTCAACAGCTACTTTCAGGGTATTTTTCTGGATTTTTTTTTTCCTAGAAATCTTGTATGCATGAATACATGGTTTGTTCAAGTTACTTAAAATTATTTGCATGAAAATGTTATTTTTGTTAACACTTAACTTTTTACCCACTCAGAGACTCTTTTCCCACTCATTTATTGACAGTATTGAAAACTCCCATTTTATACAAAATATTCTGCAGTATTTTTGATGTTCTTTTCCAGGACCAAAAATACGGGTTATAGTAAGAGGAAAAAAAAGCAACAATAATTTTGGTTAAGAAAATAAATTGTAGCAATTTTAGTGGGGAAAATTGTAGCTTTGAAGCCCTGCTAAGCAAAAACAACTTCTAAACTCCATTTCTAACCCCTGAAAGCATTTTCACTGTCTATCTGTTTGTTCCTAACGTTACATGTGTGGGCTGGATAAATTCTCAACCCCGTTTACATCAGCGATGTTCCCGCTTATTTCATGGTGTATGAGGGGTAGAAACATCTACTTTTCATTAAAGACCAGAGAAGCCAAGTCATTTTTTTAAATGAAAGAGCGCAGCCAGGTGCGGAGGTCTAGCCGGAGCCTCCCAAAGGGCTGCCGCGTTGCGACACGGGCGATGCTCCGATTCTTCCAGCTGTGAGCACGGGGTGGGGGGATATTTATTGAGCCCTGAGCACATCTGGGCAGCTGTGCTCTGCGAGCGAGTCACCAGGCAGCACCTGCTCCCTGTCCTGGTGCTTCCGCCAAGGCACGCGATGGGCAGCTGGCGCTGTCCCCGGCTAATCCCTGCATGCCTCTGGTGGCATCTGCTGCCCCATGGCTGGTTTGTCATCGCACTTGGAATAGGGCAGCGAAGTCTGTGTCTCTAGAAATGACAATTTTGAGGGCTTCCCTTACCCCCAGCATTTCCATTGTACGACCAGTTGCCTTTTTTAGAATGGTATTTTCCATCTCTCCTTTAACATTTAAGAGTTTATCCCTTGTAGGTGCCCAGCAGAAAATCATGGACCTTCAATACCAAGAAAAGTTAGTGCTGTGTTGTAAAGTGCAAAAGAGGACTTGGAAAAACATGATTTAATGTGTACGGGGTGAATATCCCTTCATTTGCATCAGAGGGAATAAGCATCTGAGATCTGGCTGTGAGCGTTGTGTTGCTATTCAGGAGACTAGAGATACAGGTGGTCTGGGACAGCCGACCTTACTTAAAGGGTAATTGGAAATAAAGTAGAATACAGTATGTTTATCAGGAATTATGAGTCAGTGACATCTAGTTGAAAAATATTAGTAGATTAGTATAAGAATTTTTAAAACTTTCCATGAAGATTTTATTTTTTTCAGTGAAAATTCTAGAACTGAAAGAAAATATTTTTTCCGTTTGTAGTTTTGTCTAAAAAAGAAAGCAAAATCTAATATTTTGCAATAACGCTTTCCCTACCAATAAAAAGACTGTGTTTTGGAGAACTCTGCGGGGGGTTGTTTAGCTCTAATAGTTATGAAAAAAGTATAAAAAAGTATAAAAAGTTGGACTCTGAGGTATTTCAGCCAGGAAAATAGTGAATATGGAAAAACTGTCTCTCTGTCCTCCAAAAGTCAATGTGACTGCATGCATCTCATACGAAATTAGTATGTTTTATACTTATTTGTGGCAAGAAGCAGCATCAAGATGTCATACTACAGAAATTGTCACATACTGCTAGTTTTATCGAGTGTGTTCCTGTGCGGGACCGGGGGGGTTAAATTGCGTAGTGCTTTGCCCACCTCTCTCTGGGTGTAGCAAGAGCCTCTTTCCCCTGCGGGCTTGTCATTGCTGCTGTTGTGAGCTGCATCTTCTGGAGTCCAGAACGCTGTAGTTAGCCAAAACGCACTTAAATAGAGATGGTCGCTTTTGCAGTATGTGTCCCAGGGAAGCGATTGCTGGAAGGGCTGTGAAAAGTAATGGCTGTTGCTTAATTGGAACAAAAATGGCATAAATTCTGCTTAATGGGGATATTTGCCATCATCAGTGCTGTTTGGTGGCCATCCAAAACTGGCCGTCAGATATTTTCTCAGTAGAAAGTGAGTAAATGAGTATATGTGCTCACGCGTACGTTTAAACGTAGCCAGGGTCCTTGTCTCAGTTTGGCAATTACTGGCAGGGCCCAGGCGACCTGCTGGCTTCGGTGCAGCGCTTACGATGGAGCAGCAAGCTCCAATGCGAGCTGGAGCCAAGCTTGCTCCGGTGCCGTTGTGCAGGTGGGTATCTGTGCTAGCACCTACCAGCGTCCTAGGCCTTTGGAGCTGAATTTGGCAAACTCATATATTTCGTGTGCCTGTAAATATTCGAAAGAGCAATGTCTAAAGGACTGGAAAGCACCTGACGCAATATAGTGGCCTATACTTAAGCCTGCCTCGCTTTCAGCCTTAATGTTCGTCACTTCTGTAATAGTGATGTCATTAACTTTCCTTTTGGAAACATTCTACAGTCAGTGACTCCCAAATTGATATATGGTCAGTAATATGTTACAGAATCTGGTATGCGGGGTGGTGTTCCTTGATGCTCCGAAGTGATATAGTGTCATTAATTACCTTTGCAGAATTGCTTTGCGTAGAAACCCAGGTCTTGGTGAAAAGGAATAGGAATTAGGCTCCTGCCTGCTTTATGAGTCTACCAGGTTTCCGAGTCACCACTGTTTTGTTTTGGAAAGATATATAACCGTGGAACGGATCTGCTGATTCTTATTTGTATAGGTGAACATGTACAAAAAGTCAATAATTCGCGCAGGATTGCAGTATGTATTTAAATATCTGTTTTATGCCACGTGATTTTTGATTATTTAAGAGCCTCCAAAGATCTCACATGAGTAAGCTTGCCAGTTTAATGTTTATAGTGAGTTATGGCTGTTACTGATGCCAAATGTTGTTGGAATAAACTGTGAGTTTGATTAAACATTTCTATAATGATGTTATCAAGGCCCCAAGCATCTGAAATATGGTAAACAAATGTGCTAAAGTAGCAGTAAAGAGAAAAGTAAAACTGTGAGGCCCAAAATGGATGTGTCAGTGCGGGGGTGGTTGTTACTCAATCTCCATTAATAAAACACTTCCCAAGTGAAGCGATAAAATGTGAGTCGCTGGAACGAACGCAAGGAGCCGGCACTTCAGAGACCAGAATCCCCTAAAAGCAGGGGCATGAAGGGTGAGGTCCTTTTCCAGTATCTCTGAGAAGACTTAAAATACCAATTTTGAAACACTTTTTGCCAAACTAAATAATGAAAAATGCATTGCCTACCAATAGGCAATAGAACTATCACCTGATAGTTCTAAACCCCAAATTATTATTTTGATTTGTTAATATTTTAAAAGCCAGCTATCCCTACAGAAACAATTAACAAAGAATTGTCAGAAAGGGAGTTTTACACAAACGAAACGAGACTGAATACCAGAAGCAGAAATAGCTGCTTAAAGTAGGAGTGTGTCCTGATAGGGCAGGCTTGCCTTGAATCCAGCCTGCACCGTGGCAGTGTTTTGAGCCTGCATCAGTGAGATGAAAGTTTTAAGATAAAAAGGGTGAGTATAGAAGATACGTTGTCCCTTTTTCCTCCTAAATTCTTATTGCCTCACAGCTAAGGATGTTAGCTCAAATGATATATATGTATCTATGATGTTGGACATCTGTTCTAATGTTCATAGTTCCTGCTTGCTTATTAAATTAATTCCTACAGAATACTGGGAAAAATGGTATTGRGAATGATAAATGCTGATGATAAATATCGAACTGAACACCAGCGAGCATCATGTACCATGGCTAGCCTTATCCATGTGGCTCCTGGGTTGAGTGCAAGTGCAAAACTTAGTCAAACTAGCTTTCTAAGTTGCAAAACAAGTTATTTCCCTTTCAGCTGGGGCCGTATTGTATGATCTCTCTCTCCCCCCTCCCCCCATACAGAAAGGGCTTTTTTTTTTTTTTTAATAGAATATTCCAATAATGATTTAGGAAGTGTTTTATTTATCAATAATATTATAATAGTGGTTTACTAATAGACAGGAAAGAAAGTTAATGCTTTGAAGAGACTGTCATGAAAGCTACTACAAAAAAGCAACCTTTTTCAATTTTCAATAAATATTTCCTATTATCTGGCTGAAAAGGTTCTGCTGTATCAAGTCAACCCCATCCCAAAGTGCCCTGCTTTGACCACCATGTTTAAAGGCAGGAGGTCTGATGCACTGCTTGCCATCCATCTCTTTTCCAGTAGCTTACTTATCCCATTGAACGCTTATTCACATATAATAAAAATATCGACAGGAAGGAACTAACTAGACAGCAGCACAATGAGATTATTTTTCCTGATATCAGGGTTTAAGCGAGTTTAGTTTTGCTTTTCCTCCTGTAAAGCAGCCAAGAAGCAGCGTCCTGAGCCAGCTAGGAAGTTCTTCCCCCGCCTGCTGTTGAACAGCCGCAGAAGCGCAGTGGGGTGGAGGCCGGGACGGCGCTCGGCGAGGTGTTGCAGCTTCGCTCGGCGACTCTGCACCCAACGGCAAGTGACACACGTTCGCACCGTAATCATGTAGCACTTCAATTGCAGAAGTTCCTTAGGCTCTGAAAATTTCTGCTGATGCCTCTGTAGCCTCCTTCCCAGAGGCGCTGGGCTTCGTGCGCGCTCCGGCGCGCTGCGCCATTGCTGTTTGTTATGCTCCAAGGGTAACGGCAGCAGCTCGGTTCGGCAGTATTGAAAAYGTCTTACTAGAGAGAGCGAAATTTTGCTGTATGTCTGCCTTAAGTATGTCTTAGTCATTGGGAGTAAATAYTTAGAAACATTGTGAATATTGTGAAGTGAGGAAACCACATTTTTGTTTACCTACGTGTGCACCCCATTTGTTTGATTTTGGTGATTGCCCTCAATAGCAGAAGCGAATTTATATGAAGTATTCATGGAAGGTGTGTTTGTAACATTCAGTYGTGCTGTTCCTGATGCATTAAAAAGAATTTGAGATTACCCTAAGTACTTACTGTTAATTTTAGGACTCTCATTGTATTTTTTCCTGAGTCCTAAGCAGAGGTTTGTGAATTCTTTGGCCCTGCACTGGCRTATCTCTCTTTCTCACTGGAGAGTGTATTTGTTCAGCTGAAAAAATTGATACAAAGCCATTGTCACATACATCTCTCCTATATCCTGTGATAAAAACATAAGTGAAAGTCGGGTGTTTGGACATCTCCTACACTAGGTACAAGCCAGTGGCCTTTTAATGCTGTATACAGATAGGGCGGCTTTAATTACCGTAGGGAAAATGTCTTAAGAGAAAAAGGGGTTATTGCAACAGTGATTTCTGCAAGTGCGGCCCACGTTTTTTATTTTATTTTATGAAAGGGCTGCACTAAACTGTTAGAGACCTTTTCAAATAYACTGTGTTATAAGCAGTTTTAATGAAAATTATCCAGGGGACTGGCATGGCTGGTAATTGCAGAGAGGTGATGTTTAATATCCCTGAGCTCTGACTGGCTCGACTAAATAGGTATGTATGATGCCTTGATGTAATGAGCTTTAATCACAAAGCTGCAATTAATGCTCTTAGAATGGGTAAAGCTGAATCAGGGATGAAAATGCGTTGTACAGCAAGTGGTGCAGTTGTTGGGGGAGCTCACTGCTGCAAGGAGCCGAGCTTAGGTAAAGCCTCCCGCGTTCTGCTYGTGGCGATGGACGTATTCCTGCCATTAGTCATCTTGTTTCTTGGCTTACTTTCCAAATTTGGAAAAAGCCATAGCAATTCTTTGAGTTACCTCCTGGCACTCAGTGAGAATTTAACAACAGTTTCTAATTTGTTAAGGTCCTTGAAAATACAAAGACAAGACTATAGTACAGGGCATTTTTAAAAGCTAAATATACTGTATTAAATGTTCTCTCTGGCCTGAAACAAAACCTCTTATTTCTGCCAACTACAGAAGTGAAGAGAATAAAGACCAAGATCTAAATAAATGCTGGAAGAAGAAATGATGCTTCTAGCACCCCCTTCTGTTTTCTCATTAGCTATGTGAATCTCCTTGCTTTCTCTCCCAGCATGTTCTCTTCACCAAATTTGTGTCAGAATTGGTAATAACTTTAGCATGATGGAAAACATATTTTTCATTAAATCATATATTGAAAAGATGTATTTTCTTGCTGACAAGTTCTGGGCAGAACCGGTTGGTGTGTTCTCTTAACTCTAACCTAACCTATTTATATGAAAATCTGTTAAGTTAGCAACTCAAGAGCTCTTTTTTGCAAGAAGTGTCCATGACGGCTCAACTTTAGCTTAGATTTTTGGGGTCTGCTTTCCATGATCTGAGTAACTGATAAAACCAAAGTCCAGAAATGGCTAAATTTATACTGCCTTTAAAATCTTACCTTTTAATCTTGGTTGGGAGTAAAGTGACCTGGGACAAAATATTTGGCCTCTTTATTTCAATGCTGCCAGCTGGAGTAAGCGGGAACTTTGTTGTCAGCCAGTGGTTTTCTCTGAACGGASCTTTCCAGTGTGAATGGATTATAAAAAGCAGACATATTCTTCATGACAAAACTTGTAAATGAATATKTCCAGTCTCAAACGTGTTTGCCTCTCATGACCACTCAAGTCCTTGATGCACAAGCAAACTGCATTTTCTTGTCACTGATGTTCATATTGTTCAGTATTTTTGCACCAATGAAAAGGGCTCTTACTTAAATATTTCATCTCTCTATCTAAAGACTTAGCAAAGACCTGTTGTGTGCTCGTCTTGCATTAGGCTTATGGCCTTTGATACAGTGTGCTTGTGATTTTTCTACCCAGGGCTCTGCTTTTTTGAATACTTGTCCTTTACTTGGAGGGAATGTGTTAGGAAATATTTGTTAATAAAGCTAAACAGATGAGTAAGTTATGGCTTAATTCATTAAGCAATATGAGGCAGTTTTCCATGCTTATATATATATATTTTTTCCCCTTTCAGAGTAAGTTGAAAGTCGTATTTTATTTTTCAGAGTAGAAGGTATAAGCACCACTGAGTCCAGACTAACAACCAAATCTGCTGAGGRAGAGCCCTTATGCTGCTGCTTTTAGCACCCTGGTCCCAGGGGGCTGCATTTACCCGGTATGTGTTAATGCATATGCATTTGCTCCTCAGCAGGAGCTCTAGACCTGCAGGCATCGAAGGGTGAAGTTCTGCTTGCTAATCAGAGTAGGATATCAGTGTTTTCAGCAAATCCTCATATCATCTCTGCATTATTAGCAGTTTCTGAGCTGGYGTATGACTAATTTCACAGTGAGTCTGATTTCTGCATGCTATCTTGACTACRCCGTCACACCGGGGAGCAGGTAACACGCTGCTCGCAACTAAGCAAGTCCGGCAGGTAGCGTTTGCCAGAATTACCAACGAGCGCTTGGAAAAGTTGTCCCTTGATTGGTGAAGAGAGCGGGCAGGGATAGTTTGCTTTGGTTCAGGACACTGGCCTAAAGCTACAGAATGAGTGAAATATCCTGTTACCAGTTGTGTATCTGTGGTAAGACAAAACCCACCGTGCAGGAATGCCGGTGGGAGCTCCCTGTCCAGAGGTGACTGGAAGCCTATGGAGCACTTCTACCTGAATAGAATAGGATTAAGGGAAAGCAGSTTAAAAAAAGATTAGCAATAGCAAATAGTCTGATTTGGGTTTTTGAAAAGGAAAAAAAAAGTCACAACTTTTAAGATGACTTAGAAGGTAGTAAATTCGCAGGTTTCTTTTTCAAATTAGCCACATGTGAGATTTAGACAGATAAGGTTCTGCTGTAGATACTGGGCTGTCAAAGACTCTCCTTGGTCTTGCTGGTATTGCTTCTGCAAGTGTTATCTGAATGTACAGCTCTGTATAAAGCGAAATAAAAGCAAGAAAGTGTTTTACTGTATTTGCAAGGGCCTAGCTTTTATATGCACTGTCAAAACAAGGAAACTGCTTTCCTACCTTCTTATTATTATGAATAATATAAATTAAAGTTAATTTCCGAGGTCCTGTTTTCACATAGTTTGCCCTTTCATCTGATTCCCTCTGCCTTTTTTTTTTTTTTTTTTTAATAAGGGATTGTCTGAGGACTCAATTTTGTTAATTCCTGGTTTATCTGAGGATTAAAAGGATGCGAGTTAGCTGAGATTCAAACTCCATGTGTGAAAATACACTATTTTACCAGTTTTGCCATCTTTTCCCACTGAGCTGTAACAGAGGGTCTCTGTGCAGTCAAGCAATCTTTGTGGACAAAACCTTTCAAGTCTCCTTTATTTTTTTCAAAATTGGACAACAAAGCTCAGATTTCTCAGGGAAAAAATAACCCTTACCTAGTGCATGCTGCTAGAGTATTTTTGGTCCATTCAACCCTATGTTAGACTGTGCTTGTAGAGTGTACTCTCCTGGAATGAACAAATCTGAAAACCCCAGTAATTACAGTAAAATACTGCAATTTGACCTTGACTTTGTCCAGCATGACTTGATTTTACCAACTCCTGATTAGCTGTATTTGCAGGCTGACATAATTTCTAGAGGCAAATTTGCTGTCCCACTGTTGATAGATGAAGCTGCTACCCCTTTAGTTAACATGTTCTCACAGGGGACTATTATGGTGTCAACAGTATTTTGAAAAATTGCTGCAGAACTAATAAGGACAGGGAAATATGGTCATTCATATTTCGTTCATCTACTTTTCTTTTGTTCCTTCATTACTTGCTCTGCAGTCCTTTTTGTCTTGTCCGAGCCACTTAAAAAGGTAAAGCACTAGAAGATTTATTTTCAGTAGTATTTTTCTTGCCTTGTTTTGTTTAGGCATATCAATTCAAGCTAAGATTAATTGGAATGGAGGATTGAAGATTTTTATGTCTCTTTATTTGTAAGAACTTGTACTGGGTGATTCTGTAGTATATTTATTTCTGCGGGTTGGGTAACCTCTTAATGTTGGGAACTGTCAGTACAGCCTACAGTACAATACTGTTGCCTTACAATTAAGGAATTGCATAAATTTAACAAGGAAGAAGGAATATATTTCTTTTTGGCCACCTCAAAACATTGCTAATACCAGAACATGCTTTTCCGAGTGTGATGGTGCTGTTTTATAGCCGAGTGAGGTCTGCGGGGGGTCATGCGTATCCTTTTAAAGAGCCTTGTAGCACCCTCGGGTGCTCGGTACCTGAGCTTTGGGATTGACTGCAAGAGCCACAAACACGAGTGGTGCACCTCGTGCCAAGAGTCCACCTTCAGCTGAGCCCTCTCTCATCTTCCRTTTGAAAAGTCCCCAGAGCTTGTGTTGTGGACGTACCCTATGATCCCAGAAAAATATCTTGCTGTTTTTCTCATGAGATTTGAGTCCTGTTTGTCTATCTGTTTAGTGTGCCAGTAAATTGAGAAAGATAGCGTGCTAAGAGTTTGCTCTCCTCAGGCTTCAGGTCYCTGCTGTTTCGAACCCTGGTGTGCATTGACTCATTGAAATTGCGCTGTGACAAGACCACATCAGCAATACCAGGAAAGCCTTTTGTGGCCATACCAAGCACAAGCCACCAAATACACTGATGATAGCAGAACCCATCTTAGCAGAAGACTGAAGTTCAAAATTTAGCACTACAATATATAGGGAGTTTGGGGAATTTTTGTTTTGTGGTGGTTGTTTTCTTTCTGTCTGAAGTAAACAACKCCACTGAAATAAGAAAACTAAGGCTGATTCACTTTAGAAGGGGGTAAGGTGATAATATTGCCAAATAGCAAGCATTTTGAATGTGATAGTGAAAGGAAAACCTTGATGCAAACATTCGGCAGCAGCTTCTGAGACAGGAGTTGTGTGGGTGTGAATGTGTCTGCGGCACCACAGTCATCCTTCAGTGATTGCAAGTGGACAAGCAGATGAATTTAATTTTACAGTAGGTAATTATATAGAGTAGGATACTCAGTTCTCTAAGAAGGTCAGTCCTTTTTCTGCTTTTATAAAATGCCATTTTCACAGTAAGAATTGCAGGAAATCTTTTCTAAAGGTGCTCTCTGATGAAGTTGGGGGATGACAATTACAACTCCATATTCTTCCAGCACTGTGTAATTCTTTGCACTCGTATGTTATCTTAGGCGGCCTCTTTAACGTTGCAGACCATTGCTTTCGGAACTACTTTGCCTCAAAACTGGTATTTCACATTGACAGATGAAAGCTGTGAGTTGCTGGCGTGCGTACGTTGCTTGGGCGCAGTCGTGTGCTTCGGCCTGGGGGTGATGCTTCTCGCCCGCACCGAATCAGAGGTGAGAAAGCAATCTGAGGCCTCTCGGTTGACGTACAACCTTGAGGGAGTCAGGGCCCTGTGTTGTCGCCTTGGCTCTTTCTGACTTTCACTCCTGGTCTTCTGCAAGGCTCAGTTTATATCRCTGTGTGGGAGCACTTCCGTGTCTGTCTGAATGGGAGCAGTGCTGGGTACTATAGTAATTAAGAGAACCGTCCCCACTTTGTAATTATGTCACCACCATGTTTTCTCCATTTCTACAGAATACCCCTGTGGTATGTAGTTAAAGTAACTATTGTCATTAACCAAGTGAAAGATTTAACTATTGAAAATCATCGGTTTAGCATACTGTTTAAAAAAATATATAATTGCAAGAGGGCACCTGAGGACAGGACTAGTAAATGTATAACTTGTCTCAGTTCAAGAGCAATTCTTGAATACGTTGTTGTTCCTTTGGGCCAGTAGGTATTCATGAATTAATGAAAACCCAACTTCAAAGTAGAATGAATGGATATTAAAATCAAGCATGCAGATAAGGCCTGTTTTCTATTTCCAGCAATAATTCTCCAGTGCAGCTGTGTCTCATTTGATCACCTGGCCTTGGCGGGTGTTTGGCCATTTTCTTTAYGCGGAAGCATGATGCTGGTAGGTTTTAGTGGTGGCCACCTTCAGCACTCGCATATAGGTTATACCATATGAACTCCGTGTATCGGTATCGTCACTCTGGGTACAGTTGTGCCATTGGTTTATTTGGATGCATAAGAAAGATGTAGCTGCAGACAGACACTGACTTCCATAGATTTAGACTGAGGCTTTTTAGTTGTACTCTATGTACACAGCGTATATGTGGGGAATAGCACAATGTACTCTTGAAAGTCTTCCAGAGTCATGCTATAGCTGCTGAAGTCCCAGCTGTGTGAGTCTAGCTCGCTAGTCTAGGAGAGAGAAAAAGCAATGGTCATAGAGCTAGTTTGGTTTTTACATTCATAAACAATTTGAATAAAAAGAAACTGCAAATTTGAATAAAAAGAAACGGCAGATCTTCGTCTTCTAAAATTGTTAACAGCTACTGTGATTTACACCATTGAACCACTGTTATACCCTCGACTTATGTTTTTACCTTTTCAAGACATCCTACTGTTTTCCAATGTCAAATGCAACCTTTGTAACAAATTGTGCAAACTGTGTTGTACATAGAGGAAACTTGTAAGGCTGGTAATTTTCATGATGCAAATTTCAGAGCAAAATGAACCTATTAACTGAATTAGCAATTCAAAAAGGCAAAAGTTCATGGTAAGGAAACAATCACAGCTTTTCAAAAGATACTTATTGTAGTCCAAGTATGTGCATAGTTTTTCTTTGGTTTCTTTTTTTTTCCTTTAGAATAAATTGACATATGACAAGATTGCTATTTACATAAAGTAAATTAGCATTTTAGAAAAGGAAATAGTTCTTAGGACACAGCTTTTTGCCTGTTAGAAAGGTATGATTTCTAATCCATTGGAATATTAAAATATGCACCTACTGAGTGTGGAAAAATGAGTTTGAGTAAGAGTATTTATAATTATAGAGGGAGGTTTTAATACAAGGAGGGAACATGCAGTGGGAAGAGAATCCCAGGCTGCAGAAATGAAGTGGTTTTCAGTGAGGACAATTATGCCTTTAATTTACATCCATTGACATCCTTATTATTATAATATGAAGCCATTACAAGGTTCTTTAACCAGTGCATCTTTAGCATTTGTCTTCAGTCATCACTAAAGTCTGATTCTGAAAGCATGTTTTCTTACRCAAAGACTTCATTCTTTGAACATACTTCAACATATTGAAATGACTGTTAAATTTTTGGATAACGCAACGAATTAATTACGAGCTGTAGGATAAAATCCTGATGTGATGTTACTACTGCTTATGTCTCTTCAGGGCTCTTCCATTGTTAGCCTGTGCATTATATGTTTTACTGGCTAGTTTGTCACTGTAACAAGTGTGTAAGCACTTCAGGGTGGTAAAGTTCTGTTGGTTTTAGTCTGGCACAGTTAGGTTTCAATTCTAGACTGCAGTAATGGACACTGGAATAATGAAAATATCAGGATGTACAGATACTCTTTTTAAGGATCCTTTAACACTTGCTTATTCATTCTGTTCCTAATTTGCTAAATTCCATAGGGGGTAAAATATTGCATAGATTCGTAGACTCACGTAAGTTGGAAGGGACCTCTGGAGGTCTCTAGTCCCAACCCCCTGCCGTAAGCAGGTCCATGTAGAGCAGGTCATTCAGGGCCTTGTCTAGTTGTGTTTTGAGCATCTCCAAGGGTTGAGATTCTTCAGCGCCCCCCTTGCAGTGGTTGGCCATCTGCCTACTAAAACTTCTTTGTTTCTGTCCCAGGTGCAGGACTTGACATTTGCCTTTGCTGAATTTCAGGAGGCTCCTGTCAGCCCATTTCTCCATCCTGTCTAGGTCCCTCTGAGCAGCAGCCTTGCAGTCCAGCATATCGGCCACCACCCAGCTTGATGCTGTCCGCAGGCTTGCAAGGAGTGTATCTGCTCCCATTGGTCAGGTCATTAGTAGAGGCTTTGAGCGTTTTTGGTCCCAGTATCAATTCTTGAGGATGCCACTAGTAACCAGCTGCCCGCTGGGATCTGTACTGCTGATCACCAACCACATTTTGAGTCCGGAGGACCATTCAATTTTCCACTCACCTTTTTTCCTACTTATTTAGTTCTCATCTTGCCAATTTGGCTCTAAGGATGCTATGGAAGACTGTTTCTGTTCGCTTTGGTTTTCTCGTGATACAGAATTTCTGTTCTTCAGAGTTAATGTGTATTTATTTAGGTTCCTCTAACAATCAAGAAAACACTACTGTTTTCTTCTCTTTTGTTCACAAGCCTCAAGAAATCAGGCCTTTTATGCACAGCTACGGTTCCTGGAGTTGTAAAATACTGTGCTTTTTTATATTTCTTCGTTAGGAAAGTTTCTAGGCCTAGCAGTTGGGAAACACTTGACATGTGAACCAGAGAGCTCAGAAAGCAGGAGAGAACTAAAGGCAATCTTTAATCTCAAACATACTACTTTCAAGCCAGTTGTAAGCTCTTTGGAGCATTTGAGGCATATAGTACTCRTTTCCAGGCTTTGGACGTGGTCTTTTTCGTGAAGTTTCTGTGGCTGAATACCGGACTTTGGTAAGCCGGTGTGCAAGTACTTCTGGTGCTGTGGGTGGGGGCTCCTCCTTGGGCTGCGATGGAGGCAAAACACACAATGACCTGCGCGTTCAGAAATGTCTTTTTCCCTAGAGATTCAGTTTCCCCAGAGTGTGATATATATATATATATATATATATATTTAAAGCAGAGCTATCTGTTTAAAAACTGCGTTTTTACTTCCATGATGTTGTCCTTGTTTATAGTTTAGGATGTTCAAATAAGCTAAAGTAGGAAGAGAAATAATAAAAAGTAGCCAGTGTTGTGTCTCCCCGGACTTTTTTTCATGATCCCATCAACACAAATATGAAACAAGTGATTATTGCTGGAAAGTGTACGTGCACGTGTGTACATGTTTCGTGTGCTAGATTCATGATACTACATCTTGTGATGGGGAATAGGATGTGGGTGAGGCTCTCAAAGCCAGTGTTGTATCTGTTCTTTCAAAGTAGCATAGAAAATATTTCAGTAATTTGTTAGTATAGGTTTAAGGTGCTGCTGTGTATTTGTTTGCAGTAAAAGAACAAAGCTGCTGAGAAGTCATACGTAGGCTGAGATTGAAAAAGCTGATTTGATTTGATGCGATGAGGATAGTCTACATTAGATTCTTTTGGATGCAACTGCATTAAATGAGTACTTACTACCTCAGAAAAATTGATACCCCTAGCAATATAGAGAGGTCATGTTTTTAAGAAAATCTAGATGTATATTTTTATAGATTTTTGTAGGTGCCTGGTTTTAATAGGAAGTACAGAAATATTCTGTGCTGGTTCAATTCTGAATAATTATTGCCAAAACTGTCTTTAGTTACAAATGAGGGAGCTGACAGTTACTTGTGCTTTTATTTTATTTTATTTTTTTATTTCACTACAGCCATGTAGTTTACTGGTGATGTTTATGCACACAGCRTTGTGGTGCCACAGAATATGCCATTATTGCTGATGTTAAAGTGCAATGTATCGAAAAATAAAGGAAAAAGCTGTTTATGGAATGGCARAATTCAGTTCATTACATTATTTGCAAACTCATGCAAAGAAATATTTATAGCTGCTGGATGGGAAACATTAGCACCATTTCTCTGTTGTTTCCCTGTCAAGAAGCTGCTGCCTGAGCAAAAAACCAAAAGTATCTGAGAACAAAACTTCAGTATTCTTGACGTCTCCTCAGCAGTCTTTGGTCTCCTTGTTTCTTACTTACTTTTTATAAGGATTTTCTTTCAAATACTGGTTTGATGGACTATAGCTCAGTTGACCCAAGCTGTCTTATAACCACACCAACTCTCAGGACACTGCTTTTAATACAATCGGCAGAAAACTGAGCTGTGCTTGTTAAACCATAGGGATTATTTTTGTACCGTCCTGTCTCTTCTCTGTAGTTCCTTATTTAAAACTTCAAGCTAGTTGCTTTCCTTCTCCGGAGGCAGTATGGTCCAGGTGAGTCGCTTGCTCTATGGAGAGACCAGGCTGGAAGCAGCTGCTTCATCATCCCGGCACCGCGGTGGTCGCTTGTGCCACGCAGAGCGCAAGCTGAAAGGGGGTAGGATTAAGCCACTTTTTTTTGCAAGTGCAGAGTTGGAAAAATAAGCAGCTTCCTGCAATTAAATGTGGGATCATTAATTATAGTGGGGAGAAATCAATTCATTCTGGAGTTTCAGGAATGATTTTTTTTTAAGTGCAAAAAAGGATGTTGATCACCACAGTAACGATATTAGGAAAATTTTATTTAGTGCTGCTAGCTGCTTGAATAAACAATAATGCACAATGTTTATCTCTCAATCCATCATTAAGTAGTTTTCTCTGTCTTTTTCTCTCTCTTTCTCCACAGTGTGATATTTTTGTGTTTCAAAACAAAGGCTTTCACTCCTTTCAATTTGAACACTTAAAATGTGCTGAATACAAATTCAACCCCAAATGTCAGTCAGCCTGGTAAATACCTAACTTCTTTCAGAGTAAAATGGTACTGTATTGTTTTCTGAAAGGTCCTTAAAAATACGCTCTAATTTCAGGGGAAATAAGATAGCTATGATTTTCCTACTAGCTGGTTTTGYAAGAAACGTAAACATTTAACTCCGTTATGCTCCCAGTTTGCTCACCTTCCGTTCTCCAGATTTAATTGGGCTCTAAGCGTGGTAATATTTCTCTTCTCTGAGTTTGCTTTGTTTCTTTCTCCACTGTGCATGATTTATAAAAGCAAAATGGTTTGGCAATAATCATCTTSCAAAAACGAGCTAGAATTCTCTTTTTCTCAACTTTCTCAACTCCCCAGCAATCTGCAGGGCAAAGTCAGAGCAGGAAATACCGGCTGCTCCGGAAGGTCCCCACTGTGCCCATCCCCACTGAGTCCATGGTACAGAACAGAGATCCAC
The DNA here is from genome assembly GCF_003343035.1 of Apteryx rowi. Classification (NCBI taxonomy): domain Eukaryota; kingdom Metazoa; phylum Chordata; class Aves; order Apterygiformes; family Apterygidae; genus Apteryx; species Apteryx rowi. Next base: position 730,748 of record NW_020448331.1, read on the forward strand.
AAAAGAACCTGGGTGCCTGCATTCGCCTTAAAGGAGCTATAAGTTCAGGAACCAAAATACTTTGTCAGTGATCATTCTCTCAGATGCTGATATATGTATACCATGGCTCAATTCTCCTCTGAGCTTTTAAGCAGGGTTTAGTATGTAGTGGCTGGAATCGGGGACCAATGAAGACTTCGTTGTTTCTCTGGTGTAAATCAGGAGCATTTCCATTGAAGAGACCCTGCTGCTGAAGTCCTTCCATACCCTAGGATGCGTCAGGAGGATTTTCAGCTAAGATGGTTTATGGATAGACAAAGTAGATACAACTAATCTTCTTTARCAAAAAGTTAGCGGAGAATAAAAAACAGATTGGAAAATATGAAACCCTCAAGAGTTGTCTGTTGAAACTGATAAATTGGCAGCAATGAATCTAGGTTCAGTTATGATTTCCAGGGTGGGATTAATAGACAAGCATGGCAAAAATGATTTCTAGCTATCTGGAAATAAGCTAATGGAAACATTTTTCTCAGCAAATGCAGTGCCTGCTTACCCTTCAAAACAGTGTATTGTCCTCTGGCTGTAAACCTACCACCTGCATATGCACCAGCCTCTGTTTCCTTTAAATTTTCTTTTTGTGCTCCTTATTTAAAGTTGCAGTCAGGGGACTTTATGAACCTGGGTCTGTTATCAGGATGGATCTCTAGCGATGCAGATAGAAAACAACGTACAGTACAAGAAAAGAATGATTTGGCATTTCTTTTTAAAATCCCTGGCAGTCTCCAGWCATTAATTTGGCAAATCCTAACACCTGAATAATATTTCTCCAAGTACTTTTAAAGCCTAGAAAATGCATTAGCAAGACCTGGACCATTAAAATAGTTAACTCAACATTTTTATTATTTTGATAGTAGACTCYCTCCTTCTGCAGAGAAGGATAGATAAAATCCTATTACCTATTCAAAATATCTATGTCCCATTCTCCATTACAGACTCATGCAGATGCTAATCAATCATGTTCTTTTGTAGGACCTCAGGAAGTTTAAAGGTCGTTTAGTTGGTGGAAGTGCTTGGGGTGATTACTTCTGGTTTGCTTATTCTGCACTTTTTTTTATAAAACAATAACATTTTATGCCCAGTAAGCTCTATTACTCCTCATTTGTTTGTAATGCTTCACTTCACACGCAGGTGCCAGCTACCTGGGTTATTATTCATTTTTGAAAAATGCTTAGCACTGTTCCTTCCATTAGCTACTGCAACAAATAGATTCTGATTAATCATCCTCAGCCCTCGCACCTTCCCGGATGGGCGCTCGAAGCGGAGCACGCCTCCGCAGTTGAGTGGTGACCACAAGGCCGATGCTCTGCCGCGGTCTGCACGGCCCCAGCAGGAGCCTGCTGGTCAGCAGTGCACGGAGGGGCAGGTGGCTGTCTTCTGCTTGTTGTAGATGCGTTCCCTCGAGGAAAATTGAGTACGTATTACATGGATGTCCTCTATGATGAAAACAAACAAAATTTAACTAAAGGATGTACCCGAGTGTTATCTGTGATTTGGAACGTATTCAATCACAAAAGTTTTATATGTATTGTAGCTTATTAAATGGAATACAGCCTATTTAAGTTACATATTAATATTTTTCAGGTGATGTAATTCACCAGCATGCAGATGTTTCCTCTTTAACTGTACACAAATCATCAATGAACATTAGTGATAACACTAAAAATCACCAAACTGAAATTCTAACTATTAAACCCCATCTCGTCTCTAAGCACCTTCAGAAAAGCTTCCACTTCTCTGCAGACCAAGACCAAAAGTGAGAAATGGGCAGGCAGGGAATGTGTTGGGTGGTCTAAGGAGAAGAATTAGAAACATTCAGGTTGAGGCACGGCTGGAGGTCTTCTCCCAGTAGGTTCTCCCATGCTGTGGGAACACAGCAGGTAAACAGCTGGACAACTCGGGGCTGAGCATAAAGCATGAAGAGTGTGGTGAGGCTGGAGCAGCTTGAAAGTCTCTCGGGCGTCGGTGCGTGCGTCGCTGCAAGGTGTTCTCGCACTTGGGTCACGAGCTTGAGGTGGGAGAGTATTTAGCTCTTGCAGAGATGAACACAGCACAAGAGGCAGGTGACTTGGAAACTGAGAGATCCTAGGATAAGTTAAATAGCAAAAAGGACATTTTAACTTGCTTGGCTTTTGATTTTGAGAGTGTTTCAAGTTGTTGTCATTTGAGAAGGCTGTAGCTATAGGGATCTTATGCCCAGAAATGGGGACCAAAATGCAGGCGCAGAATTGTTTTCCTAATTAGGATAAGTGAGACTGGTCATATGAGGTTAGGTAATACCATTAGTTTCAGAGGTTTCTCAAGAGGTAGTAAGGACAGAGACCCTTGTGCTGGTGTTATGGGTAACAAAACAGTTTGAGAGCGTTGGCTCCATTTATTGCAACTGTTTCTGCCTGAGTTCTCATTAGTTCATTTGTTCGTAAGTRGAAGTGTTAACTGGGTAAATAAGGTGAGGAATGAGGATAAAATGAACCAACCAGGTGTATATGAAAGGAATAAGTGTCTTAAATATGGCCTGTGTTAACATGGGTTAATACATTACACTGGAATTACAGAAATGGTCAGAGTTGGGTGTGGAAAGGAGTCTGCTTGGATTTATCTGGAAGTTAAGACTAGTTAGGAATCACAGGCAAGATAACTTTCAGGAATCATATTTAGGGAAAATGCATCTTGGGGAACGTGTCTGAAGACAGTCCAGATGAGACAGGTGGTCTGCTGCATTGGGCCTGAAGATGCACTCAAGAAGCAGGCTGGGAAAATGCATTTAACTATAGCACAGCCYGCACATGCTGCGGTACAGGTTCATTTTTGTGTCAAGAGGGTATCACATTTATAGCCCTTCAAAGAAGCTCTAGCAGTTGAATACGTAGTGTTTCAGCTTTGGTTTTTGGCTCTGGAGGTCCCAGTGCCCAGCCAAAATAGGGATCTGAGTCTTCRTACTCCAGCCACTCTTCCCATGTTATTTGGAGGATGAGAAAGAACCTAATGCTGAGGAATTGCCCTCCCTAGGACAGCACAGTAAGAGAAAAGAGAGAAGAGTCCTTAGACACTGAGGAATCATCTCCTGTGCAGAAAAAAATGCCTTGGATTCAGGCAAAATAGGAGTGAGGACCCATGGCCACTGAACCACCCACAGCAGTGTTGTTCTCAACTTGTAGGATCACTAAGTTGTTTCCATCTTCGCTGCTGAGCTAGCTGTCCTGGCAGATCTGTGAACTGACCTTGCCATTTTCTGTTCCTGATCTTACTTCCAGAGACTGATTCTTCTTCTTAACTCATCCCAGACTGTGAGCTGCACCTGAGCTGTGTTTTTTGGGACCCCTCTTAGCTCGCAGAGGAGGACACTGAGATGAGAAACTGAGCCCTGTGCTGCTGAGAAAGAAGCACTTGTCTTCTCTTAGAAAAAAGTAGAGTAGTCTCGTGGATGGTTTAAGGACAAGGCCGAGGTGCGATTTAATTTTTAATTCTTGGGCTTCCTGTGTGATGCTGAGAAAGTTATGTGACCTCTYGGGCTATGTGGTTGCTCTTGAGACCTGTATCCAGCAGTCCAGGCTGAACCCACAAACTGGAGGGCATGTCCGTGGTGTGAGAATAAATCAATGCTTGGGACAGGCTTAGGCACTCCACTGATGGGAGCCAGGCTGGTGCCTAGGCTGGTTTTGGATATTAGGTAGGGCCCTTTTTAGCGAGGCAGCGGTTGCTGGAGGGAGCAGTTTGGAGGCATTTGCTTTTTTAGCACTCTCCAGGAAAAGGTTTGCAGGTGCTGTTTGTGTCTTGGAGCCTGGCCTCCCCATGGCAACGCACCTGGTGTTAAACCTTCAGTGCTGATTTCGTTAGACCTCATTAGGGAGTCAGGATGCTYTGAAGAAAAATCAGGCATAATTTGGTATCTCTGTATTTCCAGATGCTGAGAAAGGTAATGCTTTAACTCTCCTTCCTTTATTAAAGCTGATACTGTAGTGATACAAAGGCTTTGTTGGTCTGATTTGTCTTACCCAGCTGGAGTTTATACTAACTTAGTAGAAGTTCAAGAAGTTAGGACAGTTTAAATTAGGAAAAGATCAGAAGCATGACTGTATCCTGTCCACAACAGAATATCGTAGATTTTGTATTCATCTCTCATCTCTTATTTAATTCCACTTACAGATATTAATTTTCCTAAAGACTTAAGCCAAAATTCTGAAGAATTTACAAGTCCTGGGGTGTTTTGTGTCTTTATTGGGACCAGTTGGGAAGATGCAGTTGATTCTGGTACCCGAGTAGTTCTTCGGACTCTCTTGAGCACACGATTGCTTGCCTGCACTCCTATCCTCAAAATTTCCGTCCGTCTGGATGCTCTGCTGCTTCGCACAGCCGCGCTGCCTGGGCGCACAATGAAAGGAAAAGCCGAGCGGGATGAACRGGCTCAAACAGGGGTTAAGCAGTGGCTGCTGCTCCTTTCTGAAGCAGTGGGTGCTCTGCTGCCATCCGGTTTCGTTCTCCCACAGGCCTCGTTTTACATGTCAGATGCTCATATGGGCAGAGATGTTTGTTTACCACGTAAAAACCAGCCTGTGTTGAATCCATCTGGGACAGCAGCTCATTCGCCGCGTTCGGCGTTCACCAGGTGCCCAGCTTCTCTGTAACACCATTGAAGCATGTCTCTGCTGCAGGGTCGAGCCCTGTATTCCTCTTTAATGTGTTATTGCACTTTGTCAGCTTTAAAAGAAGCTTTTTGGCGGCTCCTTTTATTTTAGTTACAAAGACTTAGGCAGATGAAATCTTCACCTGCAAGAAATAATCCTTTCATGGGTAAACCAACATACAGGGAGCAATAGGATCTCATTAAGCCTCTTCTACTTCTAGCGGCTGGATTCGTGCAGTCACCTCTATAGCTGTCTCATGTGTGGATAGATACTAATTGGGGCTTTTATGAAAACATCTGGCAGGAAGTGACATCTGTACCAGCAGCTGGCAGTCAAGGAGGGAAAAAAGAAGGAATAAAAGAGGCTGAGAAAAGATGAGGGTGGGTGGGGTGACGAATTGTGAGTTATAATTATTTGCAATGTTTTCCTGAACTGGACGTGGTCCCATTAATAAGATGAACAGATTAAGAACCATTTGTGTGGCTCTTTTTTGTTTTTTTGGGCAGTGCATGAGCAAGAGAGTAAAAAAAATTTGGTCTTTGATTTTAAAACATTTTTACATATTATGATGTGTTTTTAAGAGGTAGTATGAAAGACACGGCAAAAAGCAAAGGGTAAAATTTTCAAACCTGGCATCTGAGACGGAAGAGACCTGTATTTCGATCCCCTGATATCACTCCTGGAAAGTAGGCCAGTTTTGAGTACCACAAATCCCATTTTAAAAGCTCATTTTAATGCCTGTAGGTGAAAATTAAACATGGTGCTCTTTTGAAGTGCTGGGCGAGAGCAGCGCAGCCGCTCAGGCAGCTCGCTGGGGCCTCGGGAGCGGCGTCGGGTGTGCGTTGTGTCGAAACGAGTCATTCGCGAGGCTGTGGTCTGTACTTGCTAATGGCTGTGGTCTTTCTTAATTTGAAGATGAACTTACTCAACTAGGAGAAGAGTCTTAATTAGTGTTGCCTCTAGTTTTGTCTTTTGCAAGGAGGAATTAGGAGCTGTAGCTAATTTGTCTTCCAGTTTGTGGTCCTGAGTTTCCGAATTCATTTCTCCCTGGCTCTGAGGGTGGCCAAGCCCCTGCAGACCCTGGGTCGAGCAGGCTCCTGGCGTGAACAGGGAGACCTGTGCTGTCACTGCCCTCGTGATCAGCCATGAAGAACCGTAGTTCCTACGGCAGCGCAGGTTTCAATAGTGTCAAACAGCGAAGAAACCATCCCTATCAGCACAACTGCCTCTCTCGAGGTTTTGTAGAAATAGATACTTTCAAAGGGATGTACAAAATGGATAACTCGTCAAAGCCCAACTCTTCCCCAAAGGGCAGTTGTTACGAGACGTGTTTAACTGTCACGTCGCGCCGTGGAGCCTTCTGAAGCAAACGCTGCTGAACGCCCGCGTGGCTCGGACCGGACCGTCAACCCCAGTCAGCGTAACTGCCACTCACCCAACAACGCTGAATCTAAAATAAAAACRAAAGAATGGCTTCCGTGGCGAAGAGGCTTATTTATCCAGAAGTGTGCAGTAACATGTACTTACACAATTTTGTTGTTATTGTTTAGGCTTTTTACAGGTTTTTTCCTCATTAGATCATTTGCCTTGTATATTGTTAGATTTTTATTCATTTGTTCCTCCTCCCTCCGACTGTGGAGTGAGCTCAGATTCATTGCAAGTCTTTGCTATATTTGGAAATTACATATATATATACGCATATATATTTAAAACTGTGACTCATTTTTTTTATGTACACAATGCAGAGAAGATGCTTAAAATAACTAATTTGAAACTAAACTGGTAAAATGAGCATCTGTAAATTGCCATAAATTCTCTCCTGAGAAGTAGGCAGTGCCAGCAAGGATGAATGAGGCTGAGATGAACAGGGTATATCCATAGAGATCATGATACTGAGCTTTAAAATCTAGGAGAAGAGATACCAAGCTGATCGTACATACTGCTGCAGCTGCAGCACAGTCAAATGGAGATTGAATTGCAACAGGGATGTTGAAATGGAAGAAGCAGTTTRATAAATGATCTGAAAGTGTCGTGTGAAGTGCAGTAAGCAAGGTGCAGGACTTAGAGCTGAGCTAAGCTGCATCCAGAACATGACTTCATGCAGCAGATACTGGTTTTAATATGTATATCATGTTCAGCATGCACCTACCAAAAGAACTGTAAGTAACTTCAGTGCAAATGCCATTGTGCATTAAATGTACACTTTTTTCGTGCATGCAGTTTGTGTTAACATTTTAAATGTCAGTCTGTATCAAAGAAGTCAGTCTGTACAGTACGTTTCTAGTTCACAAATGATGGACCTAGATTCCAGACTTGCAGGTGGGGCAACGTTCATCCAGAGGGTCATGTTCTTCACACTTCAGTGCTTTCTGCAAAGGGTTTCCAGGAGTTTGCTGTGTTCCAGAGAAAAGGTGATAATTATTGTGCCTTAAATACTGTTTTCGGAAGTCTTCTGTAAATTTATCAATCTAACAGTCAGATTAACTACAGATTAATATCCATGTACTGAGGAAAAGATTTGGCCCAATATGTCCTGATTTCTGATTGGAAATGAGCATGGTTTTATACTAACTGTATTCCTAAATTTTCTTGCTTCATGGAAGAAACTCTGATACGCACTGACCTTTATTGGGATCCTTTCATGTTACCTGCTGAAACCATCTTTTATGATTTAGATCTATGTCCTAGCCATCTCCTGCAGGGCAATGTATTCCTTCCCCCTTGCTGCTTTTTTTTTTTTTTCCTCGCAGTTCCTTTGCAATAGAAGTATTCCTTTTCGTCTTACGGTTTCTCCCCTCTTTTTTTTTTTTTTTTTTTTTTTTTTTCCCTCCAAGCTCAATTTATTTCTTGGAGGTGCTTACTATGTTACTTAGCCAAAAGCCTTCCTGCCACCTCTGTTACCGCCTGCCTTCACCCCAGGTTAGCATGGGCTCACCCAGAACCCAGTCTAATCTGAAGAGCCTCCTTAGCGTGGAAGGGATCTCTGAATTTCCAGCATCTTTCCTCCATGCAGACAGCATTTGTAGCAATCGTCCTCTGGAAACTGCAGCCTTCTTGTATCCTTCCTGCTTGTTTTCATCCAACATGGAAACCCCATCCTGAAGATCCGTGTTCATGTTGTGCAATCTGTCTTCCTGTAGTATTTCCTTAGGTCACTGAATCTCTCTTCTCCTGTAGTGCCTTTGCCTCGGTAAGAATTCCGCCTCCTTCCATGCTATATCCTTTTCCTTATTTTTGTAGCTTTTCTCCTAGCCTCGAGCATTGTAATCGTGTTGTATTTGTTGACGGAGAACACTTCCCAACCTAACGCTGAAAACATTATGCATTCAAATACAGATCTTTAATAAAGATACAGTTACAGTCTATTTGTTAGAGAAAAAAATCAGCAAAAGGTCATAAAAGAGATACTTGAATATTTGACATACTTTTGGATAAATACTTTAAAAAATAATGCTGAAATAAATGAAAGGAATAATATTAAGAAGAATCATTAGAGGCAAGAAGAAAAAGAAAGTAGAAGAGACTGGAGAAGGGTAGAAGGGGCAAAGAGGCAGGTGCCAGTGCAGTGATGGTTTATTATTATTGTTGTTAAGAGTTTGCTTAATTACTGCTGTTATGCTTTACATTGCAATTTTCTGGAGTTTGGGATTCAGATGTCTCAAAGTCCTGTAGCCAATAAATCCTGGAGCACAGTGGGTGTCTGCGTCTCTGTCTAACAGCTGAATGAAAGAAGATGCTTTTGAATTGTACATAGTTTCTGCAGAACCCTATGAAAATATATGTTCTTGTCCCCCGTGTTGCTTCTGTCACTCTTCTTGTGATCCAGGCACCAAGGAGGGCTTAAGGGACAGTCYGTCTCTCCATCTCCTACAAGTGCACCTCCCATAGCACAGCCAAGAGAAGGAGAAAGAGGCTGCTGTCAGCTTCACTGCGTTTTTCAGAGGAATTTGCAGAAAAAGGACTGTGGATGTGGCAATGTCAAGAGAGAAATAAAAGGACAGAAAGCGTCAAGAGGTGAAAGGGGTGAAACAGAGATCATCCAAACTAGCACATGTTGAAGCCTGTCAAAGTTCTACACGAGAAACATTCAAGCAGTGCCAATGTTCCTAGGAACATATTGATACCAAAGCAGAGAAGTGGATGGCATTCATGAGGAAATTGGGCTGTGACACTTTTCCCAATAAAAGCTCTTCTTTTAAACCACACACCATGAAACACAGGGCTACCAGGGGACTGCAGCCTCTTCCAAGCTCTTTGCAGACTTTGATGAAGATGACATTACAGGCGAAAAAAGACATCTGACACGCACAGGCTTTTGGACTTTAAACGTGTTCAGAAAAAAATTTGCAGGCTGAATGACCTTGTGATAAAAGGAAACTGTTCAAAACTGAATCCGTAGATGGACGCTCTGCTTGATATTAACAGGGTTATGGATGAAGCAGTCACTAGGATTAAGTGCATATGGCACATTTTTCTTCCTCTCATGATTTGAAAGGGAAGCAAAAAGAGACGTTGAGGAAAATTTTGTTAAACCATTTTAACCCAAAATAACAATTTGTAGATTTTGAAACCATTGACAATAGAGAGCTTGTTGCTGTAAGCCTCCCAACTCTGTTTTTTCAAGTGAAGTTACAAAGTTGTCAGAGCATCCAATTACTTCTTAGATTTTTTCAAACCGGCACCTTCCATGTTTGTTTGTTTTTTTTTTTTTTCCCTCCAAGTTGATTTGGTTATTTTGTTTTGAAATTTAAGTTAAATGCAGACATTTAAAAAAAAGAAAAAGTATAATTTAAGTCAAAAGCATTTCAAAACTCTCTGAACAAAACATGCTGTTTGACTTCAACTTACACATTCGGTTCTTTGAAATTACAAATTCGGTGCTTTAAAACATTTGACATTTTGCTGAGACTCAGTAAGCAAACACTTTTCAATTTCTTCAGAATTTTCATAGGGTGGGAGGAAAGCATTTTCTGCCCAGATAGACAGGAGAACAGATTTTGGAGTCAATCACACGTCCATTAGTTTCCCTGAATGGTGCTGCAGAGCAGATTCCAACAGTCACGTTTGGCTGCTGAATGTCATTCCCAAACCGTGCTATTCTATTTTTGTTTTTTGTTAGTTCTCATGAAAGTGAGACATTTGAAAGCAGTTGACAGAGTTGGAAACAGATTTCTAAACACTCCTCCATCATTCAAAATTTAAACAAAGTCTCTAATCTTTATCGGAATGCAGTGTAGTCCTGTCTAGTTCATTGTAGTTCAGAATGTATTTAATAATAATTTAATGCATTTAATGTATTTCTCTGACCACAGTTGTTGCATTGGAGATTTGTCTGGTTTAGAAAAGGAGCCCATGTTGTTCAGTGCATCATCTACATGTTTCTGTATGTTGATAGYGGCTGTCAATTTAAATTGTATCTAAATAAGTATTCTATATGTGTACTGAAAATATTTAGTGTAGAATATGTATGCTAGTCTCCTCTACATTACTTGGGATTTTATTTCAATTTAAATTTGTCAAAACCAATATTCTGAAGTTTTGGATCTAAAAGAGAGATTAGGATATTTGTCCTGCTGAAAGTCTGCATGAGAAGATAAACCTTTGCTGACTTCCAGTCTGATTTTAGCCATATCAGGTTAGGTCAGTTTTCCACATCCAAATCCCAGAGCTGCTGTGTTTTAGTTTCCTTGCTATCCAACATAGAGATGTAWAAATTCAGACTTTCCTAGTTTGTAACCAAACTAAGAAATCATGGGTTTCTAGGATGATTTGGGTTCAACTTAAATGTAATTGGTTTTTTTGACAGCGTCTTGTTTGTCAGGCCAAATAAATRTAATATTTATAAATAATTTTCAGGTCACCTGTCACGTGCAAAGCAAATGGATTATTACCTTTCTTCCTTTCTTCCTTTCAAACAGTTTTTTTTTTTAAAGTAAAAATTAAATGGTTTGCATTTCTAAAACAAAATTTTAATTTTGGAAATGTTAGAGGTTTTATTTAATATTTTTCGTATCTGCATGCGATCCCTGGCCTTGCAATCAGAAAGAGTTGATATTCTCAAAGGTGCTGGCACATCCACACAGTTCAGTACACTGCTGTGCACAAATACGTAGCGGCTCGGCATGAACGCGACGTGGACGGCTGCGGCTCGGTGCCGGAGTCACTCTGGAGCCTGCTGCTTCTGCAGCCGGCTCGGCGGAGCCGTTCCAGCGGTGCCAGGATGAGCCAGCGCCAACCCACCGCAGAGCCATAGTGATTTACCTGGCCTTAGACGTACGTGAAAATTACGGAAAGGAAAAGGAAAATTTGGCATCAGGATTCTTCGGGGCTAACTCACAGCAGAACGTTTTGCCTTATATCTTCATTAGAGCAGTTTTGCTTCCCTCTTTTGGAAGTTTCTTTCATTTAGAGATTTCAAAGCAAGACGASAAAAAGAGCTGGTAACGCGCTTTAACTGATGCAGCTCTGAAATTCAAAGGTAAGGACACAGGAGGAGAAAGATTATCATGTTATTAGCATGGGAGATAAAGATTATTAGGTTGCAATGATTCATTATTTATAGGAATGCCGTCCTTTGCTGTGCACTTCACTGAGGCATTTGATACGTTTGTGCTAGAGATTAACATTGAAGTTATTTTCTTTAATGTCTGTTTTTAGTGTATGCTATGCATGTTGGCATTTGGGAAATTCAGCCAGAGGAGAAAAACAATAGTATTAATTAGGAATGTCAGTCATGGGTGTTATGAAATTCAAAACTGCCAAGTTTCCAGTGCGGTGCAGTGGTAATTATAATAGACTGTGGGAGACAAGCTGTTCTCTGTTCCCTCTAAAGCAACGTGCGGTTTGATGGGCATGTTATCAAAGTGCTAATGCAAATCCCAGTGAATGGGATGCTGTTTCTAGAGAAAGTTTTGGATTTTTTTTTAGGATCCATCGCCACAGCTAATCCCTCAATAGTACCACTTACATCTTTTTTCAGTGGTGTTCACCCCCGGGACYGCTGTGTTTTTCATAACCGTTTTGCAAGTGAGAACTTTGGCATAACAAAGCCGAATGAATTTAGTGGGGTTTACCTGAGTCAGCAGCAGAGATGGACGTTGAGCTTGGGTCCCACCTGGGTGTTGCTTTTTCCCCAGGAAGTCAGAAACCAAAGTTGGAAGGTGCTGAATGTCGAAGGGATGATTGCAAACTGCTCTGCCGACTGCCAGGGCTCTGTAGACCCCTGTAAAGGCGCATACAGTAAAAACTAAGTAAAGCATGCCTGTCCCTAGGACACTTGCATTTGCTATACAGAGACTTCCCCTCCACTGGAAAATTTATCTTCCACAAATCAAAAAAGGTTGAAAACCACTAGGGAGAGGAGATGGTACTCTGACAAGCCTTGCAGAAAGCACTCAGCTCTTTGTGAGAGTAAGCTTTCAGCTCAAAATGTAAAAAAGGGCATTTTATTAATAGCAAGTCCATTTATCATTAGTTATCATTATTTTTAATGAAGAAAAGTCTTTGCAAAGTTATGCTAATTAAAAACAGTCTCAGGATTTCTCTTGCAAAAGAAAAACATCAAGTTTGATCTATATTTGCATTTGAGTAATGCATTAAAAATCAATTAAATTCTTTTTGAATAATTGAGGTAAATTAGTGGTAGCGAACTGGGTTGTCCTGACTGAGGATGTAATTAGCTTCAAACTACATAATTGTGAAATAATTAGAAAGAATGTATACGCTCCATCTTGTAAACATTTTATTTAAGAATTGTTGGGAGGTGAAATAATGTTGTTAGACTGGGATCAAGATTTGATCTTTGAGAAAATTTGGAAAATAACCTAGAGGATGGTCCTCCTGTAAGAGAGTATTCTTTTCTCAGTTTCCATATTAGCAAAAAGGAAAGGACCAAGTTCCTTGCTGCGTTTATGAAGCTTCACGAGGTCCTCTGAGCCTCTCATCTCAYGGCATCGATTCTGCCCCTCTTGGTGGGGGCAGGAGCGTCCTSTTGGCTTGGGCCCTGGTGGCTACATGACACCCACAACACGGTGGGTGACACCCGGTGTCAGACTTGCCACAGAGCAGTGGATGAGGCGGCCAAACAAAGCTGAACAATTTCCGATGGGGATTTGCAGATGATCATACGGTGAAATGGAGAGCTGAATTTTTGCCTCGTTTGTGTTTCTCTCTTTCAGTTTTATCCTTCTTCAGATCTGTTCACTCGGAAAAAAACAGCGGTAGAATTGCTTACAGTTCCCCTCGAATCTCTCCCAAACTTCCTCTTAAGACAGACCTAGGTCACTGGAGGAGGAGCAGCAGTGGATATTGCGATCTCCCAAACTGGTTCTGGGGCTATACGCACAACTGGCCTTCCACAAACCTGGCGGGGTTGAGCTGGGAGGGGAGGCCGCTGGCACCGTTGCCCTGCTCCCGGGAGGTCTGGCCACCCAGCTCTCCTCCCCTCTGCTCCTTGGAGCCGGTGCCCGCGGTAACCACGTGGTAGCTCCTAGTAGTGTTGGGACCTTCTCCGTCCAAGGGAGAGAGGAGGTGACCATGCACTTGGGCTCCAGAGGCGCCTTGGAAGTGGCAGCTGCTGGGTTTTGTGTAGGTCGTGCCTGGAGGAGGGAATGGTCCTGGAGAGGAGGTCGAGCCGGGCGCCCTCCGTGCCTGCCTTGAGCCCTTCCCTCCGGCAGGGCTGTTGCTGAGGGGCCAAAGCTGCAAGGTGTCGCGTGCGGATGCGCTGCTCTGCCTGCGCCGTGGGCCCCAGTAACTCGGCGCAGTTCAGCACCTGCACGGAGAGAGGCTTCCCAAAATACAGCTTTAATTGCTGATTTTGATACAAGTTAAGTGCTGCTGACGCCACGGTTCGTTACGGATTTGTCTTTCCAGCACAGTAGTTAATAGTTAATAGTTTGTGAGATTTTACTGGTGTCTGGCTGTTCAGGAATAATTGGGAAGTTTAATAGCAAAAGGGAAGTAAATAATTTGGATTGCTTGAGGGTATTTCTACCATTTTGTTTTGAAATTCCTTTATCGTGTATCTGTCTGTAAAACATCAAATGATTAGAATGTTCTGCTTAAAAAAATTCAAGCAAGTGTTTTAATGTAAAAGTTGCAAGGCCTCATGCAAGTAACTCGGGCAGATGTTCTTACTGGCAGGCAAGCAATGTTATTCCTTCTCAAAGAGGGAAGAAAAAAATGTAAAAAAAAAAAAAAAAAAAAAGAGAGAGGATGTGCTTAGAACTTCTAGATTTTTTTTTAAGAGCTTTTTAAACTTACTAAGGGTAAGTTAAAAGTGCCGACATCTATCATTGGGATGGAACTGAGAGACTTAAACTGTGGGAAAAATTACCGTGACTATCAATTTTAATATAAAAGCAGATGAATGGAAATTTTTGCAATTCTATCACTCTTCTAATATGTGGATTAAATCCCTGAATTCACTTCCCGAACGTTTATTTTTCCTCAGTTTACGGAAAAGATTGCAATGCCACTTCACTGAAATGTTTATTTTCGTAATAAAACTTAAAAGCCAATACAAATTTAATCTTTTCATAGCTTTAGCGTTTTGTGAKTTGGAGTGAGAGATACTATGAGGAATAGTTATTCTCCTAATTGCCCAGAATTGCCTGTGAAATACTGCTATCCGCGAATGCATCACTGCAGTGTTCAGAGAGAATCTGCCAGGTTTGCAGGTCCTGGCTGGTTTGATGTTTGGTTGGTGGTGGGAGGATGGGTTTGGTTTTTACTGTTTTTGAACTGAAGACAGCTGTAGTGTGTGTCGATGGACTGTCTGAATATTCTTTAAAGCACAGTCCGGGAGGGAGAGGAGGGGGTAAGCGGTGCCTTCGGGCTCTTGTGCTTTTGGGAGAAGGAGCAGCTTCAGAAATGACGCAGAAAGCACTGCGTGTGGGACTCCTACTGTAAACTAGCATTCTCGCTCTTTTCAAGCAAATGGACCGAATTGAGAGGTGCTCGGGAGGTAGGGAGGCATTAGCGATACGGTATCCGATGGGCATCGTTAGGCAGGGTGTCCYGGCAGGCGCGCTGTCGGTGCCCGAGGGCTGGTCGGATGCCTCTAGGCTCCGAGGTTCTCCTTCGACTTGCGTCTCCTCGGCCCTTGCCTAGTCCCTTTCCGTCATCTAAGGACCAAGCAAAGCAAAAAAGCTTCTAGGCAGGTCTTGATCACCTTGAAAAATACCTTTTGCTTTGGATGAGCTCAAGGATTATTAGTGACACAGGTATACGTGCCTTTTAAAGAATCGCGATTTTAAGCTGATGTTCCACAAYGCGCTGGGGCTTGTGGATGACATGGGGGTGAAGAGAAATAAAGACGCAGTTTGCCAAAGCGTATCCAACTGCACAAATATTGCTGTTATTTCAGAATCAAAACAATGCTGCATTACGTTAACAAAGGATGCAGCTCGTTGCAAAATACCTTTTTCTTCAGAGCGTTATTTATTCCATTTTCCCCTGCCCAAGCCACGGCCAGCCAATTTGCAAGACCAACAAGAACAAGAGTGGTCATCGCAGTATTTAAATGAAAAGTAAATACTGTGTAGCGATGTTCAGGCACGCAGAAAGAGAAATATGGGCAGAAAAAATGAGAATGATAACATGAGGAATGGTGCCAGGCAGCTATCGCCGTGCTCCTGGTGGACTAGCAATACAATAGTGGATCAAGTGCAAGAACAGTACTTTAAACTGGAGACAATTGGTAGTGYTCAAAACACAGCTGTCTTAATCCTGTTTGGGCCTCTCCTTTAAGCCAAATAATAGGAGAACAGAAAACACGGAGGGGAGAATAGCTATATAAACACAAACATAGAAATTGAACTTGAATATCAAGCACTTTCTGTTTGTTTTGCAGTATCACAAGACAGCAAATGCAATGGCTGGGGAAGGATTGTGGAGATTTCCAAGGCTGGGCAACAGCTCCATCTGCCAGGAGATTTGTGATTAATTATATCCACTATCAGTGTGGAGTCTGGACATTTTTTCTTTTCAACTGCTTTTCAATGTACTCAGCTGATAAAAATGCATTTGGGTTTTCTGAAAGTAAAATTCCCTTTGGTAATAGTGCAATATGTGGATTTTTACAGCAGGCCGTATAATCCTGTACTTGCGGAAATCTGAGGTAAAGGAGTAGTGACATAGTGCTGATGCCATGCAGGTGAACTCTTGGCATTTGCTGTACCCGACGCCCAAGACGCCTTTCCCAGGCTCAGTCGCCAAAGCAGTGCCAACAAAGTAGTAATGGGATGGCGACGGTAGAAGTTCAAGTGGATCATCAATATGATAGGAAAGGTATTGGGAGCACTTCAGAGGTATCTTTCATTTCAGTTTTTAATCTTGATTCTATTTTGGTTGTCTGAAAAGCTACCCATTATTTTTCTCAGGAAGAATTCCCAGTTGAAACCAGGGTTGTGTGCTGATACAGTATTAGTAACTGAGGAGGCTAAATTTTTGGCTGATAGAAACTGGCAATGAATTTGGTTGCCAAATCTGTGAGAAAACTACTGTTTTAATCRGAAAGTACAGATTTTAGTGGTGAAGAACATTATTCTCTCCAGAAGCATAWCTCTGAGATGATTCTTAATAATAATTTTACCCCTTATTTTGGAGRAGAAATATACTTTTATAGCAAATTCACTTAAGTGTTTGCATAATCATTGTAAACATGCAAATTGGAATTTAAAACTACAAGTGTAACACGTATTTTACAGATGCACAAAACCAGCAAATAGGTTTTTCCTTTTATTAGGACCTAAAGGTAAAGGATGGATATTTGAAAATAATTGCTTTTGCGATTTAGGTCAATCTGGATAATGACAGAAAAATGGCCTAACAGATATCTACTTAAGTTGTTTCTTCTGATGTGGTTTTGCCTGGGTTTATTTTATTCAACTGTAAAGAGGAACGTATTTTACTTTAATCTTTCTGTRAGATTACCTGACTTACTAGTCTAAAAACTTCCATGTTTTTGCATCTGCGTGAGTTTCATCCAAAGCCTTTGGTTGGYGGTGATGGCCCTGGGTCCCGCTATTGAACTCGCAGTGGAAATTTTCCTGTATTTCTCTTGGAGAGAGAGAAATTWATGTAAGCATCTCTTCAAGACAAGTTAACGCATTGCGTGAGCTGCAGAGAGGCGTTTTACAGGGAAGGGGCAGTTTGGCCATTTCAGAACTGCTGAAATGCATTTGGCACCATCGGTTTGCAAAAGCAGAGGGCTGGAGGATGTTGGGTTGTGACTTTTCGTCTCGATTGCACTTTGCTGCTTTGGAAGTCCAGCTGGGTTTCGGAGCTTGCTTTACAGTACGATGCATAAAATTTACATAAAAGTTTTATATCTAGAATCACTTTCTTCTAAATTCTCTTTAAAGTTGTGGTACTTGGGTACCATATGTCTCACTATGTTAAAAAGCAAAAACCAAAAAACCTCTCTTCTTTCTCTCAACTGCTTCCCAACTTGCAATTCCAACCCAAAGGTGCAGCCTCTATTTCCTCGTGCTGGGTAGTGGGACGGCTGCAGGCTTTGGGCTCATCTACAACCGTTATTGTATTCCACACTTAAATACAAAGAACCAGGCACAATTCCCCCAATCCTGCTCAAGCCATCTGCAAACCTTCAACTTCACCTCTGTGTCTCCTGGTGAAAAAACCTGGGAGAGCAACAATGTTCTGGGGCATGAGTAAGCCTCAAGGATTAAGGATTAGTCTTTGACAATAATTGTTATTGTATTTTAGGTTGTGCCTTCAGGTGCTAATACCGAGCTGTAACACAGTGAGCAGGGAATAAATTCAGTGATCTGTGGCCTCCCTCTGAAAACGGTATGCCTCCAGCTTTCTCGTAGTAAAAGATACGATTTTGCTTTAGTGCTTTTTATATAAGCTTAACTTTTAGTCTTGCCTGGGAGCAGTGTTCCTCTCGAGGCAACCGGAGGTAGGATGATGGGGCTGTTTCAGCCAAATGTAAGCGTGTGATTCGTTTCAGCCAAACATATAGCAATGTATTTGTAGAATAAGTTATGTCTTTGGTAGTCTCTATGATGGAGAGAAGCCAAGTGACTTGGATATATTTGGAATTCTTTTGCTCAGTCTCTTGCAACAGATTTAGTTCTTGTCCTCGTCTCTGCGTTTAATATTTAATGTTGAGGTGAGCACTACAAAGCAATTATAGTCTCTTGACTGTCATGGACTATGGAATTGCAATTTTTTTGTCTCATACAAAATCTCTTCATAATCAGTTATTTCATTTGTAAAATGCCAATATGGTCTGGCATCTGGTACTGGTCTACAGCTTGGCTGTGTGTAAAAATGACTSTTTTTTCAAATGTTGATTTAAGTTTCTTTTTTGTTCTCTCATCATACCACAAGGTATTTGAATCAAGTTCTCTCCATTTTGTCTCTTATTGTGTACCTAAATGAGTATTTATAAAGCATTTGTAGTGATATACAATAATTTAGAAGTCTGCAAGAAAAAAGTTACAGTTTAGAAAAACTGTGTACCTTGCATTACTGTAATTGCACGTCCACTTCAGAAAAAATATGACCACATTGGAATCTATATAGAAAAGAGCAAAAATAATTAGTCAAGGCCTGGGAAAACATCTGTAGAGGTAAGGGAACCTAAGAAATCAAGTCTATTTAATTTATCTGTGACTAGATGAGATGAGTTATCACGGTCTTCTAATACTACTGTAAGGAGATGGCTTCTAATCCAGAAAAAAATTGTAGAACAAGGTTCGTGAGTAGAAGTAAAACTTAACAAATTCAGACAATAGAAAAGATGTACATATTTTAGCAGTGAGAGTAATTTGGCCTTGGAACAATTTAATTAAGGATGCAATATGCTCTCTATTATTTGACATTTTAAATACGGATGCCTTCTGCATAGTACATAACACATTCTTTGTCAGGCATAAAGCTGACTAAGTAGGTTTACAAAGGATAAAGTTCTGACTTAAACTTTATGAATCAAAACTTGATCTGTAGCCCAAAAAACTATCATCTTACAAGGGAATGGAAAAGAAATTATGCAAATTTTTGTAAATATGGGCTATGCTTATATTCCCCTCTGTTATCAATTCATAGGAGTAACTGGTGATGCTTCCTGGATATTACTGCTGCCAACATTAGTGCAGTATTGCTACCTAGCTCTTAGCTGCTATAGATCCTTTTCCTTCTTCGGCCATTTACATCGGCTCAGCATCCAACCAGGTTCATCTGCTGTAATATCCAGTCATCTTTATGGAATAAATGGGACAGACTCTATAAGAGCACAGTTTTATATTAAGCCYTTCCAGTATGATAGATACTCATAAAACCTTTAGGAACTTGAAATTAGTAGTAATGCAATGTAATAAACTGTTTGCTTTTTTAATTACACTTTTCTAAAAGTTGAGTCTTATAACAGGCTTATAGTTTAGTTGCTTCAGTCTGTTTCCCAGGAATATAAATGTGTATGTTCAGAGGAGTGTAATTTTGCCTTATCATCTCTCTTTAAGGTATCCTCCAGTGCTTTCTCCACTCTGTTGTGTTTTCTTCATCTGCTGTCAGTACAGCCTGTACCTCTGTCTGTGCTCCCGGCTTGCTCTTTCCCTTTTTTTTTTTTCAAACAGAAAAATAGATAGAAAATGGGGCTTGGTCCTGATTCCTTTAACTTTAAGGCTTCATTGCTACTGCCAGTTTCTGAACTGTTAGTATGAGTAACCACAGAGCAGTTATAGTAAGTATAATAAAAGGGACATTCCCGTCATGCCTCCCTTCTAATGTTCCCCAGTCCTTTTCTGTAGAGATGAAGACAGAGAAATATGACCAAATTAGCAGGTTGTATAAATGGATACAATTCAGCTGAGACTCTTCTCTTTTTTTTTTCTCGCTAGTTCCAACTCCAGATGACCTTTGGCTTTTCTAATGCCAACCCTGCATATGCAGGCAGTGTCTCTGCCTTCCTCCTGGGCAGCTGTCCCTGCCTCCACCCTCCGTGCACTTCAGTTTTGCATTTAAGCTCGGTTGGGAGTTCCTTGTTCTTCCATGCTGGCTTCTGCCAGGCTTGCTTGATTTCGTACATGTCGAAATGAATGGTTCTGGTGCTTTGAGGATATTGTCCTTGAAGGTCAACCAGCTTTCCTAGGACCCTTTTACCTTCCCATGCAGTCTCCTGTGGGATCAAGCCAGGCAGGTTCCTGAACAAACAAATCTGCTCTCCTGAAGTCTGGGCCTGAAATTTTCCTATTTTTCTTGGTCACTCCTGTGATGATGTTAAATTCCATATTCTCATGGTTCCAGCAGCCAAGGCTACTCTCAACCATCATATCCCCGACCACTTCTTACATTTGCTTGTGAGTAACAGGTCCAGCAGAGCATCTCCCCCAGTTGCTGCCTTGTCATCTACGTTGAGACGTCTTTGACATATGCCAGAAATTGCCTGGATTGCTTGGCCCAGCCCTGTTGCCYTTCCAGGAGGTATTAAGGTGGTTAAAGTGCCATACTAGGGTCCCGTACTAGACCTGGGATTGTGAGGCTTTCCAAAGCTGTGTAAAGAATGTAAAGACTTTGTAACAACATCATTGTACTCGCCCTGTAGAAGAGAAAGAGTTTTTAATTCATCTCTACTTCCTGGATGCGCTGTAGTTCCCCTACCTCATCCCAAGCAGGCTGGCAGTGCCTGTGCTTTGCAGGCTCCCTGTTCAAGAGTTCAGTGTACGCCTTTAGGATTTCGGGACGGGTACATTTTGCTGAATAAAAGAAATGGGACCTACTAGCAGATGCAGGCTAAGGCTTTTTTTCCACCCCCACCATTCAAAATCTCTCTTGTGCTTGCTGCCACTAAGCGCAGGTGTTGCTGGAACATAGCGGTCTGTTCATGAAGGCGTAGATCTATTGGAGAGGAAAGGACTGACCAATCCATGGGGAGCTCACTTGCAGGAATGTTTTATTTCAAGGTTTGAGAGAGTTGTGCAAAAACTTTATGCTGTAGCATTCAGTCTGAACTTCCTCTTTGATAAAGATTGCTCCATTGGCATCAACACAAGCATCGTCCCTCAGAAAAGGTTTTCTAGAAATACTTTAAAAAAGACTTAGCTACTCAACAGCAGATTAAATTTTTTACCCTGAGCTAGTTGAATGCCTCTTAAACATTGCCACATGTTCACTTTTGGCAATAAAAAGTTAGAAGGGAATATGTTCTTGTAGGTCCTGCATGAAAATGTATGGTGTACTCCAAAATCTGCAGTTTTGGTATGTGACCTGTTCTACTGGGCACATTGGAAGGGCCTAAGATGAATATCTATCAATCCAGCCAACTGTGTATTGTATGAATGCAATACTTAGACTAAAATTTTAGAGCATGAGTTGTGGTACAAAAATATGATCACTGGTCTCATGTTTCTTATGCATGTTTTTTGAAAGAATCTGTACTTTCTGGACCTTAGCATGTATGTGATATTCCACCTGAAGTGATACAGTAGTCCATTTTGAGACGAGCCAGTTCAAGTGCTACTTAATGACAATAAAAATAAAAAACAAAATTAAATACATGCTACATTAGAATGAAACTTAGTGAATATAAGGTCTGTGACATGATCTCTCACATCTGTGAAGTTCCACTCATATCGCTGCATGAATAATCAGAGCTTATAAGCTGGTATGGAGCAGATAATGAGATCTTTCTGCACCTTGAGACACAGCATGGTAATGTATGAGAATTATTTTTCTTCCTTTCTGCAAAAGGTCATGTGCAATGGGAAGTGTCTGGAAGATGGAGAGGTGACTGGCTGGTAATGAAATCAAAACCTGAAAAAGCATAGGGAGTAAAAAAAAAGTCCCACAGTTTAAGAACAGATTAGAAAACATGATTGAATTGAAACTTCTCTACCCAGAAGGATTTTGCTTGTCCTCTCCTGAGGTCATTAATTAGTGTAGCTCTTTGTTCCTTGAACATCCTTGCTGCTAGTCCTACCTTCAGGAGTAGGAAAAGCATGCTAAAACACAGGTGCTGCGAAACAAGGGGGCATGATAAATTGCATCCCTATATTAGAAATGTCTGTATATTCTCAGTGAGTGCACATATATAGATCTGAATGCAGCCGCTCAGATAATTCTTACCATGTAACCAAGACCGCATGCTGCAACCCCAGAGCATCCTGTACGATGACATCCGTTGCAGTTTGGACAGCCTCTTAGCACTCCTGACACCTCTTTCCTCACTTAATTTTTGTGTACACTAAACGGAAGAAATCAAAGGCAAGTCAGGAAACGTCAGCTAACCGTTACCTTTTCTTCTGGTATGGATTTTTTGCAACATTTTTTCCCAAGACAGAATATGTCAAGACATACCTTGAGAGCAACCTGCTTAACCCTGACCGTATCTCTTGTCACATTTTTTGCAAGAAGTCCCACTGATTTCAGCTGAACTCTATATACTGTTAAGGTATTATTTACCATAGGAAAGAAAACCTAATTCAGCCCTCTGTAACTGTGATTAATGGAAAAGAGCTTGTAAGCATATTGTTTTGATTAGAAAGCAACTACTAGATATTTCTGTTTAAGTCATTGACTACTGCAGTTGTTCACCAGATGATAGAAAATGTTTGTGTTTGGAAAATTAAGCATCTATTGCAGTGATTTTTATATAACTTATTGCATGATGCAAAGCCATGGCCTGCCGCACAGAGAACAAAATTAGGCAATGTGCTCTCATACTGCTTGAAGCTGTGTGATCGGGGCTGAGCGCGCCAGTTTGCAGCTGCGTTCATGTGTGATCGCATCGAGCTACATCTTGTTTCCCAAGTTGCCCTATTAATAGAATCGTAATGTTGAGACTTTCTAAGGTAAGCCGCCACTCACTTGAAGGCCACTCTGGCTCAAAATTAGGTAATAAATGTTAAATAAAATTTTTAAAGATTTTTTCTTGGGGTTTCTTTCTAGAGATAAATTCTACTTTATCAGAATTATCATTTTTCAGAAGAAAATGCCTGTCCTGATTAGAAATGTTGACTTTCTACAAGATTTTTTTAAAGTTATAAGTGAATATTTTTATTTGATTTTGAAATGTCAGTTTGAAAGAACATTTTCAGGCGGTATTAGAATAAAACTTGCTCTGGGGAAAAAAGTACTTTCATTGAAAAATATCAAGTAAGATATTTTGGGGGGGGGGTGGGATTAGAAGTTTTATTAAATGTATTAATATTGTTTCATTTTGGTGTTGGTTTAAATCTGATTACAAAAGATACACTGAGGTAAATAACCTTGATGTAGGACATGCAGAGAAGAGGAAGTGGCTCTGATTTACTTCCTCGCTGCAGCCCGTGAGTGCCCCTCGCYGCTGATTTCATTAAGCCATTATTATACAGGGCACGACCTCTGAATAAATGAGGCCCATTTCAATTTACAAACCAGGTTTTTAATGGGATTTGTAGGTAGCTTCCTTGCAAGCATGGAGCTATGGCACAAATGATTTCCATCTTCAGGAACATTTTAATAAGCTTTTATCAGAAACGTATGTTCCAATACTATACAATTTCCATTGAAACACTAGACCAAGAATATACTCACTTTGTCACAGAGTGGTGTGAATTATGTCTATTGAGTGTCTTATAAAGATCCCATTTCAGACATGCTGAACATCATTTAGGATTATATCTAAAAGAACAGATTATCGCTTGTTTAGAAGATATATTTTAATTTTCCACTGATTAATGCAATCTTTTAATACAGTGTTGCTCAGTTACTTCCTGATATTCATAGCTTTTTAGGAATGTTGATGTTCATGCTTGTTTAAACATGAATAAGAACTGATGTTCGTTATCTACTGACTGAAGGTAAAGCCCTTCATAAGAAAAACAAAGATACCAATTGTTTTGATTGACTGAAATTTGGAGTATTAGATGTAAAATACTTTCCYCATGAAATCTGATTTCCGGAACACTGAACTACCTTACTTAAGTCACATCCTGTTAAGTTGGTTATCTCCAAAATGAGGTATCTAAAATTTCTAGTTGCTTTGGAAATACTGGCATTACTAAACACATAGGGAGCTTTAAAAATATATGCATCTTTTTAGCCTATATTCCAATGTGGCACAATGCAATCAGCTTTTYTGCGGTTCATTTTTCTTTCAAGAAGTTTATTAAGAAGTGCTCTTCAGCAAAAGGGATTTTCTATTTTAAGACTTCTGTTATGTGTTGATATATGGTATTTCTTACAGCTGTTTTTTCAATAGTTAAGATACAAATATATATATTTTTTAACAGTGGTAGTCTTATACGTTGCTCTGCTATTTGCTTCAGTCCGTAAGAATGTTTTTATTGCAGTTGTGTTGGAAGGTAACAGAAAGGAGGTGTTTGAAACATCAAGGATTTGGGGTGCATAGATTGCAAGGAAGGCTTGAAATGGTACATACAAGCTGCTTATCTTAACCACTTCAGGGACAACTCTTTAGTTTTGTATATGTAGATGTGGCTAAGAAGGGCCATCGTAAGAGGCGAGTGTTCTCCCAAGAAGCAGATTACTGGAAAGCAAAGGCACTTGTGCCGTCTACCTCAGGAACAGTAGAAACGACATAGAAATGGTTATTGTACTAGTTACACTAGTATCATTCCTAGATGTGGTTAACGTTCTCCCGAGGCTAACTAGGCAAAGCCAAGGAAGTGTTAGGGTGGAGTTAAAGGAAATTTAGAGATTGAACAATTGAGCCGGAAAGGTGATAGCTGTTGTAGATGTTAACCATGTTCACGTCTAAGAATCCTTCACATTTATTAGATTTTTCAAAGCGGTATTAGAAGGGGGGCCGTGAAGTTTCCGGGGGTAAAGTTCATTTTGTAATACTCTATTCAATTCAACATGCTGTATTACTTTGTGATAAAATGATTCCATCCCTATTTTTACTTCAAAAGGCTCTCTATGAGAATGATCCATCAGTTGTCATCATGCGGGATAATGAGGATTCGCTCTGAAACAGTTCCCTAATTGTCAACGCAGGGCTTGTGAAAAGCAGTTTTTGCCACTCTTTGGCAAATTGCTGTGTTACTATAGTTTGCTGTTGGCACATCTTGCTCTCTGTTAAATGTACCAAGTGTTTGGTATCTAATTATGCACTTATAGGTTTTTAGAGAATCAGAATGCAAATAGTTGTTGCAGAGTGAACTCTTACTTCTAGCTCTTCAGATTATTTTTTTTAAACTCAGGCGCTACAGCAAGCCACACTGAGAGCTATTAATGTAAATTAATTATTCCTCCTGCTGGCTTCTTTACAACTTACTCAGATGAGGGATTATTAAATGCATCGTGCCTTGCAAATTTACATTCATTAAAAGCCTTATCATTGCCTGTGCACTGTTGGCCTCCATCAGGGGTCCAAGAATTAAAAAATTATTGCTCTACCATTTCAACTGKTAACTGCTGATTGCTGTCCATATGGCTCTAAAATATAATGGAGTAGATGATTTTGATTATAGACTCTCCTGGTAACGTGACATCCCTAACATGGTCCATGGCACGTGAATCATATTGCCCTGTTGCAGTGATACTCTATAATAAAGTCGCCATGAAGAATGAGAATTATAGGATGAAGCAGAATAGGCACTTTTCTGATTAAGAGATTTTTTTATTGCTGGTACAAATAAGCTAAGGAAGCAGATAACCATAGTAACGCAGAATAGCATGGGAATGTAGATCTACTGCTGTAAATCAGTGGAGAGTCAGAGAATGTGTAGATTTTTTGTTTGCCACTTTATTCTATTTTTAGTTGGTATTTTGATCCTAAACAAATTTCTGCAAAACTGAAAGCTACAAAAAACACCATTTGGTTCAAATCATTTTGTTATGAGTGACACAATTATAAAACACCACACTTAATTAAAAATGGAAATATTTATAATATTTTTAAACAGATTTCTGAAAAGAGTTCATTTCAAAATAAAAATAAAACATTAATTTACAAAATGCTGACATGACAGTTTCGGTTTTTAATTTGAATCAATAAAAGTAGCAAAATTGGCATGCACTTATTCAATGCTTTGAAATAAAACAACTCTGGAATCTTATTTTTGAGTAAAAATTTCAACTATTAGGTATGTTAAGTGTACTGGGGCACACTTCAGCTAGTGTGAATAGCTCTGCTTTGACTGAAAATGATGTATGATTCAGAAGCAATTGTTGGTAAATGAGTAGCAATAAAAAACCAAGGGCCCTGCCGTGCTGTGGGCCAGGCCGTTGGGTTGCTGAACGGGCGGGTGTTCCCGGCGGCTGCGGCTACGCTGTCRCCTACCCGGGGCCCAGGAGGAGGACAGCTGTAGACCTGACACGAACAACACCTCATCCGTGGTGGTGTTGCCAGTTTGGAAGAGGTCTGGGGACAAAAAAAAGCTAAGCTGAGTCTATCTTGCCCTGACCTGTTGCGTTAGCACTCCGTGTCCAAAGGTCTCGTGGAAGCTGCAGGTATCTTCACATGATTTGGGGACCCTGGCTGGTTCAGGGTTTCCCAGCCAGGGTAAGCTCGGAGTAAGCAAGTCATTGCCTTGCTGAAAGTGAGATAAGCACCTGGGCCTAGAAAAGCACCTGGAAAGTGAATCCTAGAGAAGTCCCAAGGGAGTTTCTCGTGCAAACTCTCCAGCGCAGGTGCCATCTCTCACACTGGGCAGTGTGCTGACTGTCCCAGGCTCTTCTCTGCAGAGCCCCTCACTGCGGCCGTGCCTCTCYCTGCTGCGGTCCCCGCTAGCAGGTTTTCAGAAGATTTCCAGCCCTAATGGGAGGCCTTCTGACAGCCTCACATTTTGACAAAAATAAAGAGGCAGAGACTTGCCCGTCTCTGACTGCAGCAAACTTCCTGCTGTTGCTACACTGTTAATGAGTGGGAGCTACTTGCATGTTTTCGGAGACATAAAATCGATGAAGTTCCCCGAGTATGTGCATAGCTAGAACAAGCTGTGCTCTGCTCTCCCCCAAGTGTGTGGCCACCAAAACTTGAGCTAGCTAGCCAAAAGCTAGGGCACGTGGGACGAGAATAGTTGCAGTCGCAGCTTTGGCTGGCATCGCCTTCGTGCTGGTGGATCCACCTAGCACAGAAGGAGCCCTGTGACAGGGAGCACAGGGTGACCTGCCCGTAGGTCCCTATGGATGATCTGCTTTGGGTTGGGGGCCAGGGGAGGAAAAAAGGGAGGAGAAGGAGAGAGCCACCCAAAGACTGACATGGAGAAGAGTTGTTTAAGCTCAAATGAAGTGCTTCACTGGAATCAAAATGGAACACTTCCATTTGCAAYGCTTTCTTGGTTGTAAATATTAACAAAATTAAAGTGTAAAGAAAAATACTGAATTTACAAATGTGAAAATACTTAGGGGTTCTTGTTTTTTAGCTTCAGCTAAAACAATTTGCCTTAGTTTCACAACTGAGGGAGAAGGATTCAGGGAATTTTGGCCAAAAAAATTCCGAGCTCTGTCTTTCTGGCTCTTCTGCCCTCTGCTTGTACTTGTACTATGTGCCCCTTCAATTCAGCTGAAAATCTGCTTACGCAAAGTTACGCAAAAGTATTAATTCTGATGTTGGTTAAGAAGAGCACATCCACCTGAGTTTTGAGACAGATGCTGAGTTTCTGCATGAGTGCAGGACCCGTTGTTGTTACCAAGTCCTGTGTGCAGGAGAAAGGGATTTGTGAAGGTTTCTAAATGTTCAGAAAAGGTTATCGTCTCCAGGGATCATCATGGTTTTCTCATTGTTTATAATGCTTTCTCTTGCTGATTTCCTGCCCTGGAGAAATCAGAAAGAAACATAAAAATGTTCAAACTGTATTTCATATTTTCATTGACAAAGTTGAGGTGGGAAATGTGACTTCAGCTTGGTGGAATCCCCTGGATCATTCAAGTCTTGGAGCATTTTCAGATGGCTGTGTGGGGTCGTTATTTTATATTGAAATCAGGTACAGCTAATACATAAAATGTTATTATTTAGAGTTAAACTGAATGCATTTTGGAGTCATAGAAGCATCCGCAGTCATACTCTGAGTAATCGTTAGTATGTTAATTCTCGGCAGAGGAGCCTTCTTTTACTGAAGGTTAGGTAACTGCAGCTATGTCCCGTTTGCCATGCTAGAGCAAATGCAGGAGCAGTTTTTAAGCCTAGGTTTATAAGTCCTATTTGTAGGTGAAAGATTGACATGCACAAATTTTGTCATTTCTTAAGAAAATCTGTCCTATGAGTGCATTCTGAAAAGCTTTTCTTAAAAATATTTTTATATTTCAGCTTTTTAGGAATGTTCAAAGCTTACCATTGTGCGTTTCCCGACTTGGTTTTACTAAATTAGGAGTTAGCTATTTTGCCGTTAGGTAATATTTGTTACATTACAACAAACAGATATCTGGTACTTTAAGAAGGTGGTGGTGGGGATGTCAGCAGAATTGTTCTGTGGACTAGTGTATTTACCCAGGTTTGTAACAATCGTCAATGAAATTACTTGTTAACCTAGTATTTTAAAAAGAAGTCCCTGAATGGAGCGTACAACAGCAGACAGTACTTCTCCCRGCTGCTAAGAGAATTTCTTTGGGGAAATTGCTCTTCGTTCCAACTGATACAACTACCAAGCTTTTATTATTCTAAATCTCACATTTATTTTTGTCGTGCTTTATTTTCCCAGTTATTTGGTCTTGTGTCACTACATTCTTTACCTAAATTGTTAGTATGTCTCAATTTCCGTAGCCGTTTAGCCTAGTTCCTCTTGTCCACGTCCCTCCTCTGTTCCCCCGGACAAGCAGAGGGTCGGCTGTGATGAAGAGGAGCAGGCAGGAGGAGGAGGAAGGAAGCAGCCACTGCGTGAGCATTCCCAGACTCCACAGCCTGTAGGGATGGCTCAGCTGGTTGGTGCTGGGTTTTCCTAAGATCTGGATATGCTGCTTGTTCGAGACTGGGATTCTGTGATTTCCCCGGGCTGGCAGAGCGGGCTGGCTGGACGGACCGCTGCGGCGTGTCTTCGAGTAGCGTTAGTGCTCTACCCGTAGTAGAAGCAGTGCACGTGAAGATTAGATTGATTTTTCTTTTCTACACTGAGTTATTTATTCATTTATCCCCCGCTCTTGAGCTTGCTTTCCTTGTCTTCTTCCTTATGTCACAGGTGCAGAAGCTGCTCGGCAGCGCTGTTTCTCCAAGCCCACCGCTTGCCTCGTGTTCCCAGCTTTTCTCTGGATTTGCCTTTGCATTTCTCATAGCTCACTCTCTCCCTCCAGCTTTCTATCACTGACTTTTACTTCTCATAAAAACACGAGAAGGAGAGAGAGAGGAGAACGTGAGAGAAGTCACCTTGCTTCCTGAGCCCGTCTCCCTTGCTCCGCGCTGCTGCCCTGGGCGCTCCGGTGCGGCGCGCGAGCGGCGTGCGGGGCTGCGCGTCCCGGCCTGGCTGCCCTGCCGGCYGCAGCGCTCGCGCCCTCGCCGCCTGCCGCGGTCCCCGCGGTGGGGCACACCGGCGGAGCCGCCCCGGCGGGGTCTCACGCTCCCGCTGCTTGCCCGAGAGGCCTGTCGGAATTGCTGCTGTTCCCGTTCCCGTCTGCTCGGCTCTTTGCACGGGGCTTTAGTCCCTCTTGTCTCTCGCTTTATCTCGTTAGGTAAGAGCGACCAGGGCCGCTCTCGCTTCTGCATGTCTATGGGCAGTAAGACAGTGGCATTTTAGGCTAAAACTGGAGTTCTTGGGCATTATGGTAATGAAAATAAAACTTAATCTTATGTTCAGGGTCCTCAAAAGTAAAATAGCTTAACTTTAAGCTACCATTAGTTTCATTGAAGCCTAACGTGAAATTCAGGGGGGTTGTTTCTGTTGTCTAATTGACAGAGTGAGAACAAAAATTGAGACTGATGCTAGATTCTGGGAAAGATACCATTTTTCACAAAACATAACTGACAGCCACGTGTCTAAACAATTCTGGTTGTCTGGGTTTTTTTCAAATTTAGTCCTTGGAAGACAGCAGTATTTCTCAGCAGGGTGGCTGAACTGTGCACAGGCTTACATGTGTTCATTCAGTTCAGCTATTTCTTTCTGCTTGCAAGTTATTTTCAGGCAGGTTGCATATATTACCCAAAGAAATGTTAGCATATACTTCACAATACGGTGATTTTGCATGTTCCTTGTTCACTGCTCGTAATACCCCTTGCCAAAAGTTGAAGGACATTATTTGTTGCTGTTCTGCAATGGAGTGAAGCTTTAGGAGCAGGAAGCAACCTACCTCATTTTGATTATGAGTATAATATTCATGAAAATTTTAGTATCGGTTGAAGTCCTCATCAGAATGTGGACATGGCCACAGCATCGATATTTCTTCCTAAAATGTCGGTGCCGGTTGCTTCAGGCGGTCTGTGYGGGTAAAACTTTGTGTCCCTGGAAGAAGCTGGACTGTGTTTATGTTGGTGCTGTTGACTTCTCATGATTATTTCTCAGGATGTATGTGACAAAATTGAGTAGGGTGGACATGGAGCGCATTATCAGAGAATTGGGATTTGGCCTATATCACTTTTTGCTAGACAGCTAAAAAGTTGAGACTTGGGCGCATTTTTCCCAAGGTGAAAATAAACTTCAGTTTTAAAGTGTTCAGTGCAATAACATGTTTTCAGTGAGTTATAAGTGAATCCTTGGGGATTTTGTAGGAGCTGAGTTTATATTGCTCCTCTAATRAAGAAACACTAAACAGTTAATAAATATATCRGAAGGCTTTCACTGCATTTTGTTTCTTTGCTGGCGGTATGTATCGTATCTATAGCTGTGCCGTTCTACTGGGTGAAGATAAATGGATTTCATAATCTCTYGCTGGGGAGGAAAGTGAAACTGGAAATGATTGGAGCTTCATGAGCTGGATAACTTAACATTAGAGCTCTACAAAACCATTAGGGACATTACCTTCTTGATTGGCGATTCAGAAATTGATGCCCTGCCTTCAGTCCTGTTATGTTTTCAAACTTTCATTAAGTTTATCCCATCTTCCACCTGGCCCTCATAAATTGCTGGCCTGAAAATAAATCATTTGTCACAGAGTGTCTGCTCTGAGTAGATTCATCTTCAAAACAACATTATCATTTCCTAAAGACTGGTTTTAAATCCATCAGCAGTATATGAGCTAAAGTGCATTACATTATTTTGACATATTATTCATTGAGATCATTTCCTGGTGGGTTTGTGCTTAATATGTTGAGTTATCACAAAGTAGAATACTTATCCATTATTGGTTTTAAGAAATACTGCAAGTGGTGATTACAGCTGGACAAAAGTGAAATTAAACTTTAGTTTTGCCAAGTAGGCTCATAAATTCCTTTTGTCTGAAAGAATGAGTGCCTGATCACTGTTTGTAAATATTACTGCCCTTATGAAAAGATTTCATATGGGAAAAGGGAAAATTTGACTTCCAGAATTAAGTATTTTCTGAGATGTGTCAGCTTAGCAGTTTTCTGCTTAAGGGCTGGGCATCTCCAGAGGAATTCAGAGGAAGTTGAAATCATTAGATATGGGCAGCCATCCTTGAAGAAACACCCAGCAGTTTTAACAGCTTCAAAAAATAATTAATGCTATAGATTAATCACTGGGTTACTATTTCTTACAGAATAGAAGACATGATTTTAAACTTGAGGGATGCAAAGTTGTATATAAATATTGCATAAATAATGATAATAGATGAATATATTACAATGATTTACTATGTAGCAAATTACTTACTGCCCCAGAGTGTCAAGTGTGCTTGTGTGTGTGCATGAACCCAATTACAAGTCAAGAAATAAATTATTTAGGAAGTGTGCCGCTGTCTGCACACTGATGCGTCATGCTCAGTTTGACTCTAGGAGAAACCTTGCGGAGCAAACACTGTTGCTTTACTTCAGTGTCATTTAGCAGAGGGCAGTGGAACAATCTGCAGTATTGCTGCTCCCCTGGATCCTAACGGCAATTTGAAGGGGAGATGATAGAGTGGCGTGCGAGTTCCCCCTCCCAGCTGATAGCAACGTAGAAGGCTACTTATTGGAAATAAAGATGGAAGCATCAAGAAACAGAACGGAACTGCTCCGAGAAGTAAGAAAGAGTGAGGTTGATGGCAAAATCCCAGCTGGCTGCGGATTAGCTAGGAGTTCACCCGAGAGCTCTAAGTGTTGGTTAAAGATCAAATGGACTGGAAATACCATGAAAGCAAGGATTTTTGTAGATTTTAGACACACAAGAAAAGCAACCGGTTGTCCCCCACTGAGAGTAGGATTTTTTGATTTAACTGACCTTAACTGCAGCATGCAAAACTGAGTATCTGATTACATTGCAAAACTGATTATTGCCATGTATGACCATGTTGCATTAGTAACCGTTTACGAAGCGCTAAGATATCCAGGTCCTTAATTTGGTCTTCAGTCCACAGTGCTAGAACTGTTGCCTTCCTGAGAGCACGGGAAGAAACGGAGCTGCAGGAGAAAGGTTTTTGGAGAGGAATGGTAGAGAATGGCTGCAGATAGGCTCTTTAGGAAAACAAAATAGCAAAGTGACCAAGCTGAGAGCAAAAAAGGCAAAGAGTTTGCAGATTAAATCGTCTCATGTTATGTCCCGGTCCGGCTGCTCACAGGGTGGTAACGTAAGTAGAGGTGATTCTGCAAACAGTACAGCTTATGTACTGTGGGTTTATGCCCTATCTTTCCATCAATTTTTGCCTCAGATGTTGAATTTTAGTGAATGTTCTTTATGTTGCAAGGAACAACTCATGTTGGAGATATTTAAATTACACTTTATCTTCTCAGGAAACGTTCAAAGTAGCAATTTTTCTACTTAATGGCAGTCTTTTCTTGAGAATAAACACTTTTCTTCCCTTCTGTTATTCCCTTCCAAATGTCAGAAGTATTTTCCCCGGTGCTATGCTGAAATACCTTTATAGTACTGTATGGAGGAGAACTCTGGTCTAATGACTGCTTGGCCCCAGTTATTGAATACTAATAGGTGAGCATAGAAAACTCAGAATTATATTAATGAAACAGTTACAGACAGTTACCTCCCGCAAGGTACAGCTCAGTGCTGCCTAGCAGTACCTGTACRTAATAACAAAAAAATGAAACCCTGCCCGTGCAAAGCACTTATCAACTCATTTTGGCAGTGCAGTATTGGAGCACAGTGCTCACAAAATGTGACTATGCTATACCTGTATTAGCAGAACTGTGCACAGCTAATATACCTGGAGTGGGACTTTTCCTTAAATAGAGGTAGTAGTTTAAAATTGCTATTATTATTATTATTATTATTTGCAGTTAGGTTTTTTGGCAAAACCAGCCCTCTGTGTCTGCTGCACTCCGAAACCTTGGAGCGTTTACAAGAATAAGCAAGCACCTCTGCTCTCTGAATGTGTATCTGAACTGCGTTTCGTGTGCCCAAAGCACTGTGTCCAGAAGCGAGTAATCCTTACATCCCCCTTCCAAGTTCCAAGGTCTTTCCTGAGAAACCCTGTGGAAGCAAAGATCCTCAGATGACCTCTAAGGAAGCAGTGCGCCCGAGACTACGTTTAGATGCTCGATGGTAAATCAGTGTTACAGCTTCTTTTTGAAAAGATGCTTGTGCTGTTTAGCTTCTTCCCACCCAGGCTGTGCTGTCTTTTATCTGCGGCAGAGCAGAAATGACCGTATAATTAGAAGTAATCCGTTCTGGCTTCTGAATCCAGAAGAGGCTGGCGCCAGGGATTTCAGGGAAGCCCAGGAGGAGGCTCGTGCCGCGCAGGCAGTGACGGCGTGAGCGAGGGCTTTTTGTGGTGCCTTGCGAGGTCTGGATAATCCTTCATACKCATGCACCGCTTCAAGTGCGTGTGGGTGTTCTCACCTGCTCTCCTGATCTTTCTCTTTCTTCTTATTGCCTTTATAATATTACTCTGCCTTTAGCAGGGAGTAGAAAGTACTAAAGGTTTTGTAGTGTCCTGTTTTGTAGTGTGTCTCTTTGGGAAAATGGTGGCCTTGACTTAGCAATAGCTTGTAGAATCGGTTATTTGAGATGAAGTCTGTGTCTTTGCTTTCTGTTTCCTACCTTTTGATCATGTAGGTCACATGCTCATGGATTAATCGCAGATAAGCTCTTAGCCTGGGCTTCTTTATGTCTCTGTTCTTCAGGACATTAGCCATTCCTGCACACCTTCAGTGCGCTGGAGAGAGTTCCTTTTCTTGCCTGTTTAGATAATTTTTTCTGTCTGCTAAGTTTTAATGGTCACCCTGGGAAAAAGTCTCCAAATGGCCAGCTAAGTGTCATTTTCCTATTATTGGCTATGGATTTATCAACCCCCTATTTTCTGTCTGGTTGGCATACAGAGGTCARAGATGGAGTCTGCTTCCCATGGGGACATGCTGCTGTAGCACCAAGTTACGGGAATGAAGAGTGGGGCTTTTTGCACGCACTGGTGGATATACCTACTTGATGGTCTTCAGTCAAAGCATTTTATTTATTTTTTATTACCAAAAGATCTGTTCCAAAGTTTACTTTCGTTTGTTGGGGAAAAACATTGTTTTTATTTTCAGAAAGCATCTCTTTTTCTCCCATTTTCCATTTTGTTTGGTTTATTTTTTAATAGGATAAGGACAGACGGAGTGAGGAAGGTGATGTATAGGGAGAGGGTGAGAACCCTTGGATGAGCAGAGCCGGGAGATGCTGGAGTTCAAGGTGGGGAACTGCAGYGGCATACGCGTTTCGGGCAGGGGAGGAGATCCCCAGGGAACCCTGGGGAGGGCAGCAAGGAGCACAGGGAAGAGGTTCCAAAAAAGAAGAGCAAATCTGACGGTAGATTTGGACAGTAGATTTCTGCCTCAAAGAATTTGGCCCCGTGGAACCGGATCTGAGGGATTTTGTTGATGATTCCTGAAGCTTTCGACTTGTTTTGCTTTGTTCCTGKGTGTACCTCAAAGGAGGACAGTCTCGCTTTCAGCCATGGCCAAAACTCCGAAATTCTCTCTCGTGGGAAAAATCTATATATTTCCAAATTTGTCTTTGTGCTCAGTTGAAAATATTTTCAGTGCTAAGTTTCTGACTGTATCTTAACTGATGTGTTTCACTGCTGCCTAGGTAGTAACAGCTGGGAGCTTTCCAGCACAGTGGCTTTCTGTGCTAGTGACTCCGCTCGAGCTGCTTCACGCGTTGCTGAAACCCTGCTGGTAACGCGTGTTTAAAATGACAAAAATGTTATTGTCACAAGAGCTAACGCGATGGCAGACACAGCTAAATATAGAAAGTGTTCTGAAGAGACTGGAGAGAAATCAGAAATATACCTTCAAATGACGAAAAAAATGTTTTCATGTTCTTACTGCACACCTTCATGTATTATACATTAGGACCATAGTTCTTGAATACTAATTTTATGCAGTACTGAATTCTCCTTATGTAATAGAGAATTTACCAATAACATGGCCCTAAAACRTATAGTCATGTTTGCTTCTAAAGTTTGTTTACTCAGTTGTTTTTTTTGTGGAACAGCAGTGGTCCAGCAGTACATGTTTAAAATTAAAGAGTAGAACTAGCTAAAGAAACCCTCTTGTCATGCCAAAAATAAAAATTCTTCRTTTTGAAACGATTGTTGCCAGATGTTATGAGAAGGTCAGCAAAAGTCTCCTCTTTCTTTCTGGTATGTCCCCTCGCCTCTTCTTTTTTTCATCCAGAAGGGCTGAGAAGTGTAAATAGAGACACCCCCGCACACACACACATGCACACTCATCATTTCTAGATTTAAAACTTTTTCGCTGGTGTTTGTTACTCTCTTCTAGCTGGCAAAAGTTGAGACAGTCAAAAAGCAGGGAAAATCCACTGCTTTTGAAAGAAGGTTTAACAAGTATTTTAAACACAGGGGAAAAAACCCCACTTTGAGTAGACCTGCCTTTGTAACGAGTTAATACCACTGCTTTTAGCTATAGGCAGCGAGGTCAGCAGACAGCCTGAAGTGTGATGGAGGGCTTCTCCTTAGGGTGCCTGGTCTTTTTTTCTCTATAAGAAGTGTAGCAAAATGGCAGCTCTGCTTGAATACGGATTTGCACAGATTCTGGTTGAATGACTGGTTGTGTGGTGTTCAAGTCTGGAAAATCTCCCGGATCATCGAGCATCTTTCTTTTCAGCGAGACTCCTGTTTTCTTCCAAATGGAAGCATAATGGTTGTAATTTGTGAACCTTTCTGTATAACTGCTATTGTTTGGAACTTTTAACCAAATAAAAAGGAATTAACTGAGATGCACATTTCCAGCATACACAGAAAATAACCAGACCCCAGCTATAGATTATAGCTTTAATGTTAGCACTGTTGTCCATGCTCATAAAATTTTCTTTATTCTGCAGACAGAGATTCTTTCAATGAAAGAATTGCTGCATACCAGATAGTTGCATGCGGACTCCTGGTTTATAGAAGGTATTTAAAAGATACTGTAAAACTGTGCACAAATCACTGGCATACAGTTAGCCAGATTGCTTGAAGCCAGTCAAAGGAGAGACACTAATCAGCTCTCAAATGCACACGAAATAGTTTGTCAAGGAATCACAGAATCAGTTTGTTCCTTCCTGCCTGTCTGGAGTCATTAGTAGCTCCAGTATTGCCAGTGGTAACTTTGCATTAAGCAGAAAGGATGAATTGCTAAAGCCCGTGTAAAGATTCRGGAGCCAC
Source organism: Apteryx rowi (assembly GCF_003343035.1). Taxonomy (NCBI): domain Eukaryota; kingdom Metazoa; phylum Chordata; class Aves; order Apterygiformes; family Apterygidae; genus Apteryx; species Apteryx rowi. Next base: position 766,999 of record NW_020448331.1, read on the forward strand.
TAGACGTGCTGCTATCATCTCTGTATGTACTTGCAGCTGGTGATTGCTCAAAGGCTGGCATTACGCCTCCCTTGAAAAATTCTGCAACAAATATCATCTTCGTAGATGGGATGAAATACCCTGAGCTTGCACAGAAGTTTGATTGCTGGTCCTTGCCTGCCCCTTGCCCCTTGTGAAATAGAAACAGCTGCTAAATGAGGAAAAGCCTGGGAACTTCAGCCTGGGAGGTTTAGAAAATGAAGTGGAAATGTTTTTAAAGAATGTTTAAAACTGGATTGGGCTAATGCAGTGAAACGTCATTAACCAACCAATAATAGATTTTATTTAATTATTTCATAGAATTATTTATCTTGGAAGGGATCTCTGTAGGTCATCTAGTCCAGTGTCCTGCTCAAACTTTGGAGTTAGATCGGGTTGCCCAGGACCTTGTCCTGTCTAGTTTGGAGCATCTCTGGGGATAGAGACTCCACAACCGCTCTGGGTTACTTCTGCCTCTCAGAGGCATGTTAGAAAGAGCTTTTCCCTGATAACTGAGCAGAGTTTCTTTTGTTGCGACTTATGTCTGTTGCCTCTTGCTCTTTTGCCGTGCATCTCTGAGGGGAATCTGGTTGTGCCTTCACTATAAGCCCACAGAAGGTAGGACCACCCCGTCCAGCCTTCCCGTCAGGCTGCGCTAGCCCAATTCGCAGCCTCTCCTGTCTTGTGCTTCAGCCCTCTAACCATCTCGGTGGCCCTCATCTGGCCTCGCTCCAGTTCATAAATGCCTAGTGCTGCGAGAGCCCGAAGTTGGATACAGTGCTGTAGGTGCCCTCTCACAGGTGCCAAATGTGTAGTCAGGGTTAAACAGAGAATCAGTGAGGGGGAAAAAAWATATATGTATATAAAATAAAATCAAAACTGTGGGGGATATTGATTACTTGAAGGGAATGAAGAGAAACAAATCTGAAGATGCATGCAGTTACTGCGAACTTCAGCTCTGCACAGGGGTCCTGTAGAAGAGAGAGACACCTAACTTTTATGTAGGAGCTCTGCAGAGTTTTCCAAAAACAAATGCAGGGATCCCAAAAGAGATTTAAGTTTTAAGCAGTCCACAAGATGAGTGCTGACTTTGTAGAGTACTGAATTATATTTTACAAACAAAGGTCAGAAATTTAAAGATGATGTTAGAGTTGGTTTAAAAAAAAAAAGGCTGAAGGTGCTAAGAAATAAGTCCATTTCTATTAAAAATTAGTGTCATTTGCTTTTGAAATAGGAAATTTCAGTTATTTTTCAAGAGACGGCCTTCACCTCCACCAAAAGTTATGGGCTTGATGCAGAAAATGTTGAATGAGGTTCTTTGGGGTGTTTTATGCAAGAGATCAGACTAGAAGTTTTATTGTTCGATGTCTGCAGGCAAATATTTTTTTAATGGCACTGGATGTGCATGACTAACATCTTACCTGAAATACCCGATTTGCAGGAAGCTTAGAGTCTCTAGAGAGAGTACAGAATTTTGTTATCAACTGCAACAACTTGTTTAGTGAAGACACAGCACAACACGAACATGTTTTCTTGTAGGGGAGGGGAAGAGTGTACCCGTTAGCTAGGTTTGAGGAAGGTCTCGTATCTGTTCGGAGTGTGACAGCGTCCAAGTTCATTTGTTTTGGGGGAGAGAGGAGGGGCAGGGAACCTTCCTGGAAAATGCAAAGGTAAATGGTAGATGGCAGGTTCTTGTTTAATACTCTCCAAAGATCCTATAAATTCAGGTTTTCAATAACTAGTGGACTGGAACTGCAAGTCTGCCAAAAGATATTTACTTCAATGAATGTGCACTGATTTTTTTCTTTTTTTTATTATTTTTTTTCCTAAGCTTGGTGACATTTAGACAAATCAAGAGGTGATGGTTAGGGTCCCCGTGAGCTATCATTTTGACTGAAGTTTCAGAAAATGCCTTCTGACAGAGTCAGTCTTCTAATTTCTGCAGGATGGCACAGAGTGTATGTTCCAAGGAGACACAAGTGCTCCGAATGTGAGGCAGAGCACAACTCGTCCTTATGAATTAAAGGAACAATAGAACATAGTCAGGTTGTTACTCTGTCTGTAAGAGAGAGTTTTGGGKTTTTTTTTTCTCCTTATGACTCCCATGGACATGTCTGATCTCACGGCAGCTGGCTGAGTCTGCAGCAGGAATTACTGGAGGGGAATTTCCATCATCTTGAGGCTTTGCAAGGTGTCTGATACAAATAGTTAATACATGTGAGTTCTCCTTACCCTGAGATTACAATGGTCACTTCAGGTGCTGCAGCTTAATCGTTCTTTTCCAGTTTTGGCTTACTGGAGCTGCTGACCCCATGCAGGAATATTTTCCAAGTTGTTTGTGCACAGAGTTTCAATAGACATAAAAAATTACTGGTGCTAGCGTGTTCTGAGATTGCAAACAAAGGCTGCTGTCTTGCAAGGGCGTTCTTTGGTGGTGACTGCGTTGCAGTTCACTAGGAGTTAGCTTCGTTTCAGCTCCTCTCCTGTTCTGTATAACCCAGTCAACAGTCATTGCCTGGTTTGAAAAAAGAAAAAAAGGTTGCTGCCTTGTTTTGTGCTGGCTTAGCCTGATCATAGCAAGCAATTTTCTGCTGGGTCTGGTTGAAGAAGGAAAACACGCTTACTCTTTCTGCAAGGCCAAACTGACACCTAGTTGCTAAAGGAAAGGCTGGATTGCCTGGACAGGCGGCTGGGTTGTGCTCAGCGCATCCGGTGTGAGCAGAGATAACTGCAGCCCAGCTCTGCTGGGACTAAACTGGGGTGTGACAGTGTGTGCCTGCTCCTCCTCATACTCTGCACGTTTCTGTAGCAGCACTATCGGAGATGATGTAGACTGTTAAACTGCCGCGTGGACTAAGGAGGCTTAGGTCTGACTTCTTCCCCTGGTGAGTAGTCCTTCACTTCACGGCAAAGGAGCTGGGTTTGGTGGTGGCATCAGGCCCTGCTGTGCCATGGTTATTGCCATAGAGCAGCCCACTAAGAGTGGTGCCATCACGAAAGAGAACTATTTGCATGAAGCAAACAGTAGTTATTTTCTTGTGGTTGTACTGATTTAGCTGAGTACATAGGCTTATTCTGGCAATTTGTTGCTATTTAGGTAGAATTTTAATGCAGTCCTGTAGAATAACAGGAATGATGCACCTTTTTGAATGTTTTTTGCATTTTTATCTTCTATTTAGAGGAAGATACTATAAAAGGATGCTACACAAAAGGAAGAAAGCATCCTTCCTACAAAAAAATCCAGCTTCTAATTACGTGCTCTAAACAGTTTGTTAATGATAAGATAATCCAGGAATCAGACTTACTATTTACGGCATAATAGTAATGCTTGGCCCACCCTGAGTTTTGGTAGTGCAGTTGGCGTACCTAAGTACCGTAAATGACTTAGGAGGATTTTCAAATCTGAGTACAGAGTTTGAATGGTATTGCTTAAGCCCTCTCCTGATCATTATTTCTGCAATATAGTGGCATGCCTTTTTTAGGCCTCTTTTTTAGAATATTGGCCCAGGACTGTGGTGGTTTCCTGTGACTTTTGAATGTTGACAGCAGTTTACCACAAGGATATACTGCTGTAGAAAGTTGCTTTTCCAGTGCCGCAGCTTACTTTATTCAGAGGTATGATTGCAGCCATGCTAGGTAAATAACAATTTCAAACCGTATCAAAACCTGAAGCAAAGACACTTCTAGTGTGGGTTTGCCTGTGTTACTGGTAGGGGCACACAGGAGCTGTTGTACTCAGAGATGTTGGCACAAGCACCGTTTCTTCCTTGAAGAAGCTCTTCTCGGAGGCCTTGATTCAGAAGGAAATAGTAACTTGAAGCCTGTCCGTAATACGGTCACAACATGTAAAGTGAAGGACAGGAAGACTGAGTCAGWGTCCAGGTCTTCTGGGTGATACCCCTGGCTATCTCACGTGGTAGACGTGACCACAGTGTGGGTGGGAGATGGTGATACTGCATAGGGTTACCCGCCACAGCAGGTCGTATCTGCTGAACTGGTTTCTTCATGAAGATCTGGGTCTGCTCCACACATGTAGATGATGTCTTTTCACATCTACTCTGAAGACAATTGTGAAATAATTCCRTGTATTCTTTTACTCCTGCACTGAACAATTTTCTTCAAGGAAAACTGTTCTAAGAGAAACATTAATATGTCTTGGATTATAAGCAGTCATTTCTTACTCACCTGAGATAACTCATGGATAGCTCAATGACAGTGTTTCAGTAAAGATGCTAATGCATTTTTGGGACTGATTGCACTTTTTGTATGTGTGTATATCTAGGGAGGAAATGATAACCCCTCATAGATTTCTGGTGAGCAACATGAGGCCTTTGCCCAAAGGCTGGCATAATTCATCATTCTTAGTAAAACAAATGACAAACTTGGGCAGTCTTCCAAAACTAAAAAACATTACAGAGCGGAAGAAATAGTGGGTCAAGTCAAAGAAAAAAACTAGTCTCATTTGGAATATCCAAAACGTCGTGCATGTAAAATGCTGGCATTGATGTTGGTACCAATATTTGTTGCCGTTACCAGAGGATTTTTGTGAGGGTTTTGGTCTGTCATTTAAAATCGGCATGGTTAGGAGTTAAATTGTTATTCAGCAAGGTTGATTTCATCCCATCAATTAGGATTAGTTTTTCCAGTTAAAATATTCATATATGCTGAAGACTCATTTACTTTTGTGGTAGGTATATTTTCCATTAAGTCCTGATCTGCATTGATTTTTGTGGGTTCTTTCTCACTTTAACATAGTATGAGACAAATAAAATGATACTCAACACAGGAGGTTAGAATGAATGTAAACTCTTGTGCAAGAACTGTATGCGAAAAAGGCCACCCGGGGATGTTTAAGATCAGAAATGAACTTTATGAACCTTGTGCGGTGTGTGATACATGTATTCAAACACCAGATTTAAAGAGCATAAATGGATAGATCTGATATTGAAGCCTGAGATTCAGGTCTGTGGTCTAACAAGGTTTTGTTGAAAAGTTTCTCTTAAAACAAATGAGCTTTTTCCTGAAAAACTGTTTTAGTTTAAAATCTTCTCTTCCAAACATGAGCTGCAGCTGAGGTGGCGGTGCGGGAAGGGGAGCCCAAGGCATGCTGTGACAGCTCGGGGGACCTAAGCTTGGCTGAAGCACTGCTCTGGCGCTTGAATAACCTTTTGACACAGATTGCACAAGAGTATACCCAAAGAGAAGCATTAGCATGTCTTGGATTATAGACACTCATTTCTAAAAAGCTTTGAGCAGCTAGTTTCTGGGGACTTTTCTGTTGGTTTGGGGTGTTTACTCATCTGAAAATCTTTTCTGTCGTCTGCTGGATGTTTGCATCATGCATTTCACATGCTTTTCTTCCTTATCCTGTAAAGGATCATCTGTCCCCACACTCGGCTTTTCTCCTGTTGTGCCTGCTGTAAGAGGAACAGGGTCTTCCTCAGAAGTGGTAAGTTTTCCAACATCAGGTCCCTGCGTACCTGGCATGGGTGCGAGTGATAAGTCTGATAAACTCTTCTGTCATTCATTCTCATCTCCAGCGTTAGAGACCTAGGAATGGCTTGTTACTGACCCTTCAACTGTTTACTTAAATAGAAATATGTGAAACTATGATATTAGAAACCATGGTATTAAGACCTGTAGTCCAAAAAACTAAAATATAACCAGCTTGCCCTACACCCACCAGTTTTCTAAACTTCCTGATGTGGAAAGCCCTCTGCAGCGTGACCCTGTACAATAGGCAGTAGAGGTTCTTCGCTTATATGAGCAAACCCACAGTGATTTAGAATTAAATTTCAACAGTTCAAGTAATCCTTCTGGCATTGCAGCTCGGGGCACATCACATTGAAATCCTATTAACAAAAAGTGTCTATATTTATAAGGAGAAGAAGTTCAAAATGTGCAGTTGAAGCCAAAGCTGTTAAGCTGTTAGATTTGACAGGAAAAGAAAAACTAGTTTAATATAATTTTATGTGAGGATCCTACTGCACATATTGAGAGTTTTTACAATTAAAAAAAAAGGATAAAGAATCTCCTTAAAAGTGGGAAATGGCAAAATAGCTTTTGTGAGATTAGAAAGCACAAGTGGAAATATTTGAGACATTAATGTGYATATTTGTTGACATTTGTGTGATAAATAATCTATATGCAAAGAGAATTCAATTACAATGGATTAATTGCTGCACCTCTAGTACTGTAATATGTTTGTGCGAGAGTGATTTGCGTGTTTCAGTTCTGTTAAGTTAATTTATTTTTAAAATAGATGTCATGTCTGTCAGACACCCACACTGCAGTCAGTTTGACTGCAAAAATTCTGTAAATCATTTGGGGATACCTGAGCTCCTGAACAACCTTGAGATTTGCTCTTGAGTGTTTTTAAAGAAGGAATATAAGTAGCAGATATCTCTAGATTTACAGAGTTAATGAACTTGGCCTTTATTTGGTGAGTAGTTGTTCAGTAATGTTGTAATAAAAATCAGAGCCTTACTGTGTCAGGTGAGACATATACATATGTATATGCATGTATCTTATTATGCATATCTATTTGCATATCTATATGCATAATAAGAGACAACCCCTCTCCCATAATTTCATGTGATATTGGGACAGAAATTTAAGGACAGGTTGAGAGAAAATAATATATCCATTCTGAATGATATTGCCAAGATTTTAGGAAACTAAGGAGTTCAACACTCAGTTTGCATTGTATTCCAATAGCTATTGAAAGGTTTTTTTGTAAATTCGTACTGAAGTCAGATATCCAGGTGGCAGAGAAAATCTGTTACAGAGGGTGTCGGTCCTCATATTAGTGAAACTTGAGCTTTAACCTAGTTATTTTTATTTAACTAAAAGAAATGCAGGTTTACTATGGATCATATTGTTCTCTCCAATAAGCATCTTGCCAGGAATATCAGCTGAACTGAATACTTAACTAATGGCAGAACTAGTATGTGTGTTTTATTTTAGTGTTAAAGTAGACCCTACTGTATGCTTTGCCGATTAAATAGAGGAGATAGCAGGCTGTCTCCCGTAGCCACCTGTGGAGCCATGAGGGTTACGAAGGAAAACATTGCCTGACACAAAATCTGTAACCATGTGCTTTTTGCCGACTGTGCATCCCATGTATGTTACATTTTCAGCTCCATCATTGTCCATTCTACCAGTAATGTTAAAGATCATGTTAAAATGTGTACAGAGGGAAACTACAAAGAAAGAAGCGAAGTATTCTGTGGAGAGGCAAACTTCTTACACTGCTTGCTTATTTTAGGGTCTTAAAAAAAAACAAAACAAAACCCACATTCCCAACAAGTTTGGTACTTTGCTGATTCTAAATCTTTCTCACCAGTCTAGTTGATCCAGAAGGGTGAGAACCACAGCATGGATGTGTTTCTGAAGATAGTAGCTTTGAAGTTGTGGGCACTAATATTGTGTTAAAGTTAAATATATAGCTAGGGAGTTTGCATATTGTATTTTTCACGCTTGAAGGACAATGTGTGGAAAAAGCCTGAGGGATAATAATTTACTGGTTTCGTTTCCCCAGACTGTTATCCCTCATCTTGACATACTATTAAAATCATTTAATTATCAGTATTTTGTCTTGTCATTGAGTTACTGATGTTTCCGTTATTTGTATTTCTAAAACTTTGAGGGCCAGTAGATAGACCCCTCTATAGGTATGGCATTTGGTAACTATTTGTATTAGGTTATCTTTTCTCCTGCAACCCTTCAGGCTAATTTTATTCTCTGGTGTCTGTTCCCAGTTGTGATAGATTCCCTACTGAGGCTAGTATAAATCTGCACAAACAGTCAAGGGGAGAACTTGACACTTTGGTTAATGCTTTAACAGTAATCCTTATATACATATTTTTCATTTATATATATTTTATTTTATATATTTATTTTATATTTTTTATATTTTATATTTTTATATTATTTATATTAATATCACATAATTATTATATAATAATTAATAACAATCAATAATTATAACTAATATATAATATTGTATAATGCAATATTATATTTATATATATTTATATATTTTATATATTTATATATATTCTATATTTATATATATATAAATGAAAAATGGAAAGAACACTCAGGGAAGCTCTTATTTGCTCTGAGACACAAATGAACTTGGGTAACAGAGCAGGTGTTCACAACTACTGTTAGTTTTTGGTAACTAACTGGTATGGTCAGAACCCACTGCCCTACATAATTACAAGGGAATGCCTCCTCTGTGTCCCTGGTTTTGGAAGTGTGCTGTCATTCAGATGACTCACTCGTGGGAAAGGCAAGCCGCTTTGTTGGCTGCAGTGAGGCCGCTGTTGAGCACAAAGTCAGTAGGGTTTTCCCAAGCTCGCTGTGCTTGTACAAGCAGGTGGCTCCAGTGTGCTTTGGTGTGGAGCTGTTGTTTCATCCATTGGAAAGAGGAGGAATTTCACTTAAATGCTAACTTCAGCAGTCTGCCTACTTAACGCAGAGAGCACCTGCAAAGACTATGGAAGGTAAGGGCCTTCGAGATGTATCCTCTGCCCCGGGCTGCAAGATGATGGCTGAAGTATATTAAATTCATGTTTAATATGATCTCTCTTAACATTAGAATCCTGCTCTGTTCTGTGGATCATTAGAGAGAGAAACCAAAACTGATGTTCCATGGAGGAAGAGAAACCTTATTTTTATGTCCTGATTATGGACCCTTCAAGAAAAGGGCTCCTCAGGCTCTTCGCCCATGCTCAGGATACAGACTGCCCTATCTGAAGCTGTTTGTTAACTAAGGCTCTGATTTACTTCTGTCATAATTGATGAAAATTATAGGAAGTCTTTCAGTGGATGTCTGTGGTCACAGGGACTTGAAGCCCAGTGAATTTCTCCAGGGGCTCTCTTATGGGAGCTGGCTCAATACCTGTGTATAGTGAACAGAATAAATACAAGCAATTAGTTATCTACTAGAAGCACCTGTTATAGGTGCTTGATGTACATGGACCTAAACAATTTATATTTACAGTTGCTAGAACTCAAAAAGCATACTTTAAGAAAACGTAGCAGCATTAACTCTATAATTTTCTCATTCAAGTCATCATTTTGACAGTCTTTGCAGATAACAGGATTTAGCTATGAGTCTCCCATGTTTCCTTCCCGGGAGCCTGTGGTTCCCTTGTATTCACTATTTTACAACCTAGTGAGAACACGTGATAAGTCAAGGAGCATTATCAGTCCTATATTGGGGGTGAAGTGCTGGGGAAGGGAATGGACACTTCTGTCCAGTGAGACTTGCCAGTCAGTGAGTCTGTCTGGCAGCACAGCGGAAGCATCTGCCAGGGATGGAATTGGATTACATTGGTGGGAAATAGGTGGTACTGGAAGCGTCCTCTAGTCGCTGCTGTTCTGTTGTAGACAGATGAGCATGTATTGACCTTGAGACTGATTTTAACATGGCATGTGGTAGGGCTGCAGCTTGTGTATTTGTAGCCGAGGTAGGTTTCACATGCTAGTACCAATGATGATAAAGATACGGTGACTTGGGCTTCATTGGAGAACTGTATAAACCTGTTGAGATCTTGCATATGTACTTGGGTGACTTGCCCCTGCTGTGATTTTACTGCCAGGATTACCTATTGCAGCTTTATAGTCCATGTACCAAAGCTGGAACATGGGAAATTACAACCAGATATAAAGAAAGGTTGTTTTTTGTTTTTTGTTTTTTTTTTTAATCCTGAAGGTGGTCAAAACCTGGAACAGGTTATGAAGATGGGGACTCTCCATTCTTGCTGGTATTCAAAACTCAACTGGATGAGTTCCTGAGCAACCTGCTCTAACTGGGTCTGCTCAAAGCAGGTTGGACCAGATGACCTCTGGAGGTCCCTTCTAAGATAGGTCACTTTGATTCTTGAACTGTAAGTGAATACAAGCCTAAATGTGAAGGGAAGATGGTCTAAGGAGTCTAAACTAGAATAGAGCAGAAACTGGAGGCCAACTATTTCATTCTCTTCTCTCCCTCACAAGGAAAAAAGGTTCAGCCATCTCCATTCTTCTTACATGCCCACTTTTCCCCTGTTGCTACTGGAATATATCTGTAAGAAAGATATAGAAAGAAAGATATAGGTCTGTTGATTAAGAGTCAGCAGACCTATCCATAACTGTCTGTAACTAAACAGTCCACATATGGACTCCAGGTGTTGCCTATATTTTGGTCCAAGTGCTTTTGAGACTCCAAGGAAACAGAAAAGCTGATGCTGTTATTTCCACTATGCTTTGTCCTCCTTCACAGATAAGCTGTTCTAGTTAGGGGACCTCTTCAATTTTACAGAACATCTGGCTCATGGTCTGCAGCTGGGGATACATGGAGCTCATGCAGCAAAGCTATTCAGAAAAAATGATTTTGTGAGAAGACTTTTTTTCATGGAATTTCTGCCCCAGACTGAATCAGGAGAGAAAAGCTATCTCATGGATGCATGAGATTCTTGTTCTGCGTAACAATAACAACTGCTGCAGCTTTTTGTTTTCTCAGCGATGGTGCTATGGAGCCTCAAATGAGGCCCATGTGTTCCTGTGTTAGGTGCTGTACAACTGCATGGTCAGAGAAGCCTCTGTTCGGAGACCAGTAAATAAATGAGACAGATGGGGGAAACAGATGCAAGCCACTTGCCCAGTGGACAGTTTTGGGAAACCAAGTCTTAATTTCTTTTTCAGTGACTAATTTGACAGTAACATTTCTCAGGCCTAGTACTAATACTCTCAGTATCAGGATGGTTCTAAATTTTATTTCTTTTTCTTTAAATCTACTGAGACAGTGAGTAACTCATAAACACAGCAGGATGTGTATCTCGTGAGACTTCCTCTAGTCTGACAGGCTGCATATTTGTAGTGTGGGTAATAGTCTGATAGATACCCTGTCCATTAATATGTAAAAGAACGGCACTCCAAGGAAAAAACACATTTTGCATGGCTTGGCTGTTGATCAGCTGTTCACAAGGTTTCCCTGAGATGACTGCAAGCAATTATATTTCTTTTAACTATGCATTTCTCATTATTTTTATGGAGAAAGAACTTTATTTCTAATACTTAGCTTCCTTTTCACCTCTTCTGACTTGATTTGATATTGCTTTTTTAAAATGACTTATTGGCAAGTAGTTGTTCATATTATTTAACCTGCTCATTCTATTTTTATGAATTAGAGCCGTGCTTTCTTAGAAGGTCTATCATGTTTCTTCATGCCCTGCTAGAATTAGACATTATGAACAATGTTCCAGATCTCCAGATTGATCTGTGGACCACCTCATGAAAGCAATTCTTAGCTATCTTTAAACAATAAAAACAACTGAAGAGAGGCAGAGACAGATGAAGTTCTGTTTATGACAAGCAGGGATTTTCCCTTGAGATGCCATTTTGGTCCAGCACAGAGGACCAAAGCCTTGCTTCCAGAATAAGCGAGCAGAGCTCAGCTCTTGCCTCTCCTCTTGAGCAGCTGTTGGCCTTGTGTAAATCACTTTGCAGTTCTATATCCTATTTTACCACCTTGTGCATTTAGATGACTGGGATATCTGGCCAGGACTTGTTGTACAGTCTGTACCTTGTTTCTGTGTAGAGGTTGACACAACAGGCCCTGATGCTGGTTGGTGCCCCTAGCGGCTATTGTAACACAACTGAAATCTTCCCATTTCCATTGCTGTTAGAAAGGAACGTGAGGATGATCATACTGGGTCTGAGAAATGGTCCACCTGACTTGGTATTCTGTCTCTGGGGAGGTCACAAAACTCCAGCCCTTTGTAGCTCATGGATTTTCTGAGCCAAGCATAGTCTCTGTGTCTTCAGAAACCCTTTGTGGATTTCTTTTTCATAAATTTGTCCAGTCTATTGTCGAACCAATTGGATTTTTCAGATTTCACAGCATCCCGTGGCAAGGTGATTCATGGTTTGACTGTATGCTGTGTAAAGAGTGACCTGCTGCTGCTTATTTTGAGTCTGCCACTGCCTGGCTTCATTTCATGCCCTTAACTCTCATCCTGGGAGAGGTGGTTCAAAGTCAACTCCTATCTGTCTTCTCCACCACACTATGATATCTGTCATATTTTCCCTCAGTCATCCCTTCTGCAGACTGAGGAATCTTAGATTACTTAGTTGCTCCTTTATGGAAGCTCTTTCGTGCTTTTGACTATCCTTGCTGTCCTTCTCTGAAACATTTATAGCTCTGCTTAAATGTTTTTTTGCAACCAGTGGGACCAGAAGAGAACTCCATGATGTGGAGAAATAGATTCATGCAGTGACTTAACATTCTGTTTTGATCATTGTTCTTTTTCTGATTATATCAGGCACTTTTTCCTATTTTCCTTACTGTATGTTGCTCATAGAAGGCATGAAAAAGAGGCAGCCAGATGAGTTGTAGCTGATTTTACATTTTGTTTGCAAAACTCAGGAAAATGATTTTAAATCCTGAAAAGAGCTTTTTGATTTTACCTGTGGCTTCTGCACACCTTTTTCAAACATGGTTTTGTCATAATGGCCTTGGCTGCACATCCAGATTTTGCACGAGATGCATGGAAGTTTTAGGACCAGAATGATTTTCGCTTCCCAGGAGGTATCTAGTGAATCTGCCAGGCCTTCAGAAGAAGATCTCAGTGCAGGGCTGGCCCATCGTGAACACAARCCTTTTAACTATGTTGAATTTGGCAACGCATCCTTATTCACCTGTTTGTTTCTTGAGGTCTGATTTTACAGTTCTTCACTTCCTCTTTCAGTAATCTTTTATATAAGCAGCAGCATATTTAAAACATATCTCCAAAAAATGTTTTCTTCCATCTGTTAGTTCTTTCTTTCTACATAGGTTTTTATACATGTAAGCGCAAAGTAATTAACAACATTGACTTTTTAGTACACTTACAGGTGCCTGTGCGTGGGTTTTTTTTGTTTTTTAACTTTTGGTATTTATCAGAGAAAACAATGCCACTCTTGCAAAAATAGAAACTTATCCCACCACTCAAGAACTGAAAATGTCAAGGGGACCATAAAAGGCAAATGACATAGTTTGTTTTGGAAATTGTTCTATGATAACTTCTGTAATCATTTTGACAAAATTCTTATAAACTGAAACCTTTGCACCTTTTCAACTGAATGAGCTCCGAAGGCACAATGCAGCACTGGCACTATAAATTAAACAGGCTTTTTTTTATTCTCGGGAAGAAGCTCTGCACTCTTTGTGCCCCAGAGTAAAGATGTTCGCTGAAACAAACAGGGAATTTTGCATGTGACTTATTATAATGTGTACCACTTTCTTGGCTTTTTATCCTTTGAGCAGCTCTGGGAGCAAACAGATCTGGCCTCTTTTGCATACTAATAAAGATTGGCGCTTGTAATTATTTAGTGGTTACAGTATTATTCCTTTGAGATAAATCATTGCTACTTTATTTACTTTTCTTTGTTTAAATTATTTTAAACCTTTAGCTCAACTGTAGAACACGGCTATGCTTCTTGTACTGGTATTGCGTTGCGTATTACCTTTTATTTTTTCCAGCTATCTTGCAAGGATTGAAGGATTGTTTAGGGCCTGATTCTTGGGAACAAAAAGGTGCTTTGCCTCATTTTGTTAAGGAAATGTGTATTTCCCCCTGGGCCGGCAATCTGCGTTCTTGCAGCCAAGCAAACAGCAAAAGTTCAAAACCGTGCTTGTGGCTTGTTTCCATGTGAATGCTAAGTATTAAAAATACAGCCTTTTGTCTTAATTGCTCCAGACTTGCATTTCCCCTCAACCTGAAGTACCGAATCTTGTCTCTTAGCCCAAACTGTCCGTGGATGGTTTCCGAACAATTTTGGTCTCTCCCCTTTCTGCAGGTTGGAGCTGCTTGCTCCCGTTTTACCCCTGCGGCATCAAACATATCCTTTTATTTCCCCAATGTTTTCCTCAAGATGTTCATGAGATTATACAGGGTGATTCATATATCAGAAGGATGATTTAAAATGTATTCCTCATACAAGTTCTTCACCAAAGGTGCATTTTCCCAAGTAGTTTGTTTATATCGCTGTTTTGACTAGAATATTCTTACAAGAAGGAACAGCTTTTAATAATTAAAACTTGCAGTGTTTAATTTTTCCTGGAGTTTTCCTCAAGTGTAAAAATAAAGCTGTAAATCCAATGCTGTTTTCATTTTGGAGCATTAATTGCTAAATCAACTTAAATTAGCTACTTTTTAGGTAGTTGTGTTTTTCCCATAAGGGATTATTTTTGTGATTTTTTTGGTTCTTTCTCTGGAGTTACAACTCTGCATTTGACTGTGGAGATATGAGAAATAATGAGGCCAAAGTTGATACTATTCCAAATAGAAAGCTAGATATTTGGTATTATCTGTGACTCGGGGAGCTGCGTTTTCCCCGGTGAGACTGCAGTCGCGGCGCTCTGCGTGTCTCTTCTCCGCGCGACAGCCGCTGCCCCCCGGCTGAAGGAGGGGCACGTTGCTGCGTCTGGTTTCTCACCACTGCTGCATGGCACAGAAGTGTCAGAACTAGAGATAACGCAGGTTTTCAAGAGGCTTGAAGACGTTGTTTTTCAAACTGGAATCTTGCCATTTATTCTTACGTTTTACCAGAATTATATACTGATTTAAAAAAAAATAAAATCCATGAAGCGAATGGGACACCAAGGGTAAAAACGGCTACGTGACAGGTTTTGGAGAACCGTGACGAAGTAAAGGAAAGTTCGTCATCTCATCGCTCCCACTCTACGCCCTTGAGAAGGAAGGGTTTCCTTTCCCAGTGCCTCGGTGGAAGGGCCCCCGTGCCGGCGCAYGCTGTTTCCCCGCGGTACAGGCTAGCCCAGGTTAAGCGCTGCGGTATGGTGGTACTTAACTGTATCTGTACTCCGGGTTTAGGGAAGCACTGCATGTGCTTGTAGAATCCTCTGCGTGGTCTAGGAGCAGGTGTATGACGTTGTTTTTGTGTTGGAGGAGAAATTACACTTGAGATTTATGATTTTGTTTTTTGGATAAGCATCCYGTGTTTTGCTATATCTGTGGTCCTTTGGATGATGTTTGTCAAGCTTTCATTTGACAAAGCCAGATACAGAAGTGATTTCAAATCAGGTTTCAGTTCAGTTGAAGTTACTTTGGTGGAACATGTAGTACCAGATATGTTCTCAGACATGAAAAGAAATAAAAAAAGAAAAATGAGTAAGTAAATTCTGTGAGGTGATGAAAAAGTTACTGTCACAGAGGAGAACTGTTCAATGCACGTGCCTTAAATCAAAACAGGTTCAAAGCAGTTTACTGATTTATTAACAGCCCGTAATTGACTGGCCATGAGTGATCTATATATTGAGAAACAGTATCAGCAATACTACAGATAAACCACAATAAGAGACACTTGCAAAAAGTTAATGTACAGCTATAAATTTCTAAACACCTTTCTGTAACTAATCCCCATTTACACATGGAGTGTTTTGTGCCCACTGCGTTCCAAGCACACGTGTCCGCAGGCTGATGCTGCTGGGGCACTGGGCTATGTCGGGCTGCTCTCCGACTGCGCATCTGGCACCCTCTTCTCTCCACCCTTGGTTACAGATTTTCATGTTTCTTGTATAGTTCTTTTGAAGGCGACTCCTTTTTTCCTCTCGGGAATTCCCTGCTTGCTGTTTAATCCGGGCGATGGCCATTGTCTTTGGCGTTAGCAGTTTCTGAGCAAACGCTTTCTCAGTTTTGGGTGTGTGCACTCATATTTCTGTCTTTGCAGCTGTTGCTCTCCAGGCTGTGTACCAAGAAGGGGAGCCATGTGCGTTCCCCCACAGTAACCAAAATTATTCAAGAATACTAGCAAAAATACAGCTCAGGTTCAGTTCCCGAAATGAGTAGAGGTTAGTAGTACAAGTGGTTGCTTCTCCCCTCCTCTCCCTGAGCTGCTGTGTTCATCTTTAATTTTCACTTTACAAAGGAAGTAAACTTGATCTGACTTCTGCAAAAAGTATATTAAATGTTACTTCTACGAGCTGGATTGGTAGGCAACAGTTTCCTCCTTCTTTTTATTGAAGATGAAATTTCTTTTAATGGAGGTAAATTCCTTGAAGGCATTGGCAGAGTGAGAGCAGCCTTCAGCGGAGAAGTAAGCTCTATCCCACCAACATCTGTGTTTCGTCTGCCTTGGTTCTCCGCTTTCTGCATGCTGTACTCCCGAATAGACCCTGAAACATAAACAATCGCTGATCACGGTGCTGGCACCGATAACGTAACTCATAATGTCGCCCTAATTACTTACGTTATAGAACTGTCAGGTCGGGAACATTTGGTCTCTCAAGGAAGCTCTCCAATTAATCTTTTCCTTTTTTATTAGAGATCTTGTTCTGTGATTGTCTTTTGGGCAGGAACAGGGAGGCTTTTTGTTATTGTGGGTGTTTTTTTTTTTAATCTTTCAGTGGTAATAGAATAAAAAGACTTCAGGGTTAACAGGAGCTTTCTGTTAGCCACCTTTTTTTTTTTCTTTTTATTGCAGCATCTGAAAGAATGTAGTCCATGCTATTACTAACTAGTTTGCTAGGAAAGAAGATTTACTTGCTGTTAATATTTGTTGCAGAGAAAGCATCAGTTTTCAGTTTAGTGCCAGGCGTCATCCTTTTAACATAGGATGGCAATATAAACTGGAAGCAAGTTTTATTAAATACATTTTGTTTTGATCTTCATAATACACTTGCTGACAGATCCTTTAACCAGTGTGACCATGCATTAGAGGAAAGAACATTTAAAGTCTAGAAGGCTTTTYATAGGCAGCAAGGCCTTTCAGAGAAATGCTTTTCATAGGCAGCAATTTCACTGTTGTTCTCGCAAGTGTGAAGTATACTAATTCGTCGAACTTGCCTTGGAAGAAGGTGAAATGGCCAAGCACCATCCATGGGTCAGTAGAGCACACCACTGTTCAGTGGCCACCACAGAGTCAGTGGTAGCCCACCATTGCTCTTCATGTTCTCTGGAAAGAACTGACCACTCTATCAGTGTTTTGCAGTACACATCTACCTGAAATCCCATGTCCCTTTTCCGTCACTTTGAACTTTGTACGTAAGGACCCCTCTAGGTTGTCAGTAAAATGAATGCAACAGATAAGTAGAGATAATGACAACGTTTTGCTTTTGGACTGCTCTCATACAAAATCTAAATACAGTAATTAGTAATTATAAACTTAGTAATGACATGAAATTAGGTTGTTTGCACCGAGAGACACTGTTTGTAAAGTGATAAGGATGAAATTCTTTCCCCAGGCAATGCTTGAGACCTCCTTGTGTTTAAGACTTCGTTACGCTCATCTTGGCTGAGAGGGAAACGACAGAGCTGCACAGCTCCATGCTTGTCTTCTGTGATCAGTGCTTTTCTCCATACTTGAAAATAGGCTTTAAATAACATTAAGTAAACAGTGACAGAGATAATAGGCTTCATTTGCTCAAACTTACTAAAAAAAAAAAAAATTATCCCCCTATCCCTCTTGCAAAAGAAACCGAAAATTGGGATCCGCTGTCAAGGTGCCCCCCATTGCCGAGGGAATTCAATCAAGGCTGCGCTGCTTCCTTCCCCGGAGCACCGCGTGCTCGGCGCCCTTTGCTTTCTCAGACGGGCAGAGCGTCTGCAGAGAGCACAACCCAGCGTTTCGTTGGGCGCTGCCCAGCCTCGGTCACACGGGGGCTCGGGGCGGGCGCCTCTACCGCTGGGGACCAGGCGCAACGAGGAGGTCTCGTGGCGAAGTCGGAGAGCAGCCCCGGTCTTGAGCTTTGCTGAACAAGGTTGGTGTCCCTCCACTCGCAGCAGGTCCCATCTTATTCTCCTGTTTCAGTTGAACCCTTGATCCTCAGGGGAAAGTAATCGCGCAAGAACCAGTGAAAAGGTGGAGGGATGCCCTCAGTGCCCTCTGCCTGTCCCCTTTCCCATCCCCAGGAACGCGCGGTCACCTGAGCCCCGTGGGCTGTTATCTGAGTGAACGCTTTGTTCTGTCTTTTTCTCCCCCTTTTGGCTTTTTGTGGCAGGGCTGAAAATTGGAAAAAGAATTGGTTCAAATCAGGCTGAAATAATGTTTTCTTCCTCGTTTTTATTGACAAAACAAAAAGCCCGAAAGATATAATTTCAGCTCAAACGAAGCATTATATCTGATAGCACTTTTCCCCCTTCTGAAGGGAGCAATTGCACCTGTGATTAAAGCAAGGAAAATGCAGGACTAGATCCATAAAGCAGCTATTGCCGCTGTTCTTTTACCCAGAAGCTCTCTGGTCAAGTCACTTAATGAGGATGTGCAAGAGGTTCGATATTTTTGTGTACCTGAGGGAGTGCATGTCTCCTGACTCGCGGCAGGGAAAAGTGTCATGTGCACAAAATGCTCAGATATAATATGAAGGGAAGGTCTCCTTCAGTCTCTGTTGCTAGTACTGTTTTACTCTATATGACAGAGGAAAATCATATTTAAATGTCTGCTTGATTCAAAGTAGGGATATAAAGCAAGGTGTTTTACTTCCAAAAAATGGGCACTAGTCTGGTTTCTTATAGCATGATCTCCCTCAGTCTTTCCAGAAGACCTTGCTTTTCTTTCTTTTCTTTTTTTTTTTTTTTTTAAGTAATTAAATGTTTACTGAGAAAAAGAGCTAGAAAACCGTAGTCCTTTATCCCAGGTGAGCAGCCAAAGTACCAGCATGAGACGTTAACCTTCTCGCAGAATCACAGAATGGTTGAGGTTGGAAGGGACCTCCGGATATCATCTAAGTCCAACCCCCCTGCTCAAGCAGGGTCACCTAGAGCACGTTGCGCAGTTCTCTGTCTGGTGCAATGATTTTTGAAGTATTTTATATAAAATAGAGATTCCGCTATAATCTCATTTTGCGAGGATCTGGGACTGTAAACATAATGCCTCTGTCTCTAGTTTTTAAGTATTTTTAAGTAGATGTTCAAGACATCAATTCTTTTTCACTCTGAACGTCTTGGTAGTCATTTTTCAGAATATCTTGCAGAAAACAATCAATCTTGCCAGTCTTATAGAATGAAAGTACTAGGTATTTTCCCTGTATAAATCTGAAGTATGTGAAAGAAGAACAATGATAAAAACATTGCTGTGTACTGTGGATTCAGGAATCTGTCTACAATATACTGCCTTTTCATTCGGTGTAGCTCTAATGCTTGAATTCACCTTGTTTGTAACCACCATTCTCTTTATAAATTATCATAAACCTGAAAAGGTATGCTGTTTTTTAAGCTTAATATGAACCGGTATTGCCTTATTTCAAAGTCTAATACAATTATGAACACACCATAACTTGTGGATGATTAAATTGCAAATTGTGGGTGTCCACCAGGCAACTAGATATATTAAATTCGTTCACCCTCATAACTCATCCTTATATACACTGTATATTTCCCAGGATCACTCAAAGATGTGCTTGTTCTGCCTGAGGTGTGTTCTATGGTATTTATGGTTTATCAGATGTACAGAATATCTCCTTCAAGGAGACACCCATACATCATTTGAACTTCCGTACTTATTACCTTGTTTTAATGGAAAAATGTTATAAATGAATGAGTTTTATTTTCTCTGCAGCATTCATATATTTGAACATGGCTTTCTAAATATGGTTATTTTTGTTTTATGAGAACATGAACCTGCTGTTTATTTCTCACCAACTTCAGTGTTATAAAGGGATTTTATTTTCTCCTTGGAGAGCTGCAAAGGAAAGAAAGGTCAGAGAACAGAAGCTAAATAATCAGAAAGTAGTTGCACGGAAGTTTTGTGGAATAAACCTGACACCTGTTAAAAAAAATCAAAAAGCAAAATCAGTGAAGCATACCCTTTACCTTATACTTGGCATTGTAATTTAATGAAGACTAGAATCTCCATAGAATTTTAAATTTTTTTAAAATGAAGTTTTGTTTTACAACTGTAAACTAAGTGGTATCTGGCTTAATCCGTATGGAAAATACCAGCAGCTATTATGAACTTAGACTGTGACCCTGTTAAATAGAAAGACTAACTCTGTTTAGCTTGCAAGCAGAGAGAAGATCCCCCGGACAGGGCCGGTTCGGCGTTTGCTGGCGCGGGAGGCGGCTGCTCTCCCGGGAGGCCGTGCCGGACGCGGCTCCCCGGCTCTGGCGCGGGGTGAGCTCAGCGCTGGCGGTGCCCGGCTTGCCTTGCCTTTTCCAAGGGCTTGGTTTGCTCCGGTGCCCTGTTCCGTGTACGGTTACCCATGTGATGCCCGGCCGGGCGCGAGGAGCCCTGCGGCACCCTGCACGGCGGTCGTCCTCGGCCTTTTAAGGGAGTGGCGTAGTCCCGCAGAGGGGCAGAAAGCAAATGCGTGTTGAATCATCATCCCGGAGCTACGGCGTGCGTTATCCAAGCCGGCAATCCCCTCAGGGAGGCGTTGTTTTAATCAGGAGCATGGACAGCAGGAGGAAGCGGGAAGGTCCGCGGGGGCCTGCGAGCTGGCCGAGCCGCGCGTCCGCAGGCGGAGCGGAGCCGCGAGCCGGCGGCCCGGACGGGCGCAGAGGCACGGCACGGCACGGCAGCGCTGGCCTCGTTGCCCTCCCGGCACGGGTTAAAGAGAGCGGGATGCTTCTGATGGCTTCTCCGGAGAACTTAATATTTGCTTTATCTTTTGTTTGTCTCTTATATCATTGCGCTGCATAATATTGCAAAGTCATATAAAATTAGAATTAAGTTTGAACTAGGGTTTGTTAATTACAGTATTTAACTGTTGTGGTTATTGTTTCCTAGGAGATTAATGAGGTGAATTATTGTAATGTAATTAAACTACAGTATATCTAATCTCTTACATACCCTTGTGGTTTACTGTTGTTCAAGTCTCACTTGAAGGTTAATTTCGCTTAGCTGATATATATTTGACTTTGGCGATGCACTTTATATCGAAATATGTTTTTAATTATATTTGAAAGTCATTAGGCAAGAGCTCTGCCAAAATGATCACTGTAAGCCCTGCTAGGGAAGGTGCGGACGTAACAAACTGTGCGATCAGCGGCCGCGCGCCCGTACGCAGGCTGGACGTGCCCGTACGCCGAAAGGTAACATCTGCTGCGGCTGGCGCTCCGGCGGCAGCTCCTCAAGGTGATGCCTTCCCCTCCGCTCGTCCGCGCCGGCGCGCGGCAATTACGGAATGAATCAACGCTGAACCGCAAGAGGATTTCGGTAATGTGAAGGATATAATTATGTGTGCTAAGTTACAAATCCAATAATCCCAAACCTCCCCTAAAATGTTTTTGACTGAAGCCTTTTGCTAGCAGTTAATGAATTCCTCATTTCACAGGCGGAGGCTGTGCCTCGGGCCATTAAAATCAGCAAACTGCCTGTTTTCTGAGGTCCTTTGGCAGGAAATCTTATTGTCTTGCCACATAAAAAATGGAAACGTACAGTAATATCCTTATAGGGCAAGAGAAGAGTATAGATTCATCAAAGCCTGCCCTCTTTTCCCCCAGAGCAGCAGATCAGTTTTCTTTAATCCCCGAAACATAGCTTCTTCCTCCTCCTCCTCCAGCAACAAACTCGCCTTCATCTTAAATTCACGACTCCTCATTCATTCTCGTGCTGGATTTATTTAAAGGCTGACTACTCTCCATGCTATGCTACAAAAGAAAAGCTGCCTGTTTGCTCCTATGTTAACTGTCATCCCCGTGTAAGACTATGGCTTTTTTTTTTTTTTTTTTTTTTTGGTATTAGTTCCAGTCATAACCAGCTTTTTTACACCAATTCTTTGCTTTTTATTCACTAATCCTAAGACCTTATCTTCTCTATAACTCTTTTTTATTTCCTCTAAGCTGTGGTGCTAAAGATTCTAATCTGTTTTTTTCTTTCATTCATTCTTTTATTCCTTTATGATTTTCCATTTATACATAATTTGGACAACATTAAGATTCTCTCCCTAGAACTGTAGCTGAGTATGGGATCAAACCCAACATGAGATCTGTCCCCCCCCCATTTTTGATCATCTTATAATTTCATAATTATAGTTGTCATCCAAAGTATAGAAGCTGAAGTACAATCAGCTACAGTTTTGGATGCGGAGGTTGGTTCCTTTCTGGACAGAATCTGTAAATCCCAAATGTCCAGAAAATGCATCTCTTAAATACTTGAGCATTTAATTAAAATTATACTTCATTTTTAGAGATTTATCAGCATTGGAACTAGTATTGGAAGAGTGAAACTGCTCAAGAAGTTTCTTGGTCATTACTCAACATGGCTCTGATCCTCTTAAACAGCAGGAAGAATGATATCCTATTTTCCAAATTGGAAATTTGAGCATATTCCTCATTGTGCATGCTGGAATAATTTCCACTTTGTCTTTTCTGTATATTTTTCAAGGTAAATTTCCCACAGCTTGTTTGCTTTTTTCCTGTAATTAATCCACCGGACGATTTTCATGGGTTATGCACATCATTTCCTTTTTTTTTTTTTTTCCCCCCTTACACTTATTCTGTGTTGTCATTTCATTCAAATGTTAGTGGGATTGCTTTCGGTGCCCGCTCTCACTGTGTCTGAGCAGACTGTGTGAGCCACAGATAAGACTCTAAACCTAAGTTATCCAGGTTATCTGAAATTGTTTCTCTTTCTCCTCTCTGTTTGCTGCCTTAGAATTGTCCGCTATCAGGAAAGGTAATAATTTTGAACATAACACTTCCAAGAAATTCTATTCTTCTAATGATGTTTCATTTCCAGAAGATAATTTGAACCTGTGTCAGGTGTAACTTCCCTAGCATCTCCAGTTCTCTTCTCCGCACTCAGCCAGCCTGTTTCTTTCAGATATTTCTGCTCTTTGCCTTCAAATCCGTGTGAATCTGCTTTGTTATTTCTCCTCAAGAATGTGCTGGCCACCTTTACAAATCAATCTGCTTTGTGGCACAGTGTCAGACACTCTTCTGATTTCCAGATAAATTGTCCGTTATGTTGCTATTGTCTGCCAGGTGGGCAACACGTTCAGAGAATTCAGATAAATTTGTCTGCCGTGACCTTCTTTTCCTATGAATTCATCCTGCTATCGTGGTCGTCTATGTCACGCATTTCTAAATGTTTTAATAATTTTGTGCCTTCTGTGCAGCCGAGTTCAGGATAATAAGCTTGAGCTTTCCAGGATCTTGGAACCTTTTAAAGTGAAGAGAATTACATTAACTGCTGCTCCGGTTCCCTTATGCTCCCATCCATACTTAGTAAGTTATCACGAATCCTGCCAAGGGCTTTCCTTTTCCCCTTACCACTTTCCTACAGATTTCTTGGTTGTAATTCAGCTGGGCCTGGAGCTTTGC
Source organism: Apteryx rowi (assembly GCF_003343035.1). Classification (NCBI taxonomy): domain Eukaryota; kingdom Metazoa; phylum Chordata; class Aves; order Apterygiformes; family Apterygidae; genus Apteryx; species Apteryx rowi. The sequence goes on from NW_020448331.1 coordinate 790,269, forward strand.
GGATGTTTAATAGTTCTAATTGCCTAATTAAGGTGTCAGCTCTGGTAGAAGCAGAAGCTTTTCGTCTCCGCTGTTTCCAGGAGTGCGCGCTCTGCTTCTGTCACAGTCTCTCTTCCTTTGTGTATTCATTACCATTTTTCTATGAAGATGTGAGTAATCTGACTTTTCTTTATACATTTAGAACTGTTTAGCTGTAAGATATTTACCCATCTCTTTAGTTCCCTTCAGACCATAAAGGAATGAAGAAGAGAGAAAAAACAAAACAAAAAAACCTACATGCAAAAATTAATGTTAATGTGGAACAGTGGATGGCCCTATCATTTCCTTTGCTTTTCAGGGAAAAAATGTAAACTGTATAATAATGGCATATATATACCTGCGAGATGAAACTGTGCTTCCTGCTCTGAGGACCAAGGCAGTTAATGACGGAGCTAGGCTGGCATCTCCACTCAGCGCCAGATGCAGGGGCCAGCCCCTTCCTGCTACTTTAACATAGTTGTTATTGGCTTTTTTAGGTGCATTATCTGCCTCAGAGTGTTAAAGGGCAGGCGACTGGAAGTAAATGTATCGAGTATATACTCTAGGGATCATCTGTTGCTTAAGATTTGTAACTGAGTATTTTAAAAGCATGCAATTCATATGGGAAGTTGCTATCTAATGCGTATATAGCCGACCAGTTTATTTTTCTGATGTACATTGCTTGTCCAGCATCAGGTGTCCATCTCTTGTTTAAAAATGGAACCGACGAAAACGTGTGTCCAAACGCACTCATACTGGAAAACTGTAGTTTTAGAGTTGGTTTTGTGTAAGTGTTAAATGCGTGGTCAGCTGTTTAAAATGTTGCCATGAATATTACGTTTACGTAGAGCCTTGCAGGATTTTTCAAACTTGACTGCACAAAAATGAGCTAAAAAGATATGTTTAAGACTGTTGTTTTAAGGAACTCCAGCTCAGGAAGGCATTTGTCCTTTTGAGTTCTTTTGCAATGTGCTAGAAGCTTAAAACAGTTTCTTACAGAGGTCAGAAAGAGGACTGCCGCCGTGGGCACGATGGGCTGTAATTTGGCGCTGGAGGGGGACGTGTGCGCGAGGCCGTTCTTGCAGCGGGCTCCGGCAGCCAGGGCGGGAAGCGGGGGAGCGAGCTGCTCATCGGCTCCGCCACCGCGTGCTTGCTCTAGCTGCAAATCTCTGCACTTGCACCAGGCTTCAGTTTGGCTTAAACTGTCTCCCTGGGAGCATCCAGTGCTTAACTCGGGAGGGGATGGTGAAAGCTCTGTAAAGGATTTGTAACTTTCTCTTCTTTTTTTTCCCAAGTTCCCCCCTCTGGGCCCTTACGAGGACGCCTTAACATTTCCTCTCTAGAAGAAAAAACGTCATTCAGTCAAAACCTGCATTTCATGCACAAGACTCTGGTCCGTGACACTGCGCCACCTCCTGCATTAAACTGATGGTGATAAATTATGACAGAATGGCCTTTACACTGCTCAGCCCTGGTAATCGTCAAAATGCTGCATTAACAATTTCCAAGGTGTGCAGTAGCTTCCTAAAGCCCGGTGGCGAATCCGGAGGAGCTTCGGGGTTCTGTATTTGGTTACATTTTTGCAACAGTGTTGTTTTCTAAGACCTGATTTTTTAGTAACGCTAGGGAAATGCATTTGTGAGAAAAAGGGACACAGAATGCCTTAATGCAAAAAATAGAGAAGTGCGGCAGAGCCGTCCGTTCGGACGCTGCCTCCTCCCTTTCCTCTCCGATTTCTGAAAACGGAGCTACCAGCTAGTGCAGGTAGCTTGTAGTATCTCTCCGTTTTTCAGTACTGCCAGAGCTAATGATAGTATTTGTAAGTGCTTCAGAGGAAAAATGGATATAGATAGCTTAAGACAAACTTAAAATAATATCCTTTAAAAATATTCTAAAGCAACCGTTAAATTTTAAAGAAATATATCTTGCCCCATAGAACAAGGAATAATAGAGCAGTTTCCTCTGAGACAGATATTTCTCCTTTTTTCTGCATTTGTTGGATAATCAACATTCCCATTTGCTATTTATCTACTTCTTAAATTTTAACAAGTAATTCTACTCATAATTATGACACTTCATGATTTTGTCGAAAATTGGCACCTGCTGTGTGTAGGATAATAGCACAATTCAACATTCGCCGTAGGAAGAACTGATTTTCTGCTTGCTTTATCTGGAAATGTCTGAATTATAAGTAGAGCTGCCCTCCTGTTAAAATTCAAAATTACTGTGGGTGTAGATAAATACAAGTGGAGTTTTGTTTTTTGTTTTTTGGGGTTTTTTTGTGTGTGTGACAAGAAAACCCAGAATAGCTGCGGTTTTCTTCACCGTGAATGCGGAGAAGAAAGGACCAAAAAGTACTCTGGACAAAAGAGGTCGCGTTTCGCTCGCTTCGGGCCGCGGTGGCAGCCGGGCAGGGGTGACGTCCAGCGCAGCCGTCAGCGGCGGCCCGTGGCCGGGGCTGCAGGTCGGCGCTGGCGGAGCGGCCGAGCCCCGGAGCGCTGCACCGGGCCTCCGTGCTTCGTGCCCCGGGACGTCGCACGTGCGGATCCGCCAGAGCTAGTGGCGCTCGTGCCTCCGAGAGGAGGAGCGCTGCTGGCTCTCCGGGCGCCGGGCTGCCCCGGGCGGCCGAGGAGGAGCCGCCTGCAGGTGCAGAGCGCGGAGCGGGCGCCTTTCCCAGGCGCTTCCCCGTCGGAGGGAGCCTGGGGCGCTCCCGAGGGCGCACGGAGCCAGGGCCAGTCCGGTCGGCCGGCGCGGAGCTGCGGCAGGTAGGTCACCCAGCGCAAGATGGGTTTCCGGGCCCGAATGCCTCCGAGCTCTCCCGCAGGTTCCCGTAGCCGGGCGCTGCCATCCTTCCTCAGGAGCGAGCCTCGCGGCCCCCTCCCTCCCCGGGAAGCAGAGGAGGAGGTGGGTTTTCCGGTAACCGTTGAGATGAGCAGAATCCCAGCCATTTCAGTTGTTGCGCACTTAGCGTGTATCTGTTTGGGACCGAGGCAAATTAACAGCAGCCATCTCATTTTTGTTCCCTGTAGATTATTCTCCTGTGACTTTTAATTAAAACTTCCCTTAGGCACAGGGGAGCCACTGGGGAACCATTTTTATTTTTGAAGGTTTTTTTCTGGGCTGTCTCAGCTTTAATTACCTTTTTAGGATTTCAAATAAGCGTTTTTATGCTTCCATCGGATCATGCTTGCTACAGAATGACACGGCAAGGGGATCTACAGGGATATTTTCTATGAAGTCAAAAATTCGCATAAATATATTTTAAATGTAGTCAGGCAAACTCTCTTCCCCCTCCTGAAAAGCCTTTTGGCCAGGTTTAATAGTCTTTCATATTTTTTGAACTGAATAACTTGTGTCAAATCTCCTATTCCTGCACTATTCAATTTTTGCGGGGAATATGATTACACTGAAATGAGACTCCATCAGAGAAATAAGATATTGGCTGGGCAGCAGAGCAAGGCGCGTTTCCGAGCAGTTTGCATAAATGTTTTTCAGAGCATAATAGCAGCTTCCGAACTTGAGCAAAAGAGCTAAACTGTCAGATTGCAATTTCTATTCGTTGTTGCTCGAAACACCTTGTTTGCCAGAGATTCATTAGGTTTATTTTGTGTTTGCTTGCAGATACATTTGATCCAAAATGGGCTCAAATGGTTATAATAATGTCGTTGCTAGACGGGGGGGAGCGAGGAGGTGTTTAGCCGCTAATAGGTGTGTATGCCTCGGTGCCAATGCGTTCGTATGCTGTGTAGGCATCCTGATCCCAGCGGAAGTCATCTCCAGCGGCAGGCGATGTTACAAGCTTCGCAAGACGCTCTCAGGAAAGCCGGCTCGCAGCGTGGACGGGCGCGCGGGCCACGGGAGGAGCAGGGTAGTCCCAGCGATTCCCGTTATTGACGGGAGTAGCACTGCCAGGTCTCCTACAAACAGTCAAATTGCAGTAGTTCTTAGAATAGGGATAATCGGGTAATGCTCCAGAGAAGAAACGTTTTTGAAAATTGTCTTTCCACTGCGAAGAACCTCTCCATGCTATCCATAGCAATGAGTTCCTTTGCATAAATTGCTTTTCAGCAGTTTGAACAGGCAGTTGGGTGCATACCGCTGAACCTCTAGCTCACACTCAGAGTATGTTTTATTAATATACATGTGTGTGTGTGTGTATATATAAATACGTTTCAAATGGGCACCATCCAGGCTTATCCCAGCTCATCAGTAACCACTGTGCAGCTGATGATTCTTTTTCTCATTTAACTTTTTTTGTGTGGACCTGAAGAAGTCTTTGAAAGGAGTAAGTTCCTTTGGTGCCTTACTGAACTCATGGTATTTTTGCAGCTGTTGTTATTCAGATAATATTAGTATTGCTGTTGGATTCAGTCCATTGATCTTTTTGAGTATGTCTGAGTGGCTGGCTGGCTGCTTGGTGTGCATTGCAGACAAACAGGAAAGGGGTTAAAAAACAGATGAGCCTTTCTTTCCTTCGTTTATGTTTGAGCAGAATGTATTTCCCCAGAACTGAAAAATAACAGGCTTAGGTTGTACTTTTCAGATATTTTAGCCATTGGTGAACTGCACAAGCAAATCATACTTCAGCACTCAAAAATAAACTTGTGTTTGAAGTTCTCCCTTTTTGGTTCTATATTAAGGGTATTCCTTCACATAAAATTGCTTTTGGGCAGAGCAATGTTCTGTGCGTCTGATTTACATGCTGTATATAGGTTGTATGGATTAGAGCTATTTAGTGTAAAAGCAGATAGGTAAGAGAAAACATGGAATAAGTACTTTTTGAATGGCTAGTATAAAAGTAAGTAGTGTGCTCCTGTTTACCCTTTTTAACAATATAAGAAGCCAAGGACATTCATCAAAATGAAAGTCAGAACATTTAAATTGATTAAGAGGAATCCTATGCAATATATAATTAACATGTGTTACTTCAGAAGATTAATGCCAATAAATTAGTAAGATTCACTAAAAGATTTGACATTTATATGGATAATAAAATATTGACAGTTACATTAGAATTTTTTAAAAATTGTTTTATAAAAGAAACTATCTTGCTTAAAAGCATGTACCAACTATCATGAGAAAAAGACATCCCCTACTGGCAAGCTGTTCCATAATAATTCAGTGGGAGTCAGGCAATTAAATACCTTTTAAAACAATCTGGCATTAAATTACTAAGAACTGTGCCATTTTATTCTGTATATAAAAATATCACAGTGTTAAACAGTTTCTTCCATTGTAATTAACAAATTGCTTAAATGCATATGAACGATCCCGGCATTCGAATAAACGGTCACAAGATTATAAAGAAATAGTTGTCAACTCCGTTCTGACCAATATTGCTCCCTCTGTCCCATTTGCTACCTTATTGCCGCGTACACATCTCACTATGCTTTCTGATTAGAAAACCTCTATATGGTGCTATTAGGATTCTGTGATTATCCACGTGAGACATGACATACTGTGATCCCCACGTTCTTTTATTCATGCTTGACAAAATATAGGCGTATCAGTCATTAATTTGTATATAGCCCACAGAAAAACTTGAAGAGTAAGGCTGCGTTGTCTTTTTTCTGCATTGCTGGTTGCTTAAAGGGGCAACATAATGTGAAAATCACATTTCTGTCAGAAAGTCTTGCACTTATTATGGCTATTAATAACCTTAAGATTAATGAAACTGAAAGGAGCTGGTCAGTGGAAAAAAGCTTTGTCTTCCTATTTTTCCTCATTTTGGTTTTTCTGTGCATCTGGTGGTACTTTCAGTAGTGTTTTTATGTAGTGGCAGAGAAACTCGCAGGCTTTTAAGAACATCCGCAGGTGAAACCCTTGTGTCTTTCTATACCACTGTTTTAAGGAAATGTGGGGGCAAAATTTTCAGAATAGCTCATTCCCCTTCGATATATCAAGATAAATGATTGAAGAACTTACCCTTAAAGGGTCTTATGGGGACTACAGGCCATCTTGGAAATCTGTGCTGTAATGATTTAAAGGAATTGGTGTCAGAAAAGTGGTTTGTTTGAAAGCAGTTCATTTCAATTTGAGTATTTTGAAATTGTGCTCAGTATCTAAGGTAGGATGCCTGAAGAAAGATGATCTGGTTACCATGGTTTCAGCCTGAGATTTGGGTTACTATGGTGTCAGCCTTTAATTCTTGCTGTGCCTGAAAGTATGATGTGACCTGGGCAAGGTCATGTAGGCTTAAATCCTCAAAGAGGCTAAGCTGGAGCAATAAAAATTAGCCATTGCAGTGGAGGTCTTTTATGCATCTGCTCCCTAAAGGAGGCACTCCAGCCCAAAATTAGGCATCTAGGCTTCTTATAAAACACAGGATTTGGTTCCGATCTAGAGCAGCTAGTGCTCTAATCTGATAGACAGGGCCTGATGGTTTATTACAAATCACAACCCTTTTTTTGTCTAACATATTTTAATACTGACCGTCCAGGAGGCACACTCCTCTTTTCAGGAGCTGTGGTGGTATGTCTTCTGCAGATCGGCATCAAAACTGAAGTCAGGGTTTTCTCTTGAGATGTGACACTCACTGTCGGGGGTTTGGTTTTAGATAGGGCCTTAGTAACATTTTTGAGGATGTGAATAAGAGGCTCAGTATTTCTGTTCTTACTGAGAAGAATTGCATGCATGATGATAGGCTCTAAGAGGGTTACGGTTGAGGAACATCTTCAGTTTATAGGAAAGAAGCCAAACTGAACTAAGCCAGGCGGGGGGGAGTGAGTGAGAGAGCGCCCTGGTTTTTGCAGTTGGCTGAGAGGAGGAGACTTGAGATGTAGTCCCCATCCCAAGGGCTCTGTATGTATTTTACACTGAACAGTCAACAGACAGAGTACGTAACCTTTGGAGTAAGAGCTGAAATGTATTTTCATACTTTGTTTCATAGCACCTTATGTCTTGACTGGGTTCCAACCAGTTTAATGGTCTGGCAGACTAATGTGCTTTGGTCTAGCTGCGATGCTCAAACTGGGAACAGGTCTGACCGCAGGCAGCACTAGGCCATAGTGAGCTGGAAAATCCCTGAGTACATTCTTCTCAGAGAAAGCACGTAGTTTTAATCTTCTCAGGAAAAGCAGAGAACTCAACTTGAACTGTTTCACGTCTTTGGTGGCAGCTTTACTCAGCAATCTGTTAAAGAGAAGGCGGTCCTGATCCTGCTAGCCCCAACCAGAGCTGTTTCCAAACAAGGAGAGGCCACAGCTGCACTGTGCTCATAGACAGATCCGGCCAACATGCAGTAGGCGTGCTCTGAGCATCCTTACCGGATCAGTCCCCTCCAGAGACCAAAATAGGAAACGTGGACTGTGGACTCTAATAGGACTTTGGTTTTAGCTAAAATCCTGTCTGTTTAGCACCAAGAAACAAGAAGAGAAGCAGAACTGCTCTCCAGGCCTGGAGAACCTCACTGGCAAGAATTTAGACAGCAACAGAGTATTTTCATTTGTTTGTTAGTTGATTGGTTAGTTTGAGGGGTTTGTTTTAGGTTCTTTTGTTTTTTTTGTGTTAGGTAGGACTTTGTATCCTGAGATTTAGGTATGTAAATTCCATATAAGTCTTATTTTAGGGTCTTAAATTCTATTGCAGGTTTTGGCTTTCACGTTTTGGTTTTAGTTTTCCATCTGTAAACTAAAGACACTTTACATCAGAGGGCTGCTACAGGGATGGTATCACAGGGTCTTGATGCTATGGTAATGGATGCAGGCTTAGTATCATATCTTTGATTGCACCCTGAGTAGTGCCACTTCATCTATTCCATCACAGTGAAGCAGATCTTCCCTCCAGAGTGTAGAGTTCTTCTAAGTGTTATTCCAGCATAAAAGTACTGTAACTCCAGTTTATACCTGGAGGGGAATTATGTTAAGTACCAGTATAGTATAATTATTTCAGTGAAAACTTGTAGCTCTGACTAAAAGAAGTGTGTTTTTGTACATATATATACACACACAATTCAAAATGCCTGTAGTCAGAAACACAACAGTGATTTTAATTATTAGCAATCAATCTGAATGACATTGATAGAAATATTTTGAAATACATTAAGTACTTCATTCCTAAATGAAACTACTACTTAGAAGGAAACAAACTTTTAATATTCCTGGTTACTGCTACTTGTAAAAGAAAACAAAAGCCTCATTTTGTTACCTTCCAAGCAAGCACTTTCCGTTCTCCCACCTTTCTTGTGGTTGTTAGGTCATGTCTATCCTTTAGGCTCATCCTGTGTATTACCTTTCAAAGCAGGCAAAGGAGATGAAAGAATTGAGGAAAGTACAATATCAAAAATTGGTTGCTCCTTTATTCTTTGTTTCTTGGTCATACCTTAGGTAAAGATATGACCTTGAAGAAGTCTTCATCGTGTTCTTACTCAAGAAGAGGACATCTGTAGAAAGACTGATAGGCTTTGGAGTCCTGCCTTCCTACATGTTCTGTTCCTTTTTCCTTGCCTGGTTGCCATATCCTCCATTTGCTTTTTTGTTCTTGCATCTCAGTCTCACCCATTCTGTCAGACTGAAGTGTTCCTTTGCATTTTTGATTTTATGATTCCCTGGAAGTCCAGATTCTGGGCCAGCAGACTTTGCTGAAGGCTCAGCCTATGGTTAAGGTTGTTGTTAGGGATAGGGTTAGGCTTGAGAGAGAGTGAAGGAAAGAGTGACCCAAAACTTTAAGCTATATGAATTTTACTTTGTTTCTGAAAAAGGAAGAATATTTTCTGAAAAAATTCAGAAGACTACAGTGCTTTGTTAAACTGAAATTGTCTTAATTGCTCCATTTTGTCATCATGCTTAAAATTAGAATTTGTCAGTTATTTGGCCACTAGAGAGAAGAGAATCAAAGATAGAGTTAAATGTGTGATGAATCAAAACCAGCTCTGATTGCTGAGCACTAGCTAATGATTTCTGTCTTATTCTTTTCGTGGTCACTATTATCTAAAGAGTAACCATTTATTTGTAGGTCATAAATTGAGTGAAGAGAGATTAGATTATGTATGGACAGTCCGGTCTGCTAGGGTTGAGAAAGGCACATACAAGAAATGTGAATTTTAGCCTTTTTTTCCAACAAAAGTTGAAAAGTTACTTTATTCATTTTGTTTTAAAACTAATAAATTTTAAAAACAAATTTGCAAATTTAAAGAATAGAATATGTGGCTCACTGGATTTCAGCTTTAGGGACCTCAGTGAAAGATGGGTGCCCAACTTCAGGCAGATTTTTCAGATTGCTGAGTGCTACTGTAAAACGGAGTGCACCACTGTCTGTAAAGAGAAAGCTGAAAACTGATGCCTTGGTATTTAAATACACAGTTTTACAATCATTTAAATCATTAAGATACACTGACACAAAACAAATGGGAGTCCAGGTAGGAGGGATCCTAAATCTGCCAGTAATTTATCCAAGTTGACCTCAAAGTCTGTCTCTTGTGTAAGCAAGTCAAGGAGCACCATCTGTACCGTGCCTTTGAAGCTGATATGGGTCATGTATAGCTTAGTATTGAATACCAAGCTAGTATTTATAGAAGAAAAAGCAGAAATTTTAATACCCACACTTTTAAGTGAAATAGTCAAGGGCTGTTGGATTTCATGACAGTTGAACATACAAACAACATTTCACTTATTTTCAGGTAAACACTTAGGTACCTGCTTACAAAAATCAATCTGAATTGAATCAGAAACTTAAGTGCTTGCTAGGTAAGATATATTTAAGCATGTGCTTCTATTTTGCTTCAATATGAAGATTATTTTTAAAACAGCACAAGCAGTACAAATAAAATCTGGGACTGGATACTCAGCAAATAAAGATTTTGGTAGAAATTTCTAGATTTCTTTTTGGTGTAAAGCATTAGCATTAGGGAAGAATGATTGGTAGTACCCTTGTAAACAATTTGCAACTGTTGTCCCGTCTGGGAAGCGATTTCCAAAGTATCCTATTAGAAACAAAGCTGACTTTATTTTGCTGAGTTTTGAGATTATATAATTCATTCATGTTGCTAGAAGGGATTTTTAGATAACTGAGTTAGTAACTTATAAATCATCTCCTCCTTTTCGTGGGAGGATATATAGCATTTTTCCTTTAGTTCATCGTCACACATGGGGCTTTCCACCAGCACTAAGTAACCTGGAGAATCCCCAGGGAAGAAGCAGAAAGGGTGTCGTGATATAAGGTACTAGCAGTTACTGGGTCAGCAATTACTAGGTCGTTAACGTAAGCCAAGGAGTCACCACCGTTCCTTGTAGCCTCCTCAGGGGAAGGGCTCTTCTCAAGTTAAATCATGACTGTGTACCCCCCACCCCCCTGGTGTACGTATTGCAGTGGGGAGGTTTGAGATGCTTGTCCACAATAATTACAAATATTTTAGTGTGCTGGTAAACTGGTATGAAACACTAAAACTTGCAGGTATTAATTATATTTCATTCAATTTTAGTTTCTGTTTTGTCTTTGGTGTTGGTTTTACTACCTAGTACAGTGCAGGGAATAGGCACAGTGTTGTGGGCCTGCCATAAGCATCTCCAGACGTCAAAAAATGAGAAATGATATTTCAGTCTGTCCCGCTGGGGCTGCCTCTAAACTTTCTGCTTGATCCAGGCAGCTGTAAGTGATTTAAGTAATCCCAGAGTGTTATTTCAGCCATACCTCTCTCCTTTTACCTTTTTTTTTGATGACTAAATTTCCATATCTTCCTTTAAAAATGACATTACCACATTCCCTCACTTAGCTGCTTTATTTTTATTGTATCCTCCTATTTATTACTCTGTTTTGTGACTTGTACGGTTCTTACCTCTAGTGCAGTAACACTTGTCAGGCCACTGTACTAAAAACTGTACCATTGCCTGGAAAGGAGAGAACCTGTTTAGGGATGAGGAAATTTATCATTTGTGTCTGTCTGGATTGTGAACTCTTTAATGAAAGGGATCTCTTGGAAATCATGCAGCACCAGGCAGAGTCAGGTTGTAATTTCAGCTGAAGTGTGTGGGAACTACCATAATACATTTGTTAAAGTAAACCAAGGGGCTCATGCCTTGTCTTATTTCATGGATCTAACTATTATGACTCCAGCTTTTACTTTCTTTATAATTTCTACATTAAAGGTATACTTCTCAGAATGTCTTAGAATTTGAAAAAGACACACACAGCAGGTACTAGGAAGAATGTGATTCTAGTGATTCAGTAATACATTTAGTTATATATTAAACTATCGTGCTATTCACTATTTTGCAGCAAGAACTTTCTTAAAATTTTTGCCTTTTATGGTTTTTCAAGGTGGACACCCAAAGAACGAGGCACAGAGCATCACAGTTATTTCTGAGTAACGTGGGGGAAGGGGACAGAAGTGACACTGCTAAAACTGTGAGCCTATCGGACATCACAGATCCATGATTAATCTAGTTTTGCACCGTTGATAACTTTGGCTTCTGACTGTATCAAGGCACAGGTGGACTGAGTTTGGTTTTCCAAAATATCATGTAGGTGACCTTTCTGATATGGATACCCTGTGTGAATGGCTTGACATCTTTTCTCCCTTTCTCAGAAGACATCCTTGCCTGTCTCGCAGATAAGCGCATGTGAGCAAACCCACGTGTGTACATAATTGCGATTTTTGTTGCTAGGTTGGTCAGCGGATATAAGGATATAACCTTGCCTTGCTTACATAATTTGGAAGGTGTGAATCCCTAACATGAGCGTTTCTTTGCAAATGACTACCCAGGTTGTTTTTGCAGTAAAGGTTAATTGAAGGAACTTGTGTTATCCTGATGTTAACATGTGAAGTACGTTAGTCCTAGCAGTAGAGTGCCAGATAAAATTTGAATAGCACTTCCTGGGTAGGTGTAGCTTGTTATTTTAGAGCTAAAAAGAATCCTTTATTGCCTAGAGAGAATACGTAAATTGACCTTTTTTAAATCAATGGTGAAAAAAAATCTAAAAGGAAGTCATCATACTTTGGCAGTCTCATATTCTTTAGTACATCAGACTAAATTCGCTGTGAACACTTTTAAAGAATAAAATGGGAATAGCAGTATTCTTCTCTGAATAATTTCAAAAACATTTCTTAGCTGTAGTTAAATCACTAATCAAACTAAAATTCATTAAATTACCATCACAGATAATCCTAGGAGTTTTGTACACTGTGATAATAACACTGTATTATTAAACATTGACTTTCCTCATGGGTGTATTGTTAGCTAACTCTGAGTTTTGATCATTACTCAAAAGAGAAGAGAACAAAAACAACTCAGGAAACCTGTCTGTTGGAAGCCGTTTGAGCTTAGTTGCTTTCAAACACAAAGTACTTTTTGAAAAGTTTGATGTTGTTAAGGAAATCATTTAGAATATATTGTGCATAAGATTACCTGACTCATTGCAATGAGCTACTGCCTATTTCATGTCTATGCAACCAGGCTGGCAAGCATCCTTGTGGCACATGTGCCCCATAACATCCAAAAGCAAAACCACAAGCTGTCCGAGTCCAAACCTTTGCTTTAGGGACCTTTTATGCTGTCAGAGAAATGGCACGGGGCCCTCATGCCGTGGAGAGACATGCCGTTGGCACCGTGCCTTGCCCGCCCCGTGGCTTGGCTGCCTGGCACTGTGGCACCATAGCTCCTTTCATGACTTGCCATTTTGTAAATGATCTCCACATCAACAGTTCCTAGTTTTTCACTCGTCCGTTTGTGTTTCGGTGCTAGTTTGTACCTGTGTCGCACCTTCTCTATGGAAGTAGCGTGTGGCTTGTCCATGCTCAGAGGGATAGTGATGTTGGTGTTCCCCTTCCAAAGTGGACTTGTCCACTTCCTTCTATACCATTTTTTCTCTTAAGACTGGTCAAAAATGTCCATTTATTTCTTCTGTATCTGAATTAGCGGCAATTATATAGGCCGAATATGCTACCTATCAGATTGATGGATATCTCATGAACGTTGATATTGGCATAGTAGGATGTTTAGTTATCTTCTCCAGCCTGTATCAATCCTGTTGATGCACGGTTTGGTTCTGACTGCTGTTGTACGTGGCACAAAGCTCTGAGAGATATTCCTTAGGAAGTTAGGAAAAAATGTTGGGTATCACTTTTTTTTCTCATTTCTTTTCTGTGGTAAAGTGCAGAGCTGACACTACTGGACCCAAGATACTCCATCTCTCCATGTGTGCACTGTAGAAGGGAGCGCTGTAAATTTTCTCCGCTTTGATCTGTTGGTGCCCCTGTGCCTCTTTCTGACCAAGAGGGCACTCTGGCTTGTGACAATACTGCAAATAGTGCTCATTGCAATCATGTGCTTCGGTCATGTGCCCTTCCAAAATTTGCTTCTCAAACTCTGCCACTTAGGAAATTCTATTTCTGCTGCTTGGGAATTTACATTTCAGACGCTGCTGAAACCAGCAGTCCAAAAGTATTGCTGTATAGCTGTCATTACACAGTCTGTTGAGATGGCCAAATTTTATCCTGTGAATACATTTTAAGAAAACAATAACAAAAAATCCCAAATCAGTGGGAGCACTATTTATTTCAGTGTAATAGATGAATAACACTGTGGATAATTTTAGCACGTCTATATTTAGGGAAACAACGCGTTGTAGTATGTCGGTAATAGCAAAACTTGATCAGCGTGAAGTACCAGATGGTGTTCTATAAATGCCGATCTTGGAGGAAGCATGCTTAGAACTTTTCTGCTATGCGAGTAGTAGAGAAATCAGAATAACTCATATCAAATAGGTCACTTGCATAGTCAGTTTTGAGTCTGTAGCATAACAGATTACAGAACCACAGAATGGCTGAGGTTGGAGAGGACCTCTGGAGATCATCTGGTCCCCCCCCCTTGCTCAAGCAGGTCACCTAGAGCAGGCTGCCCTGGACTGTGTCCAGACAGTTCTTGAATATCACCAAGGATGGAGACTCTACCACCTCTCAGGGCAACCTGTAAGATTAGACAGACATTTCCTTTTAGTAATCAAAGTAATAGGGAAGGTATGGTTTATCTTAGTGCCTTATCTGGAAGTTTTTCCCCAAATGAAAACCTCTAAGTCTAAGGTGGAATGACTTCTGTGTAAGTGGACTCATTTTATAGATACTTTTTGATTTGGTCACTATACAAGGCCATAACAGTGTGTCCAGCCGTAAGATTTTATAACTTGAAGCTTTATTTTGTGCTATCGTTGTTTTGAGAAAATAAATGCTTAAGCACGAGGTAACTGAAAATTAGTTTATAGTCAAGATTACACATTTAGGATGAACGAGCATAGACAGAACTGATAAACGTACATCTGCCTCATCCCCATCATTTTCTGCAAGTTTGGCAGTCAGTGTCAGTTATGGATTTAACTTACTGGAAACTGTGGATATTTTTCCTTTTTAAAAAGTTTAATGCTGTATTAATATCCTTTCTTTTGACTAGATTGTAGAAGCAGGGTTTTTTTTTAAATTAATCATGATACACTGTGGCTAAATAGACCCCTGACTATTTGCGCAGATCAGGACTGTTTGTTCCCCAGATATTCCTGCCAAGCTTTTCATGTGATTAACAGTGTAGAAGAGTTACTTTTGCTCACCTGCTACTTTTTATTTATTTATTATTATTATTTTTTTTGGAAATGGGCAGAAAGGTGACTTGACCCTTTCCATCTATGAAGTACAGGCCAGAGCTGCTGAGCACTTCTACTGTGGTAACTGCAATATTTTGTAGTTACCTATTTGTCTTGTACTTTCTTTTGTAGTCTTATTTGTAGCATCCTGTTCAGAGACTGAAATAAAAAAAAAAATCATTAGCTCTTGCATAGGAGAGGCAAGAATAAGTACTTTCTGCAGAATTTTTTTTTGTTTATGATTTTGTCATGTATTCATGATGTTTTGGGTAACAAATGAGTATTCTTGATGTGAACAATCTTTTTTAAGTGTAAATTATTAGACAGGTTCCTGGCAGCTCTATGAGAATATATACGTGATTTTGACAAAAATTAAAGATTTGCATACAGAAAGTTTTAGACACCTGCTCTTATGTTTGCCAAATGAAGTGCTAGCCAACAATAGCAAAAACTATAATAAGATGCGAATGCAGATAAATGAAAAAATCAAAACTGTCCTCAATACATTCCCTGTATAGGCCACACTTCTGTCCTTTCCCCCAAAATGCTGAGGCTATCTTCATGGAGCAGTTGAGATCCTGACCATAAAACACCTAGCAAAGGAGTTCTAAAAACCTGTCTAAGATCCTTTCTGCTTTCTTTTATTTTTTTTGAGAGAGAATAATTTTCTAGGTAGAGTATGGTTAGCTTGATGATACAGGCCATGTCCCGTTATTTGACTATCCAGTTTATCTCGAAGCTCTGTCAGACTTCGCCGCATTGCCGCACATCAAGGCAAGATGGATCAGCTTGGTTCGTGACAGCAGGTGGTTCAGATACATCAGGGTAAATGATGGTCCTATCTAACTGACTGCGTCTTTGTGCCACACATAAACAGAGATGGCAGCAATTTATTGGCTCAGAATTGCAGGAAAAACTCCCTGTTTACTCATTTGACAGCAGTGTTGATACTCTTTTGTCTGTGATCTCATTTACTTTGGGTAAAGCCACATTTCCCAGCTGCTGTTATTTATGGCGAAACTTAGTAGTAGTTTGGAGAGATTTTCTTTTTCACTTCTCTCAGGGGCATTGGGTTTTTTTTGCCGTTGTAGGATGAAAGATCCTGTCACTGCTCCCAGGTGGCTGCATCTGGTAGAAAGTTTTCTTGGTAATACACATTTTAAAAAATCGCGATTCTCATATTGTATTAAAACAGCTTTATGCATATAAGGAGTATGGTTTGCATCTCACCCCGTTCTCTGACACAGACCACTTCCACCTCCCTCCCTGGGACCACTTCATCTTGCTGTGTCTAGATCCTTTTTATCTTTATGTAAAATGCATGTGTGTGGAAATGTTAATAGATCAAAGAAAAGATAATCCAATGGAAGGGCACACAAAATGAAATAAAAGGATGTCTAAAAACTTCTGAGAATCCAGGCCTACCCAAGACATAAGGAAAACTCAAAAAGCCCCCCAAGAAATAGGAGTTAGATCCTCAGAAACCCAATTATCACCAGGCCCCCTCTGTCGTCTGTGTCATAGGGGAGGAAGAGCAAGACCACAGTTGTGCTGTGCTGTTATTTTATATTTGCATGAGCTGTCTTTGAGCACAGAGAGAGGTTCCTCAGGGAGCTTGGAGGCTCGGCTTGGGGTTCTTCGGCAGGCAGGAAGAATCTGCTTGAAGCTACTAGATTTGAAATATATGTGTGATAATTCTGGAGAAAAGTTCATCTCTCAGCATGGATATGATGCCCTTTTAGCAATGTAAGCTTATATATGCCATCTGTGGTGTTTAATAGAACATTCCATATAGAAAGAGAAACATATCTATTTCTCTTTACCTTTAATATGAGTATGGTTGTATCTAATACTGATAAAATGAAATCTAAGTTGTTTATAACTTAAGCTGTATCCCTTTTAAGTAAAAATAAATTACACTAAAAGAGCAGGGGAATGACTGATTTTTAAATAATAGCATGAAGTTAAATTTGGTTCTTATGGGGGGGTATACCAATGAAAACTTTGGTCTCTGCTAGGAAAATGTTTGCCTTTCCAAGTTAGTTATTTTAAAGACAATAGACCTGAAGCAGTAGGAACCTACTAAAATGTTTGAATAAGGTTCACAAAATTGCCAAGACCCAAAAGAAAGAATTCAGTAAAGTAAGGGGGGGGAGTGTGTCCAGGTGTTTTGCATCATACTGCAAATGAATCACTCTGTAAGCAGCATTTTTATATAGCAAATACATCCCGTGCTGCATTCAGAGCTGTCTGATGGAAGCAGGGAGGCCACATCGGTCTGCCGAGAGTTGAGCGGCAAAATGCAAAGAAGCAAACAAGCGGAGATGCTACTTTCGGGTTTTCTGCTTGACCATTTCCCCAGAGAGTGTGTGTGATGTTAATATTCATAATATGGCCTCAGTATCTATTGTAAAGTGCAAGAGAAGGAAATACTTAGTGTAAAAGGGGTTACCAAATACAAGTTTCTCAGTTGCATAAGAGTCTTGAAGAAGTGATATGATTACTTTCCTTTCCCTGGAAAGGATGGAAAAAAAAAATAGGACAGAAGGTGCAAGAGGCATAGCGATATGATTGATGTGGAAAATGAACTCATACAGTCTACAGAGTATTACATGTACTGTGCTCTTCTTCATGCAATCAGGTTTCATGAAACCTGAAACTGTTTCAGTGGCTGTAATTTGAACAGAATATCTGCAGTAAGTAATATCAGGAAGTCCACATTTTGCTTTTACTAAGTAGGTGTATTTGTTAGAAAGTTTGTCTGCTCTTTCCTATGCTTTTTTTTCTTTTTTTTTTTTTGGAACCTCTGCTTTATTCTCTTCATGGATGTGTAACTGGTAACTTTTACCTCTCTTACGACAGCAATGTCAGTGTTTTTAGACTGTCCCTCTAACAGGCTGGTTGGAAGTGTTTGTGTCTCAGTGGCTAATGTATCTAGGGGTAGACACAATCTATACAAAGTAGGATTTAAAATAGCACTTTGCAGTGGTTGAATTCTGCTTTCCTGATTTGCTTTAGAGTGAAGTTTGATCAATCCCAAACGCTTCTGAATGTCTCATCCTAAAGATTTGAGATTAAGATGCTATCACCCATTTAATTCCAGGGAGTCTGCAAAATTATCTGCACAATTCCCATAAGAAACGTGATGGAGAACTAAAATGGTGCTTCAGGCTTAGGACTTTTGCGAAGGAAATAGCCTCCCATGTGATGGAGATGCGACAGTGGCATCCTTTCCTAGTACTCTTTGGGCAACAAATTTTTCTATTAGCACCTCAGCAAGGGCAAAACACCAAAATTTTGGTTTGAGAGAAGTCCTTTTAAAATGATCATATTTCATGTCTTAGCATTCTTTTTTCAGACATAAATTTTCTCTCTGAGGAGTTACTTCTCTAGATGATAAGGCTTTTGAGATAGCAGTTTATTAACACAGGATGGTGAAATTAGCTCCCTGTAAAAATGAATGGCCTACTCTTAAGCTTCCAGAATTCCTTTGGGAAAAATCTATGAAATCTAGACTTGATTCAGAACAAAACAAGAACCCCAAACAGTTCTGCCATAGTATGTGGAGGGAAGACATCCTAAGATCAAAGTTACATATATAATAATAAAAGAATAGCTATGTTAGGTTAGAATTTGAGGCAGATAATCTGTATGACGGTAATAACGTAGCAAAACTCCACTATAGATTTGTTACATGGAAACGCACCACATACGAATTACCTTCAGAAAATGTGCTCGCTGTTATACATGACATTGCTGGCGAAGATTGTTGGAAGCATGTGTGTGTCTGTATACAAGTAAAAGTAGATCCATAAAAGGTTTTCTGAAGTCCAAGGTGAAGACGACTGCCTGCTTTCACTCCTGTGCTTGTGTTTTTTGAAAGAGAAATCCCTGTATGAAAGGGAGCAGCCTGTTCTGAACATGTTCTTGAGGGCCTCATTCCCATTTGTGCTCAGGCTGCGCAGGGCTTCTGCGGTGCTCTGCTGCTGTAAATCCCTGTCTCCCTGCTAGGGGGTTGAGTCAGGAGGAGACAGATCACAACCGATTTTTATTAGAACACCTTTTACTGATTATGCTGTTAATAGAATCAAGCTGTTACTAATAGTAGGTAACTATTCATACAGTGTGTTTACTTATTCCCTCGCCCACACATATACTCATTCACAGTTACCTGGTTGGAGCATCGTACTGATGCGGCAGTGACTTGCAGGTCGGTCTTCAGAAAGTCCCTCAAAACTCCTTTGTTTCGTGAAGTGTATATATATAATCCTGCAGTCCTTGCTTGCCTGTAGCAGCCACTGGTCCCTTGGATGTGGTCTACGTTACACAACCTGTTGTTGATGCTGCTGCACACTTGTGGCCTTGGAGAGATTTGGCAGACTCTGTGTGTCCTGAATTTTTCAGCTCTTGAGAGTCTTGGGAGACTTTTGCACACTGCCTCTCAGCACATACTTTTCGTCTCTTCAGCCTGCTGTTTTCTGGTAACTAGTTCTTCATCCACATCCAGAGGTGCCTGCAGAATCCATGCACAAACCCGCACAGAAAGTGCTTTAATGACCCCCAAACTCCTACCACTTACACTGCAGGAACGCCCTTTACTAAGATGTTTGAAGCCTACAGCTGGCCCCAACTGCTCCTCGGTGCCGGTTCCTCAGGGTCCAGGTGCAGCTTTCAGTGAGCAGGCAACCTCTGGGCTGATGAGTGGCTACTGCTATTCATTTTTCACCTAGTGCTTGCTTATGTGTGTTGAACAGAAATGTCACTGATAATCAAGGCATGGGCAGTTTAATCTCATTAGCCCCTGATTTTGTCTTAAATGGGAAGAGGTGAAAGTCAGGGATCAGGCTCACAGCTTGCCCTCCTGGAAGGATCCTGATACCCTGATTCTCTGATGTTTCTTCCTACCTAATCTATCCCTGTCCAGAATAAATGTAATACGTAGACCCAGATTCATCCAGCCATCACAAATCTCCATTCACACAAATTACAGTAACATTGCTCAGTCTTCCATGTCTGCTCCCATATTTCAGGGTCTTATATGAATTCTTGGGACATCTTAAAACTGTGATTTAGAGACAGCCTGATTCTTACCTGTAAAGTGACGAAGTGTACATTAACAAACAAAACAAAACAAACAACCCCCCCCCCCMAAAAACCCAAGTGGCTTCCTCTTGCCCACCCCCCCGCCTCAGCCTCGAGCGTTTCCTGGATTCCTGATGTTTGCCTGACCAGCAGTCATCCCTGACCAAACTCTGTTTGTTTTTTCTTCTCCATTGATATTCCTGGACTGGTAGGTTTTATTGATGCCAACTTCAATGACTTTCAAGGAACCATCTCATAATTTGCAGCTGCCCCCATTTTAGGAAAAAAAATGAAGGACATAATGGGTTTTTAAGCAGGTGAATTAAGGGAAGTGTGGACCAATTGTTCATTATATCAAGGATTACTTTTGACCTACACAGAGAAAATGCTGTATACCCTTCTGTAAATCTATGAATTCCTTACTTTTAAATGTTGATTTGACCATATTGTGAAAATACTTTTGTCCCTTGAATGCTTCTCTCTGACCTAAATGAGAAACTGTGAATAAGGGGGAGCTGCGTGGGGGACGGGAGTGGGCGGGAAGCATTACCAACCGCTGATGCTGGAAGACCATAAATTTCCCTTTCATAGCGGGCACAATTTAGTGACAAGGGTCATTAATATCATTATTTCCCTCGTCCTTAATGTCAATTAGTTTTTTTGAAGTCAACAAAAACTCATCTCGATTGTCCTCATTATAGTTGTTGCAATTTCTGAGGAAGGGATTCTATCTGCATGTTACATGAGGAAAACAGCATGTAAAATGTAACAGCAGTTTTCAGTGATTTAAAACCTCTAGTTTTCTATGATTTTTAATCATTAAAGAATATGCAAAAACATATTTTATACACAATCTTTTATCTTACATTTATTTTTATATTTCTCCATAGCAATTTATTGCAATAGATATATCACCATTACTATAGACATTTATAGTGCCATTAAAATTCAATGCCACCATAAATTCATGCTCCTTAAAGTGTTGACATTTGTAACAGCTTCCACAAGGACGTATTTTACACTGAAAGTGAAACTTGGAGTAGAAACTTTTGTTAAATTTAAAATACAGGCATGGAAATAAATGTCTTTTATCTCCTTTCAATAAATTCAATGGCTTGAATGAGACAACCTGTGTTATGCCCCTCTTTTGGCTTGGTTTGGTGAGGCCTCTTCAAGCAGGTTCAAAGAGAAGCACAATATACAAAACTTAAAATTATAAAGCAGTTACTTATTGGCTAACACATACAAAAGATAGATAGTATTTAGTGAGCTGTTAGGGTAAGAATTAGCATCCTGATTCCTCCTAAGGCACCTGAAGAGTCTTTGCTGTCCCAAGAGGACATCAGTGAGGAGAGGAAGGGCTGGCCTCCACAGCTTGCTGGGACAGACCCTCTGCGTTGCAAAGTTGTTGTCTTCCACAAGGTCCATCAAAGCTGAGGACAGGGACAGTTCATCCTGATTACCCAACTATTCCTGGCTAATCCTGAGTAGACTGACTTGCCTTGTTTGTTTTTTTGGTTTTTTTTTTCCTTTAGGATTTTATACTTTTCTGTGTTAGTGATTTCCCCCTTGAGCCTTGTCTCAACAATCCTATCTCTGTTTGTAATATTTGCCTTTTTATGGATTTTCTCACAGCTCTTCCCAGCCGTGTGAGTCAAGTTTAGGGAGCTGTTCAGGATCAGAGTTGGGCCATGGCTTCAGGATGCACAGTCAGCTGAACCGCTGCTGGTGGGGAAAGCTTAGAGCAGAGAGAGAAGGCTGGCAACTTTGGCTTGTTTTACGTGTTACAAAGTGTGTTAATGTTACGCTTCATGGAGCAGGACTAGGAGATTTAACTAGAAAAGTAAAAAATGGACAATCTGTTTCCTTCTGAATATTAAAGGATCATTTTGTCCTTAGGTTTTGTTATGTGTTGGTTGAAATGTGGCTGCCACTTGTTTAAAAATGGCAGTTCACCAAAGGGATCTTAGGTGGACTTTATCTTAAGTAATTGTTTTATAAAATATATAGCTCCTAAGTTGGGAGCCTACTGTTCATGACTTTTGCACTGCTTTGTCACAGGCAGTAAGCACTAGCCAAATTTCCTTTTTTATCCATCTCCAACCAGAATCAGAGTAGGACCCGATCCCTAGGGTAGTGTGTTATATCCTTACACAGTGAGAGAGCTACTAGTAATCTGTTATGTGTCCTCATGAAGGTATCCCTCACCCAGAAGACTCTAGCTGCAAGAAATGCTTCCTCACACCGTTCACCATCATTTCTGAGGGTACAAAAGCCCACTTCAGCTCTGCGTATGTCCCGTGCAAAGAAAACAAAGAAAATCACCACTGAAACAGCTCCTCGCTGTGATAGCAGAATCAGGCAGGAAATATTTAATTGCTCTCTCCTGTTAATTGTCTTACTCAATAGACTGTTGAATAACTATCAGCGTGGAGCTGAATGTACTGTGCAAGTGAATAGCAAGTTGACTTTTTTGTTGCTAATTTTTTTTTATATAACTTCAGAAATGAGAACACATTTTGATAGTTTAGAGAATCTGCAGTAACGGCCAAAATTACCATTAACCTTTTGTCTTTCATCTCAGTAATTCCATGGAGGCAACTCAGTGGACCTGGGAGGGAGGAGCAGTGTGGGGCCGATCGCAGAGAGGTGCCTGAAGAGGGGCCTTCTCAGAAAGCCCCTTCAGGAGAAGGCGGGTGGGAATACCCTCAAACCCACCCCGCAGGGCTGGGCGCCAAGGGGAAGGACTGTAGGTGATGTCCAGAACTCTCTGAAACCTCTGCCACTACAGGCTGCTGTATCAGTTCACCCTTGAAGTGCTTCCTTCTGGCCTGAGCTGTTCTGCTTTTGAGGCTGCATTTTTATTTTTATTTTTCCCCAATTTTTTTTTTTTCTTGATTAACAGGAACTTGCAGCTCATTTTTGTGCACTGCAGCCTCCTGTGGCAGGCTCTCCCCACCAGGACTTCTGAGCTCATGTTTACATCAATAGAACTGAGCATAAACAAGGGCTTATTTAGGCATAGACAGCGACTAAGCATGACCACAACTGAGGAGTATAAAAATCCTGTAGGGATTACAGTTGTCGATCAGGAGAGTTAGCAAGGAATTGCTGGCTCTTGTGAGCATGCATGATTCCTGATGAGAAATTCCAG
The DNA here is from genome assembly GCF_003343035.1 of Apteryx rowi. NCBI lineage: Eukaryota > Metazoa > Chordata > Aves > Apterygiformes > Apterygidae > Apteryx > Apteryx rowi. Next base: position 813,088 of record NW_020448331.1, read on the forward strand.
AGAGATTCTTATTTGCAGTCCATCACTAGTGAAATGACAGACGTAACCAAATGCAAAATGTATTTATATATGTATCAAATAAATTGTATATGTTGCCTATGTAATATGTAAGGAGTGTGCAGGTGTCAGTAGTTTATATTTGCATACTTTCAAGAGCCCCTACCAGTAATGTCTAACAAAGGCTGAATGAATGACTAGATTTTCTGTGTAGCATCAAGCAATCAGCCTGCATTAACAATGACCTTTCACTATAATTGCCAAGAGTAGTCTTTCTATATCCCCTTGTGCAAATTTGATAGTCAATGAGGGGAAGGTGGAAGAGTCATGAAACTGAAGCGAAGTGAAAGGTTGAAAAAGTAAAATGCTCTTTAATACAGTTATAAGCAGATTTTAACATCTTTATTTCATAATGTAGATAATGAGAGGAGCTGGTGGCACATAGTATTAGGCTGCTCTGAAAAGAGAGACTGCAGTGCAGTGATAAAATATAGTACAAAACTACAAATGTACTATAAAACTACTCTATTATAAATTTCAATCTCAGTATTCTGGTATTGAGTTTGTCATCACCTAGGAGTTTTTGGTTTCTTTTTTTAATATGCACGGAGCTATACAACCAGAAGCTTTGCAAGCTAAGAGAAAGGAAGATCAGCCGAGTGCTCCTGGCAATGTCAAAAGTAAAGCTGGATTCCAGGAGAGAGGATTTTTCTCTCAAAATTAGTTAGTAATATACCTGTGTCTCTGCACAGTTCACAGAGGTGCTGCTCTACTCAAAGCTCTCTTTAAAGTAAAAATTAAGAGACCTAGAGGGCTTGGGGTCATTAATGGTGCCACAGGACTTTCCATAGAAAGTGGCTTGTTAGCACTACTGTTCTGACTAACTCGTGTAATTACTTTCAGCCAACTTAAATTATCCTTTAGTTTCAATTGTAGAGGGAGATTCTGGGAGCAAAATCTTATGAGGTTAACCAGGAGGAGGTTACAGGATCACAAATGATAAGCACCTACGTCAGGAACAAAACTTGCTAATGGAGGGTTCTTCGCTCTGCCAGACAGAGGTTTCACAAAAGCTGCCGATGACGGGAAGTCGAAACAGGAGAAATTCATTTTAGAAAAAAGGTGCAATTTTTCCACTCGTAAAACTGAGTAGTCATTAGTGAGAATCTTCCAAAAAAGATTGTGAAAAATTCTTTGTTTATGGGAATGTGTGGATGTCTTTTAAGACCAAGTTTGGATAGTTTTTAAAGGAGAATTCTAATAGGAATTGATTTTAGACACTGTTTGTTATATAGAAGATTAAGCTTGTACAACAGTACTTTTATTGCCTTCTATTGTGTTAATGAGAGTGTTTCCCTGCGCTTCTCCTTCTTAACTTGGGATGTTGCTGTTGGGCCAATGGCCATGGCCTTTTCAGCTCAGGCAGTGTGGGGGCATGCGAGTGGTGAATGAAATGACCTTTTTTTCCTTTGACAGTAGATGAGAGATACTGTAGATTTGTCATTGGCCTCTCTTGCTTTCTGCTGTGATGTGCATCTTGTTTAGAAACATTTTCTTGCCATATCTTGCTCATTTTAAATCATATGCCTTTAAATTAGTTTGAACATAATTCATAGTATTAGAATGAATAAACCTACTACTTTATATCCATATTGCATATAGAATACCTAATCAGTATTTATGTTATGTAGGATTTATCCCACTTGTGAAGAGAGGTCTTCATAATTTATTAGTGTCTTCACCTTGCTTGAGTTATAAACTGTTCACTTCATTCGAGAGAGAAAAATCCATGTCCCGTGGATGTTCATCAGGCCTCTTTTATGCAAACTTATTCCTTTTTAGTTGGAATAAGTTTGAATAATAAAGAGATACTTGTCAGCAATTATTATTGCATAAAGACTTCTGCCATTTCCCTGGCAGAAAATAGACTGGTGCTTTTGGGTCTAAAAGGCTTTGGAAACTTATCAAAGTTGGCTTTAATAAAGGGGAGAGAAGCAAGTATTGTGTGAAATGCGTGTTTTAGGTTGCATTTGATTTTCCCTTCTCTCAACTCTGCTTGTGATAAGCATGGCCAGTAATGATCCCTGATGTTTTTGAGCTTTACACCTACAGCTGGGGTTCAACATCAGGCACTGTGGTGGGAACCCCAAGTCAATAAATACTGAGATAGATTTGCCTAGATCTGTTTCTTCCAATGAGCTTCTCGAAGAGCAAAAGGCTTTCAAATTTGAGTAGGGAAGTTGTACTATCATGTTCAACTTCAAACAGGAAAAATCCAAGAGACTAGGTAAAACAAAACTGAAATGGTTCATAAGCAATTCCTGTTTGCACACTGCCCTTGCCTCCAGTCAGATCTAACTTTATCCTAGCAAACTGCACAGTGCCTTCTGGTTCACAGGGACTTTTTCTCACATCAGCCTGAGGCTTGGCTGTCTGCTTAGTAGGTTGTCTCACCCTCTCCTTGAACCACCAGCCCACTGCTATGGCTCTCCTTGCCAAACCCCACGACCTACAACCTGCTCTGCCAGGCCCGTTGGGTTGTCTCCTGTGGGGGGTGTTCTCCCTGCTCCTTCACTGTTTGCACCAGACCCAGTCATCCCCTTTTAGAGGAACAGATTATACAAACTATGAACAAACCCAGAATGCAGATGTTCTTTGCCTGTGGCAGGAACAGACATGGGAAATCTAATGAAATGGGAATTCCCCTTTCTCCCCACCTTCTAGTGAGAGGTGTCCTGAGCCCGAGGCTCCTCTGACGATGCTTTGTGGCCAGTTGGCTGTCACTGCAGCAGTGGATATTCTCCCCACCATCCCACCACCCTCTTTTCTGTGCCCACAACTTTCTTCCCAAATTTGGGGATGAGTCGGTTCTTGTACGACGTTGCCATATGGCTAATTGCTAAGCAGTTGCCAGGGGCCTCGGAGCGATCTGCCAGGGCTGCTTGGCCTCGTGGGGTGGTTATCGGTCAGGGAAAGGGAAAAACCCTGCAGCTGTCAATGAAACAGAGACCTCAGAGATGGCCAGGACAGGTTTTGCCAAGGTTGTTTCCTGCCGGGTAGAGCCTGGAGGAGGTTTTTGTTCTTTCTGCTGACTGCATGCTTGCAGCTGCATAATGCTGCATCTCGGTGGAACTGTTTTAGCTAAAAAGCTCTCGATGGAAAACACAGTGGAGATTCAGGAGCAGGTACTGGAGCTTAGACTGAATGTCAGTGAAGTTTCCTGCTGCTCACATTCATAGGCATTTTTAATATTTTTTTAAAAGTCTTCTAACATTGGCTTTAAGGATTAGCTGAAAGGGGAGCTGGGAATCATATTTTTGTAAACAAATGAAAATTGCTTTCTACATACTAATTGCAATTACACATTTCTGTTTTCACATTTCATTAATACCAAACTGTTTATTATATCCTAGCTAATAAGAAATAAATCATAATTGTTTTTAGCTATGCAACATAATGAACAAAAGGATGAAAGTATGATTGCTGTCAGCACTTGCATTAGAAATTTTATTTTTGCCCAATAAACAGATGATTTCTACAATTTGCAGTCTAGAGGAAAACTCTGTTATGTGCTGTTGAAGAGCATCCCATTTTAATAGCATAGAGATTTTATGCTTTGCTATACATTCAGCACACAATTAGTGGAAAATTCTGAACTGCAAAATCATTCAGGCTCAGTGGTTTGTGGAAGTTTCCATAATTGTAAGTGAAAAAAATAATGCTGAAAATAATGAAACATGATTCATAATTTTCAAGAATAAAACTACAGATGTACCAAAATGCTTCTACAGAGGCTACCCATCTACTGATAGACTTTACCAAAAAATCATTCCTTAAATAGTTCTGTTTTTTAAGAATAACTAAATTATTTGAGTTCGTTTCATGTATCAGCATTATAACAGACATAATAAAGAAAGTTTGTGGTCATGTGTGTATTGTGCAATTGTGTGAAAGAGTTCTAATAAAAATGGCAATGTATTTTATACTAACTCTGTTCATAGTATACAATACTCACGTAATTCTTTGCAGTAAAAAGTTTCAATTCATTTTCAGATATATTTCCATTGTAACAGGACAAGATGTAATATAATATGAACTTTTGTTATTTCAAAAGTAAGCCTGGAGCATTTGCATATAAAGTAGGAAATACCCCTTACCTAGAAATGTATCTGAAGTTCCCTATACAGCACAGTATTAGTGTCTGATCTGCAGCACTATCAGTGTTATCTTATACTTTTCCAGGAGGTAGCTTCGTTATTTACCTTCTTCATAACCAGAAATAGAAGGACTTTCAAAATTGGACATGAAAGCTAATGTGATTATTTCATTTCCTTAACAATTCACAAACATTTTTTTGCAGCTGCTTTTTCCATCGGCTATTGTTGTGCTTCTCGGCTTTAGTACGTACCTAATATGCAGAGCTGGGGGTTTGCTACCTTTGATTTTCAAAAAGTTCTTTAAGATTTTGACTTAACCCTCTCATCTCGCCAACCTGATTGAGCTGAAAGTGTGTTGTAGAAATCAAAAGTAATACATTGATAACGTAAGTGAAAGAATTTTTCAGAATTTACCCTCCACAAGCTAAGTTTGAGCCTATTGGTGTTACTGCTCTCTCACTTTCCCTAATTTACCTTCCTCATGAGATACAAATTAGGAAAAATAGTAGTGACGTTCCTGTAACAATCTCATCTCTGCATCTTGGACAAGTTCTTGTTTTACTAGTAAAGATTTGTTTCTTCATATTCTCCCAGTGCGATTCCTGTATTTTTCATATGCAATGCTTGGTCAGGCTTTATATTGAAGAGATCAAACTTTTATGTGTGTAGGTATCTAAGAAGGATGGATTTAAAGTGGTAATGAATTTAAAAAAAAAATTGTGGAATATGGAAATTTAGTGGATCTTAACTAATCTTGCATTCTGTATGTTATTTATCTGCCTCCTAAACATCTAGTATCTGACTGATAAATAATTTCCTCAATATGTCATACATATTTGCAGTAAAAGAAGTATGGACATGCCTGTATGAACCAAGAAGTCATTACACTTACAGACTCTTAACTGCCTACAGTCATGATCTTACACACTGTGAGTTCCCCTATGAATCTCATGTTTTTGTATTTTCAGAGGAACTACAAAGTAGACTGAGTTACTGCTTACTGGTGTCATGTATGGGCTGAGTTATTACATTGTCCCACAGCTCTCATTTGTCACTTGGAGGGACAGGAAGGGTTTTTTTCTCTTCCTTCTGTTAAGACCGGGCCATGGGGTAGTGCAGGGTGGAGAGGGTTGCGTCATGCTCAAGCCCAAGATGCTCTGCCATCTGGACTGGATAGCTGAGGCTTCCTGGTAGGTTAAGAATCACATGTGCATGCTTCCTAAGTCGTCCTCTTATTCTTAGGAAGAGTTAAGCAGCCAGATTTAAAGTCAAAACCATATTTTCCTCCAGAATTTACTGCTGAGTGCTGTTGCCTTTTTAATCCTACTCTTTAACTTGGGCATCTGTTTTCAAGAGTCATCTGTGAGTTTTACTTAAATTCCCAACTTCTGCAGGTATACAGGGTGTTCAGAACCTGCTTGCTTCTTGCAGCATATTGCAGTTGTGACTTTCGTTTTACTGGTAACCTTTGCGTGTGTTGTAGGCTTTCAGGGAAGACTGTTTTGGCCTATGTTAAGCACCAGTATGTGGAGTAGGTGTTTTGTGAGCCTTTCTGAATTGTTCTGGTGTGTTTTGCATTGCTTACTGTGAGCAGGAGACTTGATCCAGTGACCAGAGTGACCCTCTGAAGGACATTTGAGTCCAGTACGCATAAACATTCAGTTGGTGATCATCAATCACAAGGTACTCGTTGCAGAATCCTCCTTTATTGTCTTAATGTGATTGTTCACTCTATTGCTTGTACTTATGGACAGACAGCATTTATTGCAGAAAACGATGCAAACAGGCCTTTCTACAGTCACCTGGTCTTCATGTGTAGGAAACTACCTAATTGCTCTTTGGGTATTTGCGTGAAAAAGCTTGCTATTTGGAAAGTGCAGTAGTTGTTTGACTACAGTGAATCTGATGTCTGTCTGTCAGTGTAGTCTCTCATGTGGAAAAACAGGAATGTGTTTTCAGGAGCAAAGCCCTGAGTTTGCCTTAGGGCGAAAATCGCTTCTTTTCACAGGATTAAGAGTGATAAAAACTGACTAGACAAACCCAGATAAGCAAATGCCAAAACATAATAATCAGAATTACTGAAAAGCTGGTAACGTGAACCGTGGCCATTACCCATCATTCGTGCCATTAGTGCTCTGAGATTTATCTTGGTTGCATGACAGCTCATGATTCTTCCATGGGGAATTCCTAACCACGGCTTACCCTAAGTTCAGATATAACCTCCACTTATTCTTACTTTGAGATCCTTCATCGGTAAATATTCTTCGGAACTAACCTTCAGTTTAATATTGCTATAATGGTATTATTTTTCTCCAATCTACTAGGTCTGTTTAAATTTTGATCTGTTAAGGTAAGCAGCGTGACAAGAGCTATGGCATTTGAGCTGAGCACAGTATAAAGACAAAATTCAAGTTGGTCCTACAGTTACAGTCGTAGTGTAGCTGGGTGTCAGGATTGCGCCTATGTGCATGCGAGTCCTTGAGTTCCCTGGGTGGTTCAGGAAGACCTCGGCTTGTCATCTGCAGGGAGAAAACGACCCGATTTGTGAGGGTGGACTGACCTGAGCCCGTGGGATTGAGCTCCTGAGGGCCTTCCCAACAAGGCGAATGGCTGGTTGCTGCAGGAGCTGCCCTGGGGGAATTTGGGCAGTGTGAGCAATTCCTCCCATAGAGCAATTCACATGCTTCAAAGTGCTGGTGAACTCCCGGGGCGGAGAATCTGGTGTCCCAGAGCCTCTCCTGAGCAGTTCCTGCTGCAGGAGCCACCAAGTTGTGCAAGGGATAAGATGCTTGTAAGTAGGCAATGGAGACCGTTTGTGCAGCAACGGTGACATCAGTCTTTTGGACGTAATTAAGATGGCTGGATGTTTTGTGTGTAGTTTAGGATCAGCAATAGATCACGCAGTAGTAGATCCCCACCAGTCTGGGGAGTCTCACGCGATCCTGCTGAAGGTGCTGTTGCAAGGACCCTTGCAGTGGAGACCCCCGTCACGATGGGGACAGACTGACCACCCCGTTCAAGAGATTTGCTTGCCCACGCAAGCATTTCCCTATGCTGAGCTCCCAACAGGTTAGGGGGGTTGGGGGTTTTGTTGTTGTTGTTGTTGTTTTAACACCAGCCTGTGAGCATCTGTGCCACAGAAGCAAACTGAATTCAAAGCAGACCTTCCCTGAAGGGCATTTCCGGGTGATGCTAGCTCCGGAGACGAGGCGGAGCTGGCTCGCCCGCCGGGTGGCTCAGGCAGGGGTCGGAGAGGGGCCCGAGCTCGCCGGGCGCTCCTGGGCCCGGGGCTGCGGGGGCCGCAGCGGGGGTCCCCGGCGAGGCACCTCAGGGCCCTGCCCGGCTGCGGCTGTACACGTAGGCCACGTGTTTTTGCGTAGAATGAGCCTTGTTCAGTCCTGGCCTTGTGGCAAGTGAGATCATGGCGCTGTCGCAACTTGAATATCTCGTTTATTTGATGTCCTCCGGGCTGGTCGGAGAAGACAGAAAGCTGCGCCAAACCTGGGTGGTGTTTTGGAATATAAACAGCGGTCTGTGAAGGTTTCTAAATAAATAATGGCATTAATCCAGGGCGTGCTCACTTTTTTTCTGTTATTTGTGGAAAGGCATCAGAAGCAATATGGCGTTATTTAATCCGAGAATGATGTTGCTATAGTAACCGCTGCACCTTATCGTTAGATGTGCGCAGGAGCTGTAAAGGTGCGCGGGGGGGCAACGGATTTGTCCAATAATGGGGCGTTTTTCATGAAGGAGGCGCTGGGCTTCCTCGCGAGAGCTGGCGCGCAGCAGTAAATCGGAGCGGGTCTTGCGAAGCGCGGCGTGGCAGGAGAAAGCGCTGCCGCGTGTTTACGCTAAGTTGACTCGTTTTTGTCACTGTTTTCGGGCAGCAGTTCCGAAACGTGCCGTGTCTGAGCGACCACGGAGACCGCAGCGCTGCAGGTTCGGGGACCCCGGTGCCCGGTATTGTAAGAATCCTGCAGGTGCGATTAGGTTGATTGCTGGCGATCAAATGCCACCCCGTGTCACCCGGGGCAGGGGCAGGGGCAGGCTCCCACCGCGGCGCCCAAGCCCCAGCACTCTCCCGGCCGCCTCGCTGCTGCCGGCGCTCGAAACCCGACGCGATGTGGCCCCCGGCTTTGTTCTGCTGGCGAAGTTTTCCGGTTTCCTTTGCTTTGATGCATTTTCCTGCCCTTTCCAAGACGGTTCGCATGCCAAAACTGTGTGTGCATGCATAGTCAAAAATCAGAAATCAGAGAGTTTTTATTGCTCTCTGTTCTTTTTTTTTCTTCTTAGCATTGCAGTTACTGCTGTGCTGGAAACTGATTTTTTTTTTTCTATTTTAGCAGAATTCCAAACTAAACCCAGGTAATTTGTTAACTGCAAAACTGGAAAAAACAAACAAACAAACATAAACTTACACTGCGGTAAGCAGAAAACGTTTTGTTCTGCTTTTGTTTTGTTTTGAAGTTTTACAAGATAAGAGTGAAGGAGATTTCAGGTGAAGAGTAATTTGGAGCTAAAAATGAAGACATTTAGACACTTGGATGGCAGTAATGCACTGAATTTTTTGGAGTGTGGTGGGTTTGTTGGCGGTGTGGGAAAAGGGTTATTCAAGCAATTTGGAAACATTAGTGTATATTAACGAAACTTTGTTGACAGTGATTCTGCCTTTTCTGTCATAAAAATATGTGGCTATAATTAATCCATTCCTGATTACTTTTAAAGTGCAACATGTGGTAGGTAATATGCAAGCCAGTTATTTTCTTTGATTCATTTTTACATCATTCTGAATTATTAAAGCAATTATAATTCACCATTCAAAGGACTGAAAGAAGTAATAAATATTTTAAATTGCATGAAACGCTTTACTCATAGCAAACCCCAGTGATTTTAAGAGCAGTATTAATGTGAATAGGGGGAACAGCGTTTGATCTAGTCTGATAATAAAATGTTGTGATAGAGTGAAAATGCAGAGAAGTGTTCTATGAATAAAATGTTGAGTCTATAATAAACAATGTGAAATACATATCTCTAAGCACTTTTAGATATAATATTTAATACAGTATTTATTGTAAAATAATATTGTATATAGCACCAGTGGTGTTCATTCCCATATGTCAAATGTTAATAGTTCCGGTAAAAATCAGAATAGAACCTATTTACCTTTAGACTTTTGAATCACAGAAAGCTCCCTCGGTACACCGGGACGCTGTGGACAGCTCGGCGGTGTCACCCGGAGCGGGTGACGTTAACCACGTGAGCACCAGTGTTGCCTTTCAGTTTGCTGTACCATATATTCCTTGGAAAGTAAAACTCAGAAAAATAACAATGGCAGTTTGAGTTCTACAGACTTGTACAGGCATTTGCGTCCTAAAACCAGGTTTGTTCTGTAAAGACGTTTAACTTTAGCAGCCCGTTCAGATGGGAATGCCTTTTGGAAAGGAGCGGTGGGAGCGGGCGCAGCGACGCTGCCGCTCTGCTGCCGGTGCCGCTCTGCCGCCGGTGCCGCTCTGCCGCCCTGGGCCGGGGCGGCTGCGCGCGAGGAGCAGCCTTCGTGTCCCGTGCGCGGCTCTGCAGCCGATTTGCAACGTGCTGTAGCTGGTTTCTAGTAGCATGAGACATACGTGGAAAACATCTCCTTTGGCGGCAGGAGCACAGCACCTTCCCGCGGGCTGCCGACGCCGGGGCCGGCAGAGAGCTCCTCGATGGCCTCTCGTTGCGCCGTGGCAGCTGCCGCGCTGCCGCAGCCGGCTCGCAACGGTCCGCCTCGCGGGCAGGCGTTGTCCCCCGCCTAACCCCGGCAGCAAGGCCAATGCCCTCCAGGAGGCCAGTGGAGCTCAGTAAAAGATGGAAGTGGTTTTGCCCCTTCGTTTTAATTAACATTACGTCTACATTTCTATGATAATGGATAATTGAGAGAGTTACCTTGACATTGGAATGTTCTTGGAAATAATTTACGGTGCAGTTTCATTCAGTTAAAGACATTTGTCTGTTTTATTTTGAAAGGGAGTTTTGTCATAAATATTTCTGAATATGATTTATGCATAAACTAATTATTATTCACAGAGTCAGGATTTTACAAATCATGAAATTCATTATGTGCATTTTTTAAAATCTTTTTGTGATCATACATATAACCATCTCATCTGTTTCTTCAAAGAAACGTTGCCTTTTTTCTGGAGCATCAGCTAATCTGTTATTCTATAAGCATATCAGATGTAGACAGACATTCTTGTGGAATGCTATTTTTGAGATAGCACAGCAAAAAGTTTTGCTCCAGCAGGGTTTTGTTTATTACGCTTCAGAGAAAAATGTTAATCAAAAGTATACTCCAATAAAATGTGAAAGAATTATAAAACAGCAATTTTTGCATATATTTATTCACAGAAACAGCATAGCATATGCTTTTCAAGGCAAGTACAGTATTCCCTAATAGCATCCTTGTTCGAGCACAGCTAAGTTGTAGAATATATTCCCTCTACAAAATAATGAATTTTTGTCTAATGAACTTCCTAGCTCTAGTAAGGATCCTGTCTCGCTCTTAAATCTTCTTGTGTATCTATGTACAGAGAAACGGAGGATGCATGCTGGTGCACTATGTCCTTTTAGCTGTGATGTACCATAGGAAAAATATTTCAGTAGTTCTGTCCCTCAGCACGGTAGAGGATCATGACCCTGATTCAAGAAAATGCTGAAATATGTTTAATGTTTGGTTTGGTTACTGCAAACTCTATTGCAGAACTTCTATGTTTTGATAGGTGCCTGTAGCACAAATAAGTATTAATGGAATTGCAAAATGTTGTCCTATTTTTGATTTAATAAGTATGATTCTGTCAAAATTGTGCGTTTCAAATATCTCATCAAGGGGGTAATGAAAACTGAAGACAGTTGTTTAATGATGGTTTCTGGTAGCACCGTCTACTCTGCCCGAGCTAACAGGGGGCCACAATTTCCTGCGAAGGGGTTGACAGTGAGATTAGTCTTCAAACATACTAACAAAGAGAATTTTTAATGCCACATTTGTCAAAGAATTTTTGAGAGATCTACGACTTTTGTAATGCAAATTACCAACTGCATCGTGAGAACAAATTGCACATTTGTTCATTTTAAAGTATAATAAACTGTCTTGTTCTAACACTGCTGGTTTGCATGCATGGGCAAGGGGGAGGAGCAGGTGAGGAAGAGAAAGGGGAGTGATAATTCTCTGAGAAAAAATATTTTAGGACAATATTAAAATATATGATGATATGGGATATATGGGATCTATGAAGAAGATTGCATGTGGCATTGGTGCAGGAGAAGGAGCAGCAGTGACCATCAAACTCCCTTAGATGGTCCAAGAATATCAGGTGTCTATTGGAAACTCTGCGGAGTACTGTTCAGTAATGTTTTTCTCTCCGTAGCATTGTTTTTCTCTCTGTAGTATTGTTTCTAAAGCCTTAATCCTGCAGTTGATTCTGTCACTGAAACTGGGAATTCAGGGCTGGGGGGCGTTGGGCTACACTTTGCCAATGAGCGAGTCCTCTGTGGGATCCATAGGAGCAAAAAGACAATTTAAATTTTTATAAAGCAATTGGGTTCATGCGTTAATATTTGAGATGGACCAATCTGTATTATTCAGTGCGATAGCTGCATTTTTCTGTGTCTTTGTGATCAAATCTTGACATCTCTTTATATGTGTACATAGCAAAACATTTTGAATTGCAAGTGAAAATGTTTTACACATGAAGTAAGTTTTCCTTTGTTGAAATGTATCATGACCTGAAGAACCATTTTTAGCTTCCGGCTGTTTTATTGTTTTGATCATGATGTAAAATCCCAGGCTAATTTAATAGAGAGAAAATCTGCCTTTTTTTTTTTTAGTAAGATTTTCTGATACAGTAACAAGAATAGATTAAGAAACAGGAAGTTTTTCTGGAATGGGAGGAGTTAGCTTTCTCAGGAGGTCCGGAACCAGCTGATATTCCTGTTTTATAGCTTTTAGATTTCTGTATTAATTCTAGAACATCACAAATAGAATTGGAAGCATAAATCAAAAAGTAGTTTGTTCTCATGCATGGCCGTAAAAGCCCAGTGATGCCACGTCTCTGTACGGCACCCTAATGCAAAGCGCCCAGTGAAGTGGCCTAGGCCACTATCTGTAAAGCGCATGTCGTCTTGATTTTAGAAGGACTCCTCTTCACACTGTGGGAAGTCATTAAAATGCACAGAAAATCACAAAAGAGCCCAGTAAAAACCATATATTCTTGTCTCTAGTGAAAGCCTAATTTTTCCATTCCTGCACGTGAATATTTGTGGCATGAGCTGGGCATGGACCCTGGATCTGTCCAAAGTCTGTGCGCTCTGTCAGTGGCAAAAGTACAGGTATCGTCCCGATGAATTGATAGACCTGCTGCATTATTTTGAAGATAGCAAGCAAGCGTTTGCAGTGAATGCATCGTTCTCGCAGCTATCCGAACCAGAAAGGCCTTTCATTTGCCCAGCGCCCTTCCTGTATCTTCTGCAATCCAGTAACGATTCCAAGTCAGTGCGTGCGGCTAGGTTCTGTCCTCAGGAAAGTTGTTCTCTGGAATTAAAGCCCAATACAGAAATTTCTGGCAAGTAGTTCGCCTTTTTCTCATTTTCCTTGTTCTCTCCAATTCCGCCCCCTCCTGCAGTAGCCAGTTGAAATAAAGAAGATTTTAGGACCTTGGAGCTCTCGGAGCCCGGATGCCGCAGGACGGGTCACCCCGGCGCCCTCCTGCCCGGCCGAGCGGTGGCGTGGCGCAGCCCGGCCGGCACCTCCGGAGGCTGCCCGTGCCCCTCGCCGACGGGCTCCGGAGCTGCCGAGGGCCCCGCGGGCAGGGAAGCCTGGCGGGCTGCCCGCGCGCCTGCCGGGGAGATAAGCGCCAAGCTGTCAGCGTTTTCGGCTCTGCGAAATCAGTATTCAGGGCTCTCCGTGCCACTGAGCCCTGTGGGGAAGGGGGAGAGAGGAGGAGGGGGAACTGTATTGCCGTCTGCACCGACCAAATTCCCCAAATGAAAACCTCAAATTATTCACAGAATTGCAAATCCAATTTCTACACAGCCTGTAGTGTGCTGCCAGTCTTATTTACAAAGCCTTGGTAATTGGGTGAATAATTTTTGCAGGGACTTTGTCTTAAAAGGATCATAAACCTTAAAGAACTCCTTTTCGCTCCTTCTACCCACCCCTATAAGACGTCTTATTTTAGGCATCAGCCAGAAAAATAGTACCTATTTGTGCTCGCTCCACAATCATTGCGCTTCGGCTGCAGAGAGGCATATTAAAGGACAATTCTCATACCCTCTTTCGTTTGCTTTTCTTCCTCACTGTTCCTTCTTCCTCACTGTTTTGAATGTTTGCCAGCATTAATTTTGCTTTAAAATATCAAATCATACATTGACTTCAGTGGGAGCAGAGATGGCCAGTACTAATCCATAGCCCAACCTAAGGTAAGAACACACAGTCCATCGAGAACCAGCTTGTATTATGCTGCTAGTGCTATTTAATAAGGGCGAACTAAATGAGCACCGCGTTTAAGTTTCTAAAAAGTCTCCCTAGCTTCTTTTTGCTCTCTCTGAAGTTTTTCCTTCTGGCAATGTCTCTCATTTGTCATCAGGCCACGTCACCGAAGTGGATCAAGATCTTTGCTTGTGTTTTCATGGGGCAGTCCAGCTTGCCAAACCAAAATAAAATGGAAGGTTTTTAGAAAGGCCAATCGTGAAATCACTTCGTTAATACCCATGCTGAGAAAAAGAAACAAGATTCAAGATAAAATTACAGTCAGGATGTTTTCTCTACTACAAGGATTTGTTATATACTTTAGATACGATATTACCTGTTAAAAATGTAAAAGTTAAAATATTTATACAATGCCAACCATGTTACGGTGTCACAGAAATATTTTATTTATGCACATAGTGATACTGAAAATATCACAGTGTAGCCTATGCCGTATATATTACCATTATGGCAAGAGGAATTTACATGCAAAAATAATGTTTAAAGCATAGCTTACCATAGCATAAATAATAAGAATTGGTTTATTACCTCTCATCTTTCACACTTGTTGTTCTACATGCTAAAGCTAATATGATGTGCACACAGGTTTCCTGCAACTTCCTTTTAAATACATTTCCAGCTTTAATTCATGTTGAATACTCTTACTGTATATGGAATACACAAAATTGAAATTAACCTTGTGATCTTAAGGGAAAGTCAGCCTAGATTTGGGGCGGGGGGGAAAGAAGTCTGTTGATTTAACCTTCGTGAACAGCAGGAGGGCACAAAAGGCGTCTTGTGGGCTGCTGCTGCTGCTGCAGGAGGGGGTGCAGATGCGGGAAGCTGGCGCGCTCTGGGAAGGCGCCGGGTCCCCGCGGCCCCCCGCTCTCTGCGCGCACCCAGCGCCGGTGGTGAGCTGCTCCCCAGGGGCCGGCGCGGGCAGCTCGCAAGTTGTGCAGCTCCCGAGCCAGCGTGAGCGTGATAGACAAGTCTGCCACGCTAACGAAAAGTTTATCAGAGTCCCAGAGTCTTTGTGCAGGCTCTCTCCTCTCTCTCCTTCTTTCTCCCCCCTCCTTCTTTTTTTTAATAGACCACGAAGTATGAAGGCTCATAAGTAGGAAGGATTCATCACAATCTCTAATTAAATACATGACAGCTGGTGAATTAGAGCATTTTGTCTTAGCACTGCCATCGTATAATACTTCATAATCCTGAGAGTCCGAAGTATGAATTAATTATGCTTGTAAGTAGCCTGATACCCAACTAAAGGGGAAAAAATAATCAAAAGCATCCCTAAAATGCCTCTGAGAGAGGAGGTAGTACTGCTGATAATGAAAAACTAGGACCAAATTAGTTCCAGGTTACCGGACTTCACTTTGGAGAAGCTTTGATTTAGAAAATGCTTGTATTATAAAAAAAGTATTTGGTTAAAGAAACTGCTTGTTTTTAAAATTATGTTTTAAAAATGCATTACTGAAAGCACGTGTTAAATACTAATTCCAACTGCTAGCACAATGAAATGCCATAATCCTCAGTCTTGCAAAGACAAATGGGATCAAAATTCTCGCTTGTAATCCTGTTGTCTTCAAGATATGGAAGTTTAGAGCCAAGTTTGCGCAGATCCTCCTGTGGCGTAAGCTTGTTTAGCTTTGCTGATGAAAAGGTTTTATCCGTTTGCGTTATCTGAGAGGAAGACGAATATAATCAAAGGAGAAATTTTCATGCCACAGTGTTCAGGGAATTGAGAATATTGTTAAATTGAAATGTTTCAGAGTTGGGTCATTTGAGTATGAGTCAATAATGAAAGAGTACACGTTCTTGTGAAAGTAAGTATTTGCTGCAAGAATTGTTGCTCCATAGTAATCCAGATCTCAGGAAAACATTTCTAAGGAAAAGTTTTCAAGTTTTCATGATTAATATTAGTCTTGTTCTCTATTCAATTGTAAAATCTGTATGTATATATATGAATGGCTGTAGTTTGTATTGTCTGACACACAGTTTCTGCTGGTGAAATGGCAATTAAGGCAAAGGAAATAGTAGTCCTCACGCCTCTGTCTTAGACGTGCTCCTTGTCTTTGTCCTTGACCGGAGTCCGAGGTAGATAAAGGCTGCAGATTTCGGAGCCGGCTTCCAACCATGGGCTCATGCGAGGATATTTAGAATTTAGGGGCAAGTATACTGAAATGAGGAGGAAAGCGAGAATAAATTACTGCAGTACATATTATCAACCCTTTTCTGTTGTTCAAGTATAAGAAGCAGAAAATGGTGGTGAGGTTTTCTACAAGGTGTTTTTCAACTAGCCTTTCAGTTTTTTTAAATTCTTTCACTGTGACAGATTTGTTGAAGTCCAGGAAGTTGTTCCACGCCTCTTGAAATAAAGACATCTTAAACAAACTGAAATATCCAACTTTATACATGATGCAACCTTTGTTAAAGTTTTAGTCCATTTAGTTTATTGGTGTTGCATCTTTCCAGGACCTAATTATTTTTTCCTGATGAGACTTTATTTTTTTTTCCTGAGACTTTCCAACTTAAAATCTTCTGGATAAAATATACTTTACAAACTACGAAGCCAGTATCAGTACATTTTTATTCCCATGTATTTTGAACAAAATCAGATTTTTAAGTGACAAAGAAATATGGCTTACAAGCATTTCAGCATTTGCTTGTTGTAGCTTTTCCAACATGCTGCACAGAAAATATTTTTTTTCTTTAGAATTTTCCTTTCTCTTTGTCATTGATTTCACTGATTCATTTTTGATTAAGAAGCAATGCAATTATATTTTAAACTTGTATATTCTTGGTGTTTGGGATGTGTTCAAAATCAGAGTGAATTCTTTATAGGTGGCTGTTTTTTCCTTATTCTGGTCTGCTGATTTTGAGATATTGGTATCACTACTGAGACTGGATGAGACGGTTAATGTAACACAAATTTGATATTAAAACCCTGGAAACTCCTATACCCCTGAATCAAGAACACTTCTTTGAATGAATGTTATAGCCACCTTTTGACTTGCTCTATGTAAATCCAAAGAAATTACCATTTATTTACCACAGTTTGTTTAGTAACATCATTCATGAACTAGCACCTGATTACTGTTGGCGTTGAAGGAGCTGGAGTACAGCCCCTGAAGCTCAAATATTCAGTGCTCTGCCTAACACTGAATAACACATGGAGTGTGTAATGAGCAAGATAGGTGGAAGTCAAGGAAACAAAGATACTTATAATTTCTCAGTTTAAGAAGACATGAAGAAATTGCCAAATCTGAGAAACACTGTGACAGATACCATTTCATTGACAATGGCACCCGCTTAATGGTATGCCTGAATAGAGGAAAAACCACTGAGTATCTTTTAAATACATTGTGCTGTCACTCTTGAATGGTTTTGCTTTTTCCCCTAATCCATCTGCTAGTCTGCCATTTTGATATAAGAAACTGTGAAAAAGACCCCTGGTCTTGGATCAGCTTACACTAATAAAAAGACTTTCACCAAATGAGACATTTTCATAGTTTTGATGGGCAGAAGAAATGGTTGTCAGGAGATTCTCCATTGAAATCTCCACTTATCACTAGTCAGAAAACCATCAGAATTGCCTTTTTTTGTGGGCCATGAAAAATCCTTTTTTCTATCTAATGACAGTAGGGATGGTTGGGCTTTTTCTTTTATTTTTTTTCTTTTATTTTTTTACCTGCAGCATGCTTTCTGAAAAATAAAAGTCATAGAATTGTAGAATCATTCAGGCTGGAAGGAGCCTCAGGAGGTCCCTAGCCCAACCTCCTGCTCAAAGCAGTATCAACACTGAATTCAGGCAGGTTGCTCTGGGCTTTGTCCAATAGGTCTTGAAAATCTCCAAGCACAGAGATTCTGTAGCCACTCTGAACAACCTGCTCCAGTGCTTAATTATCCTCAGAGTGATTTCTTTTTTCTTATAACCAGCCAGACCTTCTCCTTTTTGAATTTATAACCATTGCCTCTTGCTATCTACCTAGCTACCATGCACCACTGTGAAGAGCCTGGCTCCATGCTTCTGGTAACTTCTTAGGTTTTGAAGGTTTCTGCTAGGCTCCCTTGAGCCTTTTCTTCTCCAGGTAAGACAAACCCCAGTTCTCCTCATAGTTCATGCACTCCAACCCCTGACCACCTTGGTGGTCCTCTTTTGGACTCGCTCAAGTTTATCTACATTTTTGTTGTATTGAGGGAACTAAAAATTGGACACAGTATTCTAGATGTGGTCTAATGAGTGCCATGTAAAGGAGAATAATAATTTCCCTTGATTTGCAGGCTGTGCTCATGTTTATGCAGCCCAGGCTGCTGTTCAGCCTTCACCACTGCCAGGGCATGCTGCTGGCTCATGTTTATAGCCTTCTACCCACCAGGCCCCCCATCTTTTTCGGCAGAGCTGCTATCCAGCTGGCCAACCTATAGCCTGTAGCATGGCTTAGTCCATCCCAGGTTGGGGGCCTTCTAGTAGCCACCCATTTAGACTGTAATGTCCTAGCTTGGATAGAAGGATGCTGTGGGACACCATGTCAAAGGCCTGGCTGAAGTTAAGGTAAACAACATCCACGGCTCTCCTCTCATCCACAGACCTAGTCCACAGACCTAGTTCTGTCACCATAGAAGGCAGTCAGTTTGGTCAGGCATGACTTATCTTTGTAAATCCATGCTGAGTCTTTCCAGTCTTGACTTTCCTACCACCATCCCTGCACACTTGGGCAATGTTTCTGTGTTCTTTTGTAGCTTGTCCTTGCTTCCACCTCCACGCCCTATTTCATTGGAGATCTGTCATGAATTTCCTGCTTAGCCAAGTCAGTCTCCTGATACATTTATGCTTTTTCATGAATATCAGAATGGGCTTTTCTTGTGCTTGGAGAGGTTTGTCCTTAAACGCTTGCCAGCTACTTTGGGCTTCTTTGCCCTTCAGAGCTGCCTCAGATCCTGCCTACGAATTCCCTGAATAAGCCAATGTTATTTACCTTAATATTTGTCCACATGGGTTGTAACTACTACAATTCATACCTCAAGTCTGTGCTCCAGGCTCCTTACCTAGACTATGAACCATCACACTATATCTGAAAACGTGGTCGTTACACATCATGGTATCTGTAGTCCCAGTGGAGAGCTGTTGCTTACAGAAGAGAATGGGCATATGATTCACTTCCATAAGCCACCAAATCAGTTCAGGAAGACACATTTCAATCTTGAACTAAGACTAAGTGAAACATTTCAGTTCATTTTGACAGTGAGAAGTATTTCTGAGTAGATAGTGTCACAACATTTCATTTCAAGTGAATACACCAAAATGGAAAATGTATAGATTAAAAGTCCTCTAGACTTCATATTATGTAAAAAAAAGTATCGATGCTGCAGAAGTTCATCCCAAAGTGGAATGAAAATAAGTATGTATTTGTGAGAAATCTTGATATGATGGAAATTTTGCTGTGAGGTTTAGTTAACGGATAAAGTGCCAGTAGATGGCACTCAGGAATCTATAATGGTGTTCCATATGGGGCTTTCTATGACCAATAGAACTTGATGTTATGCAGTGCTATATGCAGCTCTTCACACACAGCAGGGCCTACGTGATTTCCGATGTACAGAAATATTTATATATAATGACAGCAACTGATTGATACAAGAGATGAGACTGATGTGTGTGGTATGATTGTACATTCATAAACAATTGGGAGGGTATTGAGACCTGGTTCAAAAGTTCTGACCTGTTTTCTGTAAAGAGGGCTGCAATACTATTTAAATATTTAAAAAATGTGATGGTTAGTTGTCTTTTGTTCTGGGATCTGATAATGCTATCCAGTGACATAGATTATATCATTTAATCAGTTTTCAGTTTTGATTACATTCACCAGCAGGAGACTCAGAGTTGCCAACTGTAATTAAAATGTTAAAAAAAAAAAATCCCCCAAACAAAAAACGTTTCAGAGATAATTAATGCTGAGAAACATTTATTCTTCTGTGAACTTTAGTACTACTGCACTGAGGAAAGCTGAATATTTTTTATCTTTAAAAATTCACTTTCTTGAGTTGTTTGGATTTGCGGTTAAATCATCAGCTCCATCTTAGTGCAGATTTTTCTCAATGAATAATACAAATGACATTTGAATAATTTGCATTAGTAATTAGGGGATTTTTCAGCATTGAAAGATAGCACAGGAATAATTTGTTCTGATCTTCTTTAAAGGAGGCTAGATGCTCTGCAAACAGAGATAAAAATTTTGCACTGGCCTCTTTACAGCTGCCACTGAATCTTTGGTCGCCTATGTGCACGCTCGGGACCAGGGAGATAACCCCAGTCTTATACAAGTGATAGATTTATCTCCCTGACTTCTGCTACCTTGGGTTTATGTTTTATCATCTTTCGAAACTGATTTGGTAAGAAGAGATAGAATTGAAAAGGGTCACAGGATCTAGTGCTGTGGTCTCAGGTGAACATCATGTATTTACAAAGTTCCCAAACTCAACCCTTTGCTGCTTCTGGAAGGCTATTTCAGAGGCTTCCTCATCTGATGGCTAGAAACTTTCTCTTAATAAGCCTGAATCTATTCACTGACTGTTTATATCAACCTGTTTCTATGCAAGCAATGTCCTTTAGTTTAGCTTTTCTCCTTCTCTGATCCATACCTTTCTCAGGTAGCTATCTCCTTGGCAGCAGTATCGCCTCTGAGCTTCTGGACACTGGAGTAAACACACTCAGCTCATCTCTCTTAAGGAAGCCCTCCTTGCCCAGATCATTCTGATATGGGTTTCTTTTTTTTTTTTTTAATACTTTTTCCAGTTTCAGTTCATGTTTCTTTCTGAATTGCATGCTGTATTCAAGAAGAAATTTTACTTATGCCTTATACAATGCGATTAATATTTCTATTTACTTATTTAAGTAACGTGCTTGGTGCATCTTAAGTAATAGCCGTGGTGTGGCCATAGTCTGCTGGTCTCAAGTACTCCCTGTTGCATCAGCTATTACTCATCCAGGTCCTTTTTCCTCTTCAGGTGTTTCTTTGATTAGTCTCAGTATTTAACAGTAATTTGTGTTGTTTCTGGTTGCAGGTGATTAACAGTCTCCTAGAAATGAATGGAAATTAGTTCTTTTTTATCTTGGGTTTTTGATTAACCAGAAGTCATTCCTAGAGGATGAAGCCATTTGTATGGGAAGCTTTCTTTCCTTTCTGAGGGATAGTGTGTGATATTTTTGGTCAACTGTGCAATCATAATTATAAAAGGATTTGATGTGTAGTGCACTGGTGCCCACTTTAATGCCTGTTTACAGTGAGGGGAGAAGGGTGGTGTTGTCATCAGGTCCAAAACAGTTCCCAGCCAGTGTGATTAAAGTGGGCTCCAGTCTTCTCCTTTCTGAACAGTCCTCAGACCATTTCAGCAGTTGTTGGACCTCTTGGGGATAGAACAGTCTAGAGATGTCCAACTGGCTGGCTCAAGGCTTTCCTTGCTATTTGCAACAGGTTTTTGAATGAGGACTAGCTACCTAACATTTTTTGGATGTTGCTAATACAGGTGTATGCAGGCTTGTTTGTTGGTGGGATATACCCCATTGCTCCTTTCTACTTTTTTTTATTCGTTTGTTCCTAGTCAATTCTGGGTTGCCACTTAAAAATAACGCAAACACTGAATAACCGCCTGTATTTGCAACCTTTTTACATAGATGAGTCGTCCTTTCAGTGATATGCTCTATAAATCTTGAGAAAGACTCATCAATGGGGATATTGCATGTATATAAATCTCCAGCTGAGCTACTGCCTACACTTTTATAGTCAGTTGATGCTTTTGCCTAACTCCCCTGGAGGTACATGTCTAAAACAGGTCAGATGAACTGTTCTTTGAATGTCCCTATTTCTCTCAATTGAGTGTGAAGGGCCTCTAAACACTATGGATGTCCAAAGTCAGCAGAAGGGAGCCTCATCCTGCGTGGAGGACTCTGCGCTGAGCACCATATGGCACTGAACCTGCCCACTGTTCAGCTGGCCGGCGGTGAACAAATTTTTTAGGAATGAGCTATAAGCAATTCTGATTTAGTAAGAGATTTGAGCAAATAATTGAGCCTCATTGGATCAAAAGATTAAGGAGTCTTTAAAATCAGCCACATGCTCAAATGAGCTACTGAACTGTAGTCCTAGTCAAGAATGTACATGCTCAGTAGAGACTTCTCAACAGTAGTAATATTACTCGTTTTTGACAACTGCAGATGAGAGCTGAGAAACTGATGTAGACTAAAACTATGCATTGCACCATTTCTTAAAGCCTGTATGACAAAGAAATTAATAGAATTTTTTTATTATGTAGATGACTATTTGCTTGAAACATTGTGAACCATCAGCTTGGCAAGATCTCCCCACACTTTTGTTAGCTAATCAAAGACAGATTGCAGTCAGGCACCATGTCTAAATTTATTAAGAAAATTAATAGACCATTTAAATTTTACTCAAATTAGGCTAAGATACAATAAGTGTTTGCACCAGCAGCTACTCATTAGTTGTACGATTGACCTGGAGCCTGCATGTGTAATGAGAAATTGGCACCTAGATTATAACCGAGACAATAGTGCTCCGAATATGGATCTGAATCATTAGAAAAAATGACAAAATATTATATACATCTGTCAGATTTTATTTTTCATATTAATCCCTCTGTGTTCATTATGGACCCTGATGTCCAGGTTTTGGGGTTTATGTTTGTCCACTCTGGTATTTTCTCTTCCTTGGCTGTCCTGTAAGCCTCTGTAACCGCTCTCTGAAAGAGAATTTCATTTATTCATTTATTTACATAGCATCTTTGGAAAGTGATTGGCTTGGTTCAGATTAGAGAAACTAATTCTGTTTTTCTTTAAATGTATCAGCCTTTCTGAGCTAGATTCCCAAGCAAATAGTCTTGCGAAATTTCAGTGCATTGTGGATGGTTTTTAGCACACTCAGGGTTTCATGAGAGAATAGCCTGTATCTGCCTTATGTTTATATTTTTAAATCTAACAAAAAGGACCAAAACTGTATTTGTTTTAATTATGTGACTCTCTTAAACTTTCAGAGAGTTTATGGCTGGATTTGATTTTTGCTTGAGGTCAGCTTTCACTTTTATCCCAACTACCTTAACAATTCTTACTAGGAATAAATGTGTGCAGTTCTGATTAGCTCACCTGAGAGTAGTGTTCAATACTTTAAAGAAGATTACATAACTGAATTTCACTTATTTTTAAGTATTTCTGCTGTCTTGGAGTTGCAGACCTGATCAACACTTAGTTCCATGTAGGACTGACTTGCAAGGTAAAATGATTCTGAATAGTTGAAAACAAGGTAAACTATATTTGAAAATCTGATCTTTTGGGTCCTTCACAAATGTATGCAATGCTAAATGGTACTTTATAAACAATTTTAGAAAAGGAATTGATTATTTTGTTACTCCATCACCGAAGGACAAGAATAAGGATTAATAGCGTTGTCAGTACAGTTTGTGCTTTTCATTATGCAGGGTCAAATAACATGCATTTTTAAACTTTCCTCTGCCATTTTAGATCATATAACCAATTAGAAATAAGTTTCACAGTGCTGAGAAAAAATTTCTGTTCCTGTTGTCCAAATACATTCAATTTCCAGTACATTTTTATGTTGGTCATTGGCTCCAGCCAACTTCATTCCCCTGTTAACTGTCTTGAGATGCAGGCAAAAAGCAAAAGCATTTGGCTTAGGGAAAATGAGCCATTACTTTGAGTAACAGATTTCTGCTGCCTTCTAGCCACAGGTCCTCAGTGCTGCTAATTGCTTTTGGTAGATACCTGATTCTCCAGTGAGCTACGATTTTAAGTGGATTAGGGGAGGATTTCATGCAGTGCCTGGGTTTGCGGCTCTGCAGACATCATGCAGCGATGGGGCAGCGCTTTGCAACTGGGGAAGGGAAGACGAGTCCGGGGTGAGATAGTGAAGTGGAGGGTTTTGGGGTAAAATGCGGCAAGCTCTGCTTCCCACCGTGCTGTGTCTCCTGGGGACGTTGCCTTGTCAAGACTGCTGCGTAGCGCTTGTTTCTGGAAGTGGAGGCCGTCAAGCTGAGCTGTTCTGAGTTGGGGCCATCTAGCTTCAATGTCCCTTCGTTTCATGGTGGAATCCAAATGAGGTTCTTCCCCTGGTAGGTGCCGGACACCAAGAAGAAGAGATACAGTCAACAGTATTGCCAGCAATTCAGGACAGATTTCAAAACAAGCCACTATTTATCAGCCAGCTCTGATATAATATTTAGAGCTATATTAGAGTGGGATGAAAAACTTAAATGAGTCCATGTAGGCAGTGTCACCTCTGTGCCTGGTCCGCAGCTCTCGAGGCGTCTTACCCCCCTCTCCGGCTGCTCCGCGAACAGAGCTCTCCTTCCACAGTCTCTTCACGTAGTAATTCCTTGTTGCCAATTCACGTGGGCTCTGCTCTTGGCTGCCAGTTCTTAAAAGTTTATGTCCAACTAGCTGGTTGTCTGAGCCAACTCTGTCCCGTAGGCAGGCAGCTTTTTTAATAGTTTGGTCATGCCGCCCTAAGCAAGCCAACGGCCCAAGTGGCTTTTTGCCATTCTTTTATTTCAGAAAAGACTTAATCCCTGCAATCCCAGTAGGTGAAAGTGGAGCTGAGTTACGCCCATTTTGTTCCAGTGCTGTTGCCGAAGCTGCCATAGGAGTTGATGGCTGCTCTACGGCATGTGGGAGAGGTTATAAAAGTCAGGATTGAAGGTTGTTCATTTTTAGGTAAGTTTTAGGAATTTCTAATTTCAGTGATTATTCCAAAACTTGAAAGTTATGTTATTAGTGCACAGATAAAAGTTAGAAGGATGATGTGTGTATAATACTAAGGTGTCTCTAAATACTAAACTAAATACTAAAGGAAAAGCAAAACTAAGTAGTAAATACTGACGTGTTTTGCTCAGGACCGTAGCAGAAGCACGTGTAAAACTCAGCGAGGCAGAGATCTCCGCTCTTACTGAGCAATCATTCCCGTGCCAGAAGGATGTTAATGATGTTTTACCACCTAAGAGGGGGATGAAAGGAAAGCATGGGAACACCTGAGCGTGTATAATTCAAATGTAATAAAATCACAATATGAGTTCTAAGTAGAAGAATTAGCATCACTAATTATTGCTCGCTGATTATTGCTGTAAGCTTTTTTTTAAAAACAAACAAACAAACAAACAACATACTTTTTTAAAATCCAGGCTGCTAGTGGATTCAAGTGTCAGGATAAATACCTGACACCGCATGGACTCAAATCTCTGCCTGGCGCCAACTTCAGCTCTTTTTCTGCCTGTCAATTATGTGTTGTGCAATTTGACTCAGGACTGCTAAGAGGAAGGACTGGGCCGCGGGTGGGCGTCCAAGAGCCCTCGTTATCGAGGGAGCCACCCTGGTTTTGTTTGTTGGTCTGTCACGAGAAAGTGGAACGTGGCGTGGACCAAACCATCGTGATTGGAGCGCATGGGCAGATCGGGCGAGAGAGTAGGGCGCTTACGTGACGTGGGCTGCTCGCAGATGGTCAAGTAAGTTATAAAAACCAGAAGTGCAGAAAGCGCCTCTGCTGCTGCAGGAGGGCCTCAAGGTTACCGAGCGCATGGGTGACATAAATGCAGCGGAGCATTTTAATTAGATTCTTTCACCAGAACTCCTGACCTTCTGCATAGCACATTAATGTATTTTACTAATTATAAATGCAATTAAAAAGTACTGAAATAAAATTAGGCTGATCTATCTAATTTACATTAAGCACTTTCAAATTATGCAGATTTTCAAAGTCTTTTTCTTACTTTCTCCCCCCCTTTTTTTTTCCAATTTGTGTTTCAGGATAAAATTGTCTGCGTTAAAACAGCTGGAAAACAACCTTGTAGCAAAACAAATTTCCTTTCTGTGATTATTCACAGTGTGTGAGTTAATTTTCGAGGCAGTAATATGCTTAGCTATCATTAGGGCAGTGACTCATACAATAGAACCCATATGGGCGATGGGTGCAATGGTGGGGAGTGTAGCCGGGTGCATATTTCTCAATTTTTTCTTAGGGGAACGGGTTGAGAGGCTAACTAGGCAAGAAATACTGATGCGGTGGTCGAAAACAGTAGAGATTTATAAACAATGAAGAAAATGGCAAAAGCAGGGTGTGAATCATGCAGGCAAAACATCTGGTGTGTCTAGTGAGTAAAGCAGGCTGGCTGGGCTATCTTTGCCAGCTACGTTATTTTGGTAAGACTATGGAAAGATTTTTTTTTTAAACATGAAAAAAGAAAAATAGTAGCCCTTCATTATTGTTGGTTATTTGTCAAGCGTTTAAAGGGCGGTAGGCACTGTACAGAGAAGATAAAAAGACAATCCTTGCTCTGGAGAGCTTATGATCTAATTTTAGATGGGCTGCAAAATCAGAGGGTAACACTAAAATGCTGAGCACAGATTAGGAAGGACCAATCTTAGAGTAGGAAAATATGTAGAGCTACTCAGGCGTTTTAGTTGCTGTTGTTTATCCTTAAAACATTTCTGTAATGAAGGATTAATTTCTAATACATGTGCATTTTAATGAGAATTCTCCAGTTTTTCATTAAAAAGGGAATCAAAAGCACCTCAGGTTTTTTGTCCTATTCTATCCCTTGTCTAAAGAAGTAATATATGAAAAAGTAGTGATGAGGGGAGGAAGAAAAACTGAAATCTGAATAGATTCTTCCTCAGAGTAAATGAAAAAAAATCAATCAATGTTAATTTCATGCCAAATATCATACATTAACAAAATACTGTTTTTCTGTCATTTTTGTGTGTATGTATTCAGTTTAGATCTAATGCATGGTACGTGAAAATAAAAAAGCAAGAACACTTTGTTCTTTATTGTTGGGCATTTTTTGAGTTGTTTTTTGAATGGTGGTCCCACAGGAAGCACTGTTGTGCTCCTGTCTTAGAGGTAACTTGTTAGATTTACAAGAGACTGAAAATGAAAAGCACTAGGAAGATGCCAGAGTTAATTAATCTATATAATTTGAAATTGTAAGAAAATACATTTTTAGAGCACATTTTGCTGAGCAGCAAGCACGTAAAGTGGTGACCTATCAGTTATCCCAACCTCTCCCTTGTAAGCGGGTGCCGTCTTCTTGCTGCTGCTTCCAGGAGAGGACTGTGGATGATTCCCCAGAGGGATGTCCGTCACCGAAAGGTGAAGCTTCTAAGCAACGTGTAGAGCTGACTAATTCAAACTAATAGTTATTTTAAAGTCAAGTAAATTGTTTATGATTATGCCACTTTTCTGTTTGAAACTTCAGTATGGCGTACCGTTTTAGGGTCCTTTGGGTATAGGATTATATATAACCAGGAACTGCTGAAGGGTTTTGCATGTCCTTGCTCAGTGTTTAGGATTGTGTGAAAAGACATGAAGTATTTGAAATGTTTTGCTTTAAGCGCTTGTCTCCTCCAAAAATAAATATCTGTTTTTAGTAAAACGTTTATGTAATGACACTTACTACATTTGAAAGATCAAAGCCTTGAAAACATGCGTATGAAAAAGTGTCATTGTTGTACAATCGATAGTTAAGTGAAAGTTTTCTCTGAAAAAAAAAAAACTATTAAAAATACTCCAGACTGCTGCCAGATGCAGTTGTTTGGTAGAAATGATCCAGCAACGCATTATGAATAAAGTTTGCATGGTTCATTTTTAATTTTCTTTTACAGATTTTACAGTTGGTTTTACATATTTCAGAGCATGGTCATTTTAATTCCTACATTTCTTAGAGGTGGGATCTAATTTTTTCATCAAGAGAAAATATGAAGTAAAACTCTAGCCTGAGTAACGTTACCTTCACAGAAGACCTCCCCTCAGTGCATCTAGTTTCTGTGGCCAGAATTCAGCAATGCGTACCAGCACTTCTAAGGATGCGGTTAAATGCCACCATGTCTTGTAGAGACACCAAAGTGTTTTGCTGAGGTGAGATGGATTTAGGAATATGGTTCAGTCCTTCGCAGAACAGGAGCCTTTTTCATTACGAAATTCTTCACGTGGAAGTAGATGAAACAAATGTTCATGTTAGGGGAAACAATGCTTAGAATTGTTATTCAAGCGAATGCCTGACAAAAATAGGGTAAGAACAGAGCATTTTGCGATGGCCTTCCTTTAGTAAATTACAATTACATTTTGGCCTTGTTCTTTGTAGACATTTTTGTAACCTTTTGCTTTATACTATGGTATACTTAAATACTATGGTATAATTATATGGTATAATTATACTATGGTATAATTAAAAAAAAAGGGGGCGGGGGGTTGCCCCATGAAGATGCTTGCATAAGAGTATTTCTAACATCTGTGTTTGTAAAACTGTGAAATCATGCTTTTTGTACAAAAATACAGTGCCCGAGTGGGATGGAGAGGGGAGTCATATGGACCACATAGTCTTCTGTACTGACTCATAAGAAGGACACATTGATCCTGTTGTGGAGATTGCTGAATTAGCAAACCAAGAAAAGGAGAATGATGAGATTAAAATGGTCCAAAGAAGGTCTACTGACAAGCACATTCTTGTGTCTTCTGTTTGAAGTGTCAGGTAGAAAGCTTGCAAGGCACACAGCAAAACAGTAAGTTATGTCCTCTGCCATCTGTGCAGGGGCTCTGCAGTGAAATATGACGGCCAAAGTGCGCTCGGTAATAACTCACACGTGGCCTTGATAATAGCATCCTTCCCGGGGAGAACAAGTGCGGTGGCTAAGACGCTGGGGTTAGCCTTCTCAGTTTCTCTTAAAAGAGATATATGATCATTAACTCCTGCTTGGTGGAAAGGCAGGAGGGAGTTTAACAACAGTTTGTCTGAGCAGGACAACTCGGCGTAATAGCTGCGCTGGAGCTTGCCTTAGGCTTGCTGGGCTTTGAACCCGTGAGGTCTGGTTATCAGCTGGTGTAAATTGGCACAGCTCTTCATTCCAGTTAAGTTACACCATTTTACACAAACTGAAGATACGGCCCATTATTTCTTCATGCCTGCTCTAGTGCAGAATCCAAGTATGTGATTAAGAATACAAGTACTCTCATTAAAGTTAATGCCGTGTGCTTAAAGCCATGGGCTTAAAGTTAAGCAGGTATTTAAGTGCCGTGCGCTATCAGCATCTGACGGCAGACCTGACTCGGGTGCCAGTGGAGATGTTATGCTGTCAATAGGGAGATGCCTCCTCTCTTTGCCTACTGGGAGGAAAACTTTTCTTTCTTTTCTTTTTTTAACTGGTCCTTGGAGAAAGACATGTGACAGCAATTGCTTTGAAAGGAACCTAGATTTGTTGTGAGCGACTTTCCTGTTGATCAGTATATGGGCCAGCTGGATTAACTGCTGTATACAGTATTTTCCTGTGCCTCAGTTATTTCTTAACTTGTGTCATGGATGGAGAAGTCAGGAGAGAAGTCACTGAACAGTTTCCTTACAGGTAAGCTTTCTTACTGGCACAGATTTCACTTAATCCAAAGCAGCACTCTGAAATTCAGCTCCAAACCCTGCCACTGAAGCCTGCTAAGCCCTTTAACAAATCATGTAGCCTTAGTGGCTCGCTTCATCCCGTGTGTGCATAGTGCTTATCAAAAAATACAGCAGCAGCCACCATCTCCTTCATTTTGTCGGTAGCGCGCACAAGCGTTACGGTGCTTTGAGACGTGGGGGAAGTACGTGCCCTCCGTGTTGCTGAACGCGGAGCCCAGCTTGCGGGGCTCCCCGAGCCCGGCGGTGGCGGCAGCGGCGTTGCATTGGGATAGCAGGGTGGCTTGAAGGACCTTCCTAGAAACGCGTATGTGCATCCGAAGGTCATCGTGGGGCATCTTGGCTGACCTGAGCAACGTGTTGCTGCAACGCTTCAGCTAGCGGTAACCAAACTAACTAGCTGAAATCCAGGTTTGGTGTGTCCGTAAGAGCTACAGCCTCACATCTGACAACAACCTACCTCTATAATGTAGCATGTATTGCATGGTGCCTTTTGTATGCTTTTTCCCTGGAGCTTGCAAACCAAGCAAATGACCAAGAGAGTAATCTCTCCAAACAAGCAATGATGGCAATTGTAAAATTATCTTCATTTAATAAATTAGATTCCCATTCTCTTCCATCAGGTATTTTGCCTTACTGCGTTCACTGTAACCCCCCTTTGCAAGATCCAGCTTGGGATAAAGATAGATTTTTTTTTTTTTTTTTTTTAAGTAAGGGAAAAAAATGTGTCCAACTTGCTTGCTAATCTGAGTGGCATTTACCCTCTCGTTTCTGTGACTGAGCCTCTCTTTGCCAGACACATACACTTAGCAGGTGTTTTCATCATGACGTTAATAATAAGAATTGACACGTTCTAAATGAGGAGTCCCTTGTTGTGCCTAGTAGCACTGATGGATATTTGGGGGAATTGACAGCTTCTGAAAAATGTTTTTGCCATTACCAGCACTTCTCTGACAGATTTTTAATGGCTCTCGTAGAACTCTCACTAACTCGAGCACTTTTGCAGATGAAATGGCAAGTGGTGAAATGTGCTGCTTTAACACTTTCAGAAGTTAGTGAAGAAACTTCAAACAGCTCCTTGAATTTTGCTCCTAAATTGTGATCTTTTTTTGCTCTGAAAATAATTTTTCTTCTATCAAAACTAAAAGATGGGAGTGGATTAGCTAAAGGGGCAAGCATTTGTCATAATACACCAGGGCTGAGCTACGCAACCCCCATTAACCTCAGTGGGAGCCGCGCAGCCCAATCTCTGCTCATCTGGCTGGAAACATTCCCCTGCTAGTCAGGGATCAATTGCTCCGTGTGTTACCTGCTTTCAGTCGCACTCACAGAATGGGAGTCACTTCCGCGACCTTGGACGCCTTGGACGAGGAGACAGGGATAACAGCTAAAATGGGCCCTGAGAAGAAAGGACAAATAAAAACTTTTACTCTTTTTTTAGCTAAGATTATAAAAGCTGGTACAGAACTCACATGAGAAGTTCATGTAAAATGTAATTGCAATTAAATCACAAGTTCTTTAGCAATTTAATGTGATACTGCAGAAAAGCAATGCAAAGATAGTATATAGAATTCAAGTTCTCTTTAGAATTCTTAAATTTAAAATAATTTTAAAAAATGAGTTAATTCATTCTTTTTAGCTTTCTCATAAGGGATGGGAATAAGATAGTGATTTTTATATATTGCTAATTTTAGCTTTTTTACTTAGCAAAGCTACACATATACAGAAACTTAAGCCAATGAGAGTGTTGTTATCAAAAAAGCCTAAATGAAATAGATGCTCATCTCTTTTTGAAGGCCAGTTAAACTTATGTGCCTGGATCTGTTTATGTTTGAATCCCAGTTGATAGCTTTATCGAAAGAAATCTTCAGTTGCTTTTTTAAGTGATAGGAGGACTGTGATCAAGAATAGCAAAAGTTCAGTTCTGCGCTTACAATTGTTATCTCTCAGCGATGAAAATAATAATCATCTTCTGCCCCAAGAATATAATATATAGTAATATATAGAAAG
Organism: Apteryx rowi; assembly: GCF_003343035.1. Lineage (NCBI taxonomy): Eukaryota > Metazoa > Chordata > Aves > Apterygiformes > Apterygidae > Apteryx > Apteryx rowi. The sequence goes on from NW_020448331.1 coordinate 844,222, forward strand.
TAATATATAATTAAGAAAAGGACTAGAGAGGAAGCAGCAATGCCAGTGTAATGGAAGGAACGTGTTTATTGTGGAATCTTTTATCGGTATGTATTTGTTTGTGATTGAGGCTGCCCAGTGCAGATAAAAGAGATGCAAGTTAAACTTTGAGCAAATGATATGTTGCCATAGGCATGGTTTCCAATAATTATGACCTGCTTCATTAAAATAAAAATACGACCTCCTGCCCTGATATTGAATACAGCAATCTTAAAGCTAACATGTGATATGCAGTCCTTGTTTCCCAGGGTATCACACAGCCAGAAAATTACAAGAATTACTGTCAGAAGTTGGGAAAGTTGTTTCCAGTGACAAATAAGTCGTGTCTAGGAAGAATGAGATTTTTCAGCTCATCCTGACTTTTCTCATCCTAATTCTTACCTCAGAAGGCTTGGCAATTCTGAATATGCAGTGGTACCACTCAAGAGAGACCTTTGTCTGCTGTTTCCACAAAGAATAGTGCTCCCCGAATTCCCACCGTCGCCAGGACTATGACATTAGTATGCAAGGACTACAGGAAGAACGATAAAGTTGTCCTGCTGTCTAACCTAAAGGTAACAATGATCTGCAAGAGAAAAAGGGAGCTCTGCAGTAATAGCCAAATCATCCCTTTTCCGCTGAGTAGAGGTTTATGGTAAAAAGGCAAACAAAAATTCCCCAAAGCTCTACAGGAAAACCTGTTGTTTTTTTTTGTTTGTTTTTGTTTTTGTCTTACTGGCCCTTTTTTTTTAAGGCTTAAAGGCCCTTACAATGTATAATGCTATCCAGGTCCATTTTTCAAATGCGCGAACACCTAGCAGGTGAGAATGGAAGGCGTCAGTTTGTCCAAATGCAGAGCCACAGTAATCGCTCTTAAATCCGGAGGCTAAGATTCTTGGGAAGGTCCTTCTCCCTCAGACGATGCCTTCCTGGAGGGCCCCCGGGAGGCTGCCTTGCCAGGGCACTGCGGTTGCCTGCTGTGGAGGAGTCTGTAAGGGCCATCCTAATGCTGTTAGGGGCTACACAGCTCCTTGCCAGCAGCTCCTCAGCCGAGGCTCTAGGGAAAGGCCCCGTGCAGGAGTCGGGACCTGTGTCTGCTGGAGGAGCTGGCTTTAGGCGGTAGGATACGTTTCATGCCTTGAGCAGATCTGAAAGAGAATGGCCCCGGCGCTATAGGGCTTGGTCACTGATACAGTTACCACTGCAGGGGCAAATTATCCCAAACGAGTTGCTGGTATTTGTGGTTTTTCATCTTAAAGGAGTGAGTCATTTCCGAGAGCACTGGAGGCCTGTTGTTCTGTTTTAAAGATGCAGCAGAAGCACCAGTAGCTGGGGTGTGCTCAGACCTGAATACCTAAATTTCCGCCTCAGCAGTGGCACCTTGGGACCTCATTTGGAAGCAGTGATTTTAGTTCTAATAACTCCTCCTGTGGCTGTTTGATGGGATTTTATTTTATGCAGACATGGAATGCAGCTACATGTGAACAAAGACATTTGCAGGTACTTTTAGCTGTGTCCTTTCAGAATATTTACCAGCACTGTATTTATCTTGGCTGTTTTGTGCTTTTCTTCCAGTTATAAATAACTGCTAAAGACTGATGTGTTTACTTTGTTTAACCATGGCCATGATGGGTCGAGGACACATTAAATCATCCTCAGGCTCTTATTTGCAGCCAATTCTGAAATAACCAGAGTGGCGACATAAAATTACTTCATCCTGCAGAGATTTTTATATTGGCCTAAGTCTCCCAAGTCTCCAGTACTTTTCTACAAGACACTTTAATGGTAAAGCAGTGACAGCAAAGATGAAAGTCCATGTGGAATTGCCTAGCAGACAACTCAAGGTTTGTTTGAAGTGCTAAGATGTAAGAAAGGGAGATTATTTCCTGCTCAGGTTTTCCTTGATAAGTTTACAAATCTGGCTATTATTTATTTAGGTTCTGAAGTCTCTTCACATTTTAGAAATGCTGAGGGTAAATAGTGACACCCTTAATCTGATGATATTAAAAGGGGAGAATGTTCTTTGTGGCAGTGTCTACTTCGTGCGGGTGCGTGTCTTCTCGGAGAGCACCGTTTGCTGCAAACCGCTAGCTTAATAGTTTCACCCCTTTGCGTTTTGGAATTACCTGCAAGCAAACTGCACTGTTTATGGGTTGGTCTATTAGCATCAAAAGCCAGAGTCACTGTGAAAATTAAGCTTGTGTGAGTGCATGGTACGCACAAGCCTAATGCTTCTTCTTTGCCCTGTCAGTTCCTCACATCCCGGTACTGGGGATGCGCCTCCTCCTCATTCTGTTACTGTGTTAGCGAGCCTGCGTTGCTGATTTGTTGTGTGCAATTAGGGGTGACTTAACAGCGTGCGTGGGGGGCAGCTATGTGCCTGTTTGTCTGGGTTAGAAGAGGAATTACAGTCCAACTGCATTGCATCCCTGTTTGGCGCTGGCTCTGAAGTAACCCGCAAAAATCAGCCTGCCGTTCTCAGCTCCCTCCTCCCCCAGGTGTCGGAGAAGCAAGATGAGCTTTCTCCCGTGGGTTAGGAAAACTGAGCTCAGTTACATCCTGCCTGGGAATGAATTGCAGAGTTCGGGGCCATGCGTGGAAATCACTTTGCCTCCAGGTACTCCAGTATTTAAGCCGCACAATGTGCAGGCCCAGACCCCTCGCCCGAGGAAACGCGTGCCGCCCGCTGCGCACGTCGCGCAGCCGCGAGGGTCGGCGTGCACGGCTCGGGGAAAGCGGGGGGCTGGAATCCTTTTTGTTGCCTGTAAATATTGCACTGAAATTGTCCTTTGTACAGCGGTTTCAGTCTCTGTCAAGGGAAACAATTAAAATTATATGGATCTTATTTATTAATGCTAGTGGGAATAGTTGGAATCACAGGTGGAATGATCTGAAATCACTAGAAAGAAAATTATAGCTAGAGATTGAAGCCAGGTGGACTAGAAACAAATATATATTTTGGAAGGGATCTAAAGACAGACTGCCAGTCTACCGTATCCTTTTGCTGCTCAGTCGTCGGAGGAAACACAAATAATTATTCTGAAACAGATCCTTATTAGTTTTAATTTTTTGTTTCCCCTTCTCAGACATGGATATATCCAGTACCCAACATACCCTCTGGAAAGCTGGACTGAAATTTTTTCAGCAAAACTGTTTTCTGTAGTAGTCTGGTATTTCTGATGGGAAGTACCACCCAAGGTGGAATTATGCTGAGAGCAGCAGTGTGGAATTAAGCTGACGAGCAACCGCCGTACTCAGTGCAATGTTGCGGGAAGAGATACCCTTGCTCCGCTGGTGGTACCGAAGCACAGAAAGTCAGCGGTAGGGCAGAGCGACGGACAGGTCGTTCACTCTGCGCCTTTCCCACTGTTGTAACTTCCAGGAATAGAAAATGAATACTTTAGTACATGAAATATGAAATAGTTCTACTGTGTAAAAATGAAGGTTTAGATAAAATGGCAATTAGCAGCAATGAAACAACAAGCGGCAATAATTCATGAATTGTAAGAATAGGAACTGGTTTAATTTATATAGATTAAGATTTGAGGGTTTTTTTTAATACATGCTGGTCCTAAATTACACCATATAAAGAGAGAAGAGGGTATATGTGATGATAATAATTCTCCTAGAATGCTGGGGTAACTTATATTTTTTCTGCTGTCTTTTTTGCTGAGTGTGCAAGGTTTGGGCATGAAAAATCATTACACCTGCTCTAGAAAGAGTATGCTTTTGTTATGTTTCCCAGTGAAATTCTTTTCAGTTCGTATTATGGTATTTAAGTTTGTAAAAACGTACTACCTATATAACCTAATATTAACGTTTAGGCACAATATAACTATTAGCATGCTTGGGACCCTTTTAGACTACCTCAACAACAACAGAAGTAAAAAGTTTTGAAAGTTTTGAGGGGGTTGTATGCGAATAATAATAAGGTGGATGTTGTTATTTGTTTGTGGAGACCAGATTATATTTAAGATTATGAATCTGTTTAAAGGTTTCTGCTTGCTTTCTTTGGAATGTTTTCCACTTAATTTAAAACACAGCTAGCAGAAACTCATATGAATCTGACATTCATTTCTATAAAACTAGAACTAAAAATGTTTGTAGTTGCTACTGAAGCATTTGAAAACAAGCTTTCTTGAGAGTTTTAGATCAGGTGAATTGCTTTGACTTGTGTATTAAGTTTTGTCTTGGAGCTGGAAGATGATTCTGAAAAAAAAGTTTTTGTTGCAAGTCAGAATTTGAGTTTGGCCTCTTTTACCATAGTATTCAGAAACTCACTATAAGCTTTAGGTGAGCAAGGAAGGTGAAAGTTGTACCTGTTTTGAAAATGGGAAAGAGGGCATTTTATTTGTAATGCTATTCATAATATAAATTTATGGTAAAATTCTCCAGAGAATACATAAGAAAAATGTAAAAAGAGAAAGTAGACCTGACTTGTCTGCTGATTTTGAAGGAGGGATCTTTACATATCATCCTCACTGATGATCTTGTGGAAAAAAAAAAGTGGGGAATAAAAAAGTGCCTTGTTTTCTTCATAAATTGATTTTTGGAATATTTTAGTGCCTTAGCTCTTTAGAGTTTAAGCACATTCACAGATTGACAGACCAAAAAAGAAGGGAAGTTGAAAAGATTCACTATGATTAAGTTGCCAAAGCATAATGAGATGATAAAAAACATGAACATCAGAAAACAGAAGTGCAAAAAAAAATTCCTCAAATTCTCCCTCCTTTTTTCCTTTTTGTGTTTGTTGAGCTCACAATGTGGCTGGTTACCGGCAGGGCTCTGAAGGACAGTGTTTGGTGAGGCATTAGGTCTTCTGTCTTCATACCAGTTTCGGTATTTTCAAAAGAGCTTGTTATTTCCAAAAGAGTCTAGTCCTGTTAGTGGAGCTGATCAAAAATAGCAGTAGGGTGTTTTTAATTTCAAAACCCTCATCATTAACAAAATGTTGCTGCTTCTACAATGTTCGCTGTCTGGGGTCTTATGATAACTCTAGTTCAGCAGAGCTCCAGCAAATACTTTAACTGTTTAAACTATTTGAAAAGAATAATTAAGAATAGAAAAAGGTCCTTTTGTGTTAAACACAGATTCTTTCTTCCCTGGGTTTCTCTTGTTATGGACTTCAACTCAAAAGCATGTGAATATAATAAGACTAAAAAAAAAAGCATCCAGCCAATATGGTGGTACATGCTGATAAAGACATCTCCTTTTGACTGAATCGCACGAAGTGGGGCACCCGAGGGAGGGTCACCAACACTTGCTGGCAGCTGTGCACTTAAAACAGACAGCTCAGGGTCTGTAATATTGCACAAGTAGAGGAAGAACAGGAGACTTTAAAAAACAGTGGCTTTTTGTTATTTGGGCTTGCCTTCTATAAAGCTTCTTGAAGCTTTGGGGCTCAAGTTTTCAAAGTCTTCTTGGCAAAAATGAAGGTTGGAAATTCTTCATAAAGGCTGTTCTAGTTTTGTGTAATCACAGGTCTGAAGGAGTTCAGGCTGCAAGAGCAAACAAGTAATAGAGATTCTCTGCAAAACTGCAAATGATGGCAATACTAAATGACTGATTTTTGGCTTTACCAGCCTGAGGTGTACGCTATGGTTTCTCCTATAATTGTAATATCAATAATAAAAGAAAGGAAAATTATCAGCTTGAAAACCTCAAGGAGGCAGACGTTAACCTGAAGTTCAGTTAGTTGGAAGTGAGTTATAAGCATAAGTAAATTTGAATTGGAAAAGGCTGGACAGATGTCCTCTGAAGAAAGCCTAATGGTGATTACATGGTTGCTCCCTTGAAATTTGCTCTCAAAAAAACTATTCAGCTAAGGATGAAAATTGTCATTTTGCTTGAGGTACAAATAGGCCTGTAAATGAAGAAGGAGCACAGGGTTTAGCTCACTCTGAAGTCAGCAGAGCTCCTCTTTTGAAGTGCTGGAAGGGTTGTACGTCACTGGCCAGTGGGCTTGAAGTCCAAGTGGGGCTTGAAATTTTGCTCAATAACATTTCACGGAGAAGACCATCTACGTATGGGTCAGGTGTCCATCACCATAACACCCGAATATCTACACCATTTTCCATCGCAAATTGGAATTCCCTTGGGAAAGGGGAAGTCTAACGTGTGACTGCTACCTCAGCTTCCCGCTGCTTCCCATGCAAGAGCTGGCAATACTCCTGCTGGTGTGGCTGCCAAAAACGGGGCGGGAGGTCTTTCGTGTGCTGTGCTCTTCGCAAGTGGAAATGTATGCCTTTGAGATTAAGATCCTCTCTTGTCCCTGTCAGAGTTTAAATTTATGCTGTAGGCGTATTTGTTAAGGGTGATGTTTTTTGGTTTGGAAAACACTTTGAGCCGATCACCAGAGGGGCCCCGGTTGAGTGATTTACAGGTACGACTGAGTCTGGTTTGGATGAGGGATGTGGGAGGCATTAAGAGAACACAATTCTGAGAAAGAGTTACAAAATGTTTTTGGGGGCATAGGCAAAATTAATTTTTTAAGTTTAATGAAAAGAAACATGACCGATAGGGTCCAACAGTAATATTTATACCTCTGTAATCTGTGTGGCCAGGGAGTCTGCAAGGGTTTTAGATGTTCTTTGCTGTTATTATTCAAGTTGCTTTCTTCCTGAAAGTCAGTGTAAAAACAGTGTTTTAAGAAAAAGAGATATTTAAGCACAGTTAAGCTACAAAACCCCACAAAACTTCAGTTCTGAGGAGAGTTGTTGGCTGGCCATATAATTACTTATTTACAGGACAGATTTCTGAGTTTTATATGGGTTACTGAAAATCTCACCTTCTCTGTGTTGTCTGCAAGATTCGTTCACATCCTGTGATCTTATCATCCTCTTCTGTGTGCAATGCTGAAGAACTTCATGGGCAGCTTATAATAATCATAAACAACTATCACAGTTCAAAGAGATTCATAACAGGTATTTTTAATTGATTCCCTAAAGCGTAGACATTTTGCAGTAGCAGCATGATTTATCTCACAGACTAGTTAAGCTCAAAGACGACATGTATTCACTCTGGAGGCAAGAAATAAGACATGGGTGTAGTAAGAGCAGACTAAGTGCGCAAATCACAGTTGCTGAACAATGTTTTAGTCAAGGCTGAACAGACAGTAAGTGGTTTGACTTTTTATTTCTGACTTTGGTTTGGCAGAAACATACTTAATACTCTACTAACTGAAAGTCTCAGGATTAATTTTTCAGTTAAGTGTATTAAGTTCTAATGCACCATTAAAACCAGCTGTGTTTCCAAAAGCATAGTGCAGGAACAGACTACCTTTGAGTGCATATTCTGCAGTCTAGCATGTTTTAGTGTAAAGAATAGAAAATAGTCTTGCAGTAAGAAGGGTGGACCTAAGCCAAAGTATGAGTCATATTAGGGTGAAAACAGACTTCAAGTGAAGGGAAGACTGAGAGAGACAAGGCCATTTCAGCATTTATTTTTTCTTTAATAAACTTATTTTGCTAAAAAGTTCTAGTTGTGACAAAACCAAATATGGTTCCAGCTGTATTAAATGGTGGTAATAGCTACTAACAAAACTAACAGCCCAGCTGAGTTGTCCGTCCCTGTGTGAGGTATATTTGCAATCCTGGAGCCTTGCAGATATTTTGCACTGTCTCTAATAAATAATCCCCACTCCCAGGCATCAGGCCTTCAGATAGGAAACTTCCTGAATAAGTATGAGGTCAGAGGTTGTCTTGAGAAAATCATGTAATAAATCATAGCTATCAGGTGAACATAAGAGAACACACTTACCTAAAGTGTGTTCTTTACCATTTACCAAGTAAAAACATATTTCACCCTGTAAACAGGGTCGCTTTAAACAGCTGAAATGAATTCTGGCAGCCTTTTCTGAAATGGGAGACTAATGGGAATTGAAGTCATTGGCATTTCTATTCCTTCAAATAATATGGGAAAAGACCTTGTTTCAGGACTTAAGATCACATCAGTTGATTATGAGCTGCTTTGATATTTTGTGAGCTGCCTTCATAGTTTGTGTTACATATATTTCTGTGGTGGTTGTATCATAGCTGAGCAGGAGAAACATGATCCATAAAACTTTACTCATGATGCTGTTCCGTACGATATTCTGCGTTATATGAATATGGGATATGCAGTTCTTAGTGTTATCCCATTTTTCATAGGTAGGTATTTGAAAAGTTGGATTTTTTTTGTCTGTGTCTTTTTTGCTAGTTCATTTGTGTGTGTTTAATATACTTTTATAGAGTGGTGTTGTTCTGTAAATATGCCTTTGTCCTACCCCTACTCACAAAGACTCAGCTGCAGTCTGATCTTTAGCGTTAGAGAAGTGGCTTTTCTGAAGGTCGCTTGTAAGAATAGTATTTGATAAGCACAGAGGTAAATAACACCCTTTACTTTTAAGGCTCTAATCTCACAGAAAAAAAAAATATATTTTTTCAAATTGGGGATAGATATAAGATGTAGGTAGTGGCATGAAAGTGAATAGAGAAGCGAATGGAGAGCGCGGGACTTGCACCCCGCAGGTCCAGCCCAGCTCCAGCGCCAGCACCCCGCGCACAGGCAGCATCCAGTGACCACCAACACTTTATATAATATGTAAAGCGCTATTTTACTGTCTGTAGAAAGGTAGATTTTCGAGAAAGTAGGCTTGGGTTTTTTTTGCAAGAGCGAGGGAATTAGGGGTGGTTCCTTTCTTTTTATTACACGGCTTATTAATAATGATTGCTTAATTATGTCAAACTGACTATCAGAGAAAGCTGAATTGTATTTACTGACAGATGAGAAGTCCAGAGCTGGCCACAGCAATGCAGGCTGCCTCTCGCTGTGATTGCTTGGTGTCATCTCAAGCATAGCCCTGAATAACCACGTAATTCCCGGACTTCCTTGCGAGCCCACCGACGGGAGCAGCTGCCGCGGCGGCGTGCGTTGCACGGCGAGCTGCCTCGCAGGGGGGGCACCGCAAGCCGCCGCCGCCGCGGTTCACACCACAGACAGCTTTCCCTGGGCATTACTCACGGTTCCTGCCGGGAAAGGCTGCGTTCAAACCACTGACCTTGATGGTAGGCTCTGCATCAGGGCACCAGATCTCACTGAGTCATCCAGTTCCGACTCAAGGGTCGTGCTTCGTGTTGTGAATTATACTGAACAGAGCCGAAACGCTTAAAATAAGTGTTTGATAATAGGGAAAAAAACAAGAGCTAGTGAGAAGTCATTTCAGCGCTGGTTACTCAATTCGTTATGCTGCAGTTCTGAATGTTCTGAAACGTAAGAGAAAAGGAGAAAGATCTTTTTTCCCTTTTTTAAGATAGTAGAAATTTTAATTTAAGAAGACATAAAAATAATTTTCCTGGAGAATAATAGCAGCTGTCCACCAAAATCATTGTTTGTCCGGCTCTGAAATCATCCGGTGTGACCCAGTGCCCCTTTCTCTCTGTCGGCACCTGCCTCTGAGGGGCTTTAAGTGGATCAGACAGTTAAACAAGCCAATCCAGACCCATTGCTAGCTGACATCCATTTCATACTTGGAGAAAACCTTGATCTCATTTATAGCCGTTGAACTTCATCCCATAGATCTTAAAGTTTTTCTGATGGGCAATTTTAACAAAACAGAAGAAATTCTGAATGTGAGTGATACATCACCGATGAAATGGAGAAAAGAGATCCAGCTTCATGTGGTATTACCAGAATCTGCACAGGTGAAGTGCCTCACACTTATCTAAGTTTCCTTCTTTATTCTTCTCTTATCAGAAGAAAGGAGGACCGAGACTGTAAAATTTCTCTGATATCTCTCCTGTGTATTTTTACTTGCTTATTACTGATAATTATAGTCTAGAAAAGAGTTGTCACCATATATTTCTTCTTTACATACCATACTTTTGCAGGATGTCCATGAACCTTCTGATTTTTTCAGTTTCGTTATTGATCAGTATTCCAAAAAAATGTCAATACCATTCTTGGTCTTTTATTTAAGGATTCAGCCTCAGATGTGAATATAGACAGAACTGAAAATTTCCTTTGCAATAATGTTCTGCAATAATCCATTAAAATTTTGATTTTAATAATAAAGTAAAAATATCTAACTCAATTTCTGGAATATTAGTGAAAACCAAACACAAAATGAGATAGGGCACAATGACTTTAGCTAAGAAAGCAAATTAAACATACCAAAAATGTTTTGCCCACTTTTCTTAATGCTATTTTGCCGTATTGAGCATCCATTTAAAATATAAACTGCATAAGTGCAATCTTACTCTTAAATTTATTATTGCTCCTTAAAATCCTCCTCTTTATTGCCATAAGATATGCAGTTGCATATGCAACATGCATTTCTACAGTCAGTTTACAAGATTGGTACCATATTACCATAACCTCAGTCCTAGGTAGAAGAATATGCAGAACGTGAACAGATGATCTTATTTTGCTATTTTTAAATTCTAAATCTGATTCTTCCATCAAAGAATTGAGGCATAAGAGTAGAACATTTTGGAAAAATTTACAGAGGCATTTCTTCTGTCACAAATTTACTAGAGAAAGTTAGAAAATTATATGGGCACTCTTCTCAAAACTAGAAGCTTCCATAAAAGTTGAAGATGCTACAAGTCAGAATAAGGATTTTCTTTTGTGATGTTAAGGTATGGCCAAGACAAGAAAATGCTTCTGTAAATACATGCATTATAATCAACAATAAATAGTATAGGTGCTCTTCACTCCATCATAGCTAGATTACCTGAGCCTTTCTTTTCATATCTGGAGTATAAAGAAATTATACTGAACTAACATAAAGACCATCAATGTCAAGTGGCAGTGGTAAATCCTTTTCCAGTGTGTCAGCTGCTCTGCTATTTTGGGGGGTTACAACTCTATGTAGACACTGAAAATTTTTGCACTTTTACATGCAAGTGTCAGATGAAACTGAGTTTGTGTTGGATTTGTAACCCCATTTACAAGTATTGTGATCATCTGGTTTGGGAAGTGCTTTTTTATGCTATGAATTTTGCCATTATGAGTGATCCAACAGGCCGCATTTTGGAAAAACATTTCACTTGTGCTCATCTTGATGTTGTATATCTCAGTAGGCACTTAGAAGCCCAGGTCCTGTTGACTTTCAAGGAAGCTTTGGCTTAAAATTGCCATTACCCTTCTGCAAATGGGGCATAATCATTTAAGTCATGCAAAAGTGTAGTAAAAGTGAATGAATCAATATCTAAATGCATTTAAAATCTACCTCTGTTCATTCCTTATATTTACCATTCCAATTGTTTGGGAAATAATACAGAAAATAAGGGCTGTGTGCTCACGAGTGGCAGAAGTCTGACAACATATGAGCTTTGGGGTACTGGAAGGACTCCGGCTATTCCCAATGGCTTGGAAATGCTGGGAGGAGGCAGAGCCGTCTTGTGATGTGATATTGCTACCACAGGTAATGAGAATATCCCAGTGAGAGTGTGGCTGAGCTGGCCTTGGTGAGCCCAGGAGAGGGTAGAGAAAATCCACTTCTGAGAAATTTACAGTAGGATGTTCAGAAGACATTTAAGTTCACCACAATGTTGAGTCAGATACAGGTGAAATTGAGTTTTGAGGTCCTCATCAGAAAGATTCTTCCATATCAGTTAGCAAAGACACAAAAGAATTTGATTAAAATCTTCCAGTGATTTTAATTGTAGCTATTTAGAACCAGAATGGACTTAAAAGATCAACTTTACAGTGTTCTTGTAATTTTCTTCCGTTTCGCCTTCACACAGTGCCGCATTATAGAGTACCTGCAGGCTACAGACTTTTGTATTAGGTATGGTTTGAGCCAATATTTTTAAAACAAATACATCATCTTCTGGGTGCGATACATATTGAGTCAAAATGTGAGCCATTAGGTGCGTCCTAGTTAGGTGCAGAGCCCCAAGCCCTGCTAGTGGACGTCCGTGTTGCCTGCCCTACCAACACAGGCAGCAGTGTTTGCTGTTATATATTTTTTTAAATCAGTTCCTTTATTTTTTTCGTTAAATTTTCCTCCTCTCTTGTGGCTCCAGAATTTAATATTCGCCATTCAGGAGTTTTAAATGCATGTTGTGGCCGCTGCTGTCTTTTCCGTTCATCTCACAGCAGCACGTTCAATGTGAATCAGCAACGTGGGCCATCACGGACAAGGCAAGGACATGACCGTGCTCCTGGGGAGGAGGAGGAGGAGGAAGAGATGGTGACTGTCACACAGTCAGAAATGACACCGGATGATGCATGTGCAGGGCTGGGGTCGTGGCGCTGAGATGGGCATCTTTAGCCTTATAGTAGTATGGAGAGCATGGTCTTTGTTGGAAAATCATTGCATATCAGCTAAGACTTTTTCTGTGAGATAACTTTTCACCAGGCAAACAGCAGCCTATCTTCACTGAAAGACCCTAAGCCATTTCAGATGTATCTATAAAAGCATTTATGATGTATTTGTATTTATTTGTCATGGCTAGATTGTCACTGAACGGAAAGAGTTCTGCAAGCCAGCACCAGGTAAAGATGTCCTTCGTTTCACTTGCAAAACGTCACTGCATTTCTCCAGCAGTGGGAGGGATGCCCCTTGTCCGTGAGAGCTTACAAATATGCATACATGACAACAGAGGCTGCAGCACTCAGATGAAGCAGGAGAAGGGAAGAGAGATTAAGTTAAATTTTAACAGGATTTTTTTCTACATGTCTTGTCCCTTCTCACTTCCTTCAAGTGAACTTCTTCAGATAGGCAGAAGAAAAACAAAAAATCCTTGTGAGTGGTCACCTTTGCTAATCTGCCAGCTCTTCCTTGTGCTGGGCCTTATTGACAAAGCTATTGGGAAAAGACAAACATAAAATTCATTGTTCTGCGTGAAGCCTGGTTGCTCCTTGGGTTTGTCCTGGGGCCCATTGCTCTGGAGAGCCGTCCTGTCCTTCCTGATCTGCCCAAGGCGATGGGATGTCTACCCCAGTTCCCCTTCTCTTTGTGCAGTCGCTTCAAGTAAATGCTTGAATCTTAGATATGTGCTACTCACTCTTTCCAGAGAGCACCTAATTCTCCTTCAAGGAGCCTTAATTCCCTCCTGTTCCTGCATGCCCTTCAGGGAGAGGACAGCTACAAAGTTAAAGGAATAAGAAGAGCTTAGTTTTTACGGGATCCATGGTGTCAGGGGGATAGAGGAAGCCAGACATATGTTTTATTGGTAATAATGAGAATGAGAAGAGATGGTATAAATCTAACAACAACGTTCAGCAGTTTTGCAAATGTAATGCCTTAAAGTGTTACAGTTCTGCAGGATAAAATTTTATATAAATTCTTCATACCCTGAGTTAGCTAGAACATAAAATATTCATCTTACTGAAAGGTTGGATAATAATTCTCCTGGAAAATAACAATATGCAAAATATTTTCAGAAATTTTGAAAGTTTTACATAGGAATTTTTGATTTTGTGAAACAGACTATTTCAGTCCTAAAAGCATTTTAAGTAATCAGCTGTGCAGTACTTCGTTAAGGTGGTCCAATGCTTTGACATTAACTGCAATATCCATTCTTGCAGATTGTTTCTCAAATCTCAGATAAAACAGGCAAGTGTTACAAAGTCATTCAAAACAGCAAAACTATGACTGGCAAGTAATACCAGATCCTGTATTTTATAATCTACTTACTGTGATTTATTATGCATTCTGATGTTTCCAGTGCTCTTCTCTATACATTTTTCAGTTAAGTAAATCGAATAAAATATACCATCACATGACAATAAGAGAACTGATACAGAAAATAATTCACGGTGTGGTATTGATAAATGCTTGGTGCAGCAATAGCAATATGTCATCAATCACCTGTGTTCATGTTTGATGGCATCATATAAACTAATTCAGGATGAATGTCCTTTGCTTTAACCTTGGTTGCATTTGCAACTTACTCTGGAGGAAAGTAATAATCCTTCATTAACGGGTAGGTGTGAAGCATCCTCTATCAAGAGGCAAGAGGAGGAGGGAAATTGGAATTGGTTTCAGAATGTGTCCTGAGCCAAAATTGGTTTTGTTCTTTCTCTGCAGTCACATAAACGGCATTAGTTATTATTAAACATTTTGAAGTGTGTATAAGTGAATGAGTCTTTGTATTTTGCAGGTTTGCTCTTTTTGTCTCTGTTGATCTCTCTTAATATATATTCAAATATATATACGTGTAAAACATTTCAAGGACACAGCATAGCTTTGATCTTGCTACAGCTTTAATTCTTAAGAGCCTACATAAGGCTGTGCTTTACATTATGCATTAAGATACTCGTAATTAGGAACTTGTGGTAATGACCCATTCTCAGACAAAATAGCTCTGTTCCTTATTTTCCATTAACTGCATTGAGAGTTTATTTGTTGAGAATTGGGTTTAATTCGATTAGCAGGAATTGAGACATTTGCAACACACGGTATATTAGCATAGCACTTTGTTTGTAATGAGAGCCAAAAAGCATTTAGGAGAAGAGCTAATTATTAGAGATTTTCCTCCTTATAATAAGGACGGTTTATCCAAATTTTAGTACTCAGTTCTGAAAATGCCTTGAGCTTTAATTAATGGTTAAAATAAAAATAAAATGGATTGCGAAAGTTCAGGAGGTGTTTTTTTAAGATTGCAATCGAGTAGAATCCACCAATTCACTAGAGTTCATTTAATCTGACAATTCTGCGGTGTTGGCAGTTTTCCCATATTTTAATATGTAAACTGATAGCAGTATATACTTTTCCCACAGAGGAAACTGCTCACTGTGCTCAGCGAGGACTTTTTTTTCAGAAATAAAGAGTATGTTTTCCACGAATTTGTCGAACTGAAATGCAATTGAAAGGACAGCCAACTTTAACCCAAAGCTATGTATGTTTGTATGGATACTATGAAACCCCAAGAAAATCTTGGTGTAGATGATGAGAACAGTTTAAACTTGCAAGGTGCTGAAAATAATATTTACTCTACCCAGAAACCTGTTTTGTTTCTATTCAGAACAAATTCGTGTACTGAAAGTTGTTGCTAAATTACTGAATATAGAAATTAAATTATGGCTAAATTCTAATATTAACAAAATTTTATTAATAATTATGTGTTTACTAAATATTTACAATAACAAATTGCTGTAATTTTCTGTATTAGGATTTGTTGTATTGTATTAACATGGCATTATTAATTTTATCTACTTTACTAACAGAACCTTAATATTTGTCTTAAACAAGAAACTCGCTCAGGTACAGCCTGCTGCCGGATCTTCTTGTCTTCTGCTTAATTCTCCTGGTTTGGCTGGAAGGGAATTGCAATTACCATTGTCTAAATATAGAAAATAGGTGTCCCCCCACCTTCTAAATCAGTATTTGTCTGAAATTTCAAACTTATTTGATCTGAGTTTGCTTACACCTGTTTTCTGTTTGTTTTCTACAAATATTCTAGCAGCTGAGGTTACTGGTACTCAGTGAGTATTTCATCATATTTGCAGAAAGAGAATTCTGACTTTGTGATTATCTGTACAGGACTATAATAGTGTTGTTATTTTGTGGTGAGACAGAGTCATATAACTGATATGTACATTTAACTGAGACGGTGAACATTTCAGAGCTGAGCACTCATACTACTCACAAACTACAGGTGAAGAATTAATCACAAAAAAGTCTAGAAAGTTGTTTGGGTAACTAACTCAGTCAGGAAGATACCAGTGTTTCTCTACAGCTTGCTACTTGTCTTTATAATGTCTTTATAATTGAATAAAATATGCATTACAAGTTATTCGCTCCCCTTCAAGATGTTAATGAAGCACATTGACCGAGCAGCTGATACAACCTGACGGTGGTTTGCCTTGGTCCTGTTTGGGTACCACGGGCTGACCATGGCTAGGAGAGTGCCTCCTCTTGCTGCTAAGCAAAATGTGAACGAAACAGGCTGGTAAGCATGTTAGGGGAGTCTGGGATCTCTCTTTTTCTCCACTGCAAACTGACTGTTTACCTGCAGCTCTACTCGGCTTTGCTCCTGAACGGCAGAGAGAGCAGGGGAGGTCCCGAGAAGCACCTCCTGCCTTCGGATACCTGTGCAGAGCCCCAGGCGCAGCGCCGGGGAGCCTCCGTCTCCCGGCCCCGCGCTTCCTTGCCTCCCGTGGGCCCGTTAGGTCCCCTTGGGCGCTGGGGACCCACAGGGGTGCAGAGGTGCCCCTCGGGGCGAGCATCCGCCCACGGCTCCAGCAAGGCAGCGGAGGAGCTTCAGTCCCACTAGCTGTGAGCGCAGTGCCCGCTTTGGTGCTGTTCAGCCGATCTCGGTGCCGACACGCTGTGGTCCATCTCAACGAGAGAGAAATAGGGAGAGGCCAGGGCAGCGTCTCGCACAGGTGATTTGTCTCGCTCGGGGTATGTCAGCCTGGACGCTCTGTCCCGCGTCCATGCTACTTTGGAAACCAAGCGGAGGAGCGGAGTGTATTTATTGCTCTGTCCGCATGCCTCATTCATGGCTTCTGAATAGCTCTTGGTGTGTTCCCCACTGCAGTTGTTCCCCTTTATTATTATTTATTATTATCCCCAAACAATTCGTGTTGTTTTATTGGAATGTGCTATTTTCAAGGTCTCTTGTTTTGGATTGGGTTTTTAATCTTTTAATTGTTGAGGCTGCCACCGTTCCCACTGAAGTCAACATTAGTTTTTTTCGTTCTCCCAAAGTGTTTATAGACTACTCCAAATGTAGCCCAGCAGGATTCTGATCCTAACTCAAATTAAATGTCATACATAGGATTTGTTTATCTCTTCACAGCCTTCTATCGCAGATGTTTGTCCTTTGGCTTGTTCCTTTTTCTAATTAATTTTTGATTATGGTTTGAAACACCTTCTGTCTAGCCAATTTTCCCCCATCTCAAATGGTTCATTTCTTTCCCAGTCACCTACAGTGATTTCCAGAAACTGAAGGTTATTTACTTCTGGTTGAGACTGACCTTCATATTCAGTTGTATCAGATGACAGAGTTGCTGCAAACATATATATTTCGATGATAACCTATTTCTTATTCTTCTTGAATTAAGAATTGGCATGTGCTGAATTATGTTGTACTGAGTGTTGTTCGCAATTACTCGTGAAGTCTAATGACACCAAGTATATGAGGAGGATGGTGGAGATCATTTTCCTTATTGATGCCTGAAAAATTTTCTCTAGCGTCACCATTAAATTATAGACAGATAATTGAAAAATCAGAAAAATACTAACAAAGGCCACCTTAGCCAGAACAAGAGAAGTGGCACACAGCCAGCAACTCTTAAAATTTCCCTGAATGCTTATGCCCATAACCTTGTTTACTAGACAGTTCATGGAAAGCAAATGCACCAAGGGAAATAAATTGGCCAAAGTGAGGTCTCCAAGAAGCAGGGAAGACGACCGGCATCGGGCTGCTGAAGCTGTTACCAGCCTCAGTTGTCCGTCAGACCGATCGATACCACTTCCCGACGTCCTGTGTTCGGCCCGCGTGTGCTGGTCTGGCAGCTCTGGTCGGTGCAAAGCCAGGAGCCCGTTGGGAAGGCAGCAGCTCTCAGGAGGCCAGAGCATGGAGCAGGGGCTACGGACGGGCTCCCGCAGGCAGCACCAAACTGTCAATACGTACCAGGGGGTGACTGGAAAGACTGGTGCAACATGGGCTCACATAAGCCCCCGTTGCGCGTTGATCTTTCTGTCGCTGCACTTTGGCTCTGGGCGGCCACGGCAGAGCCGGGAGCGGGTCCCGGCAGGACCGGCCGGCCGCGGGAGAGCAGGGGGCGGCACGACCGCCTCGGCAGCATCGTCCCCATAGCAGTGTGGCAGCTCGTCGATACGCGGGCGCGACTGTTGGGAGCGGTGTAAACTTCACCGAACGAAGGCCCTCTGGCAGCGCTGGAGGAAAGCTAAAACAAGGCTGGTGGTGGAAAAGTGCCTTGTTTACTGCTCCAGCTCCCCAAATTCTTCCAGGAAGCATGTAATCTCCAGTCAGATACTTTGCTGGATTGCTGTAGCTGATTTCCCTCATCACGGAGGAGCAGTCGTACGGGTAGAGAATTGCTTACGGGTGCTGTGGCGCGGTTGCAGCAACGAGGCCAGCAGTGGTGTGTCCGGCTTAACTCGGTTCTGCCTCGGGCTCCCCCCAGCTGGTCTTCTCTGGTTCTTGGTTATGCTGCGATAATCTTCTGCCTGGTTATTCTCTGTGAAATAAACTGGATTTAAGGCAGGGAAAAGAGCGCACGTATCCCGGAGACCAAATCGAGGCCTTTTCGGGGAGGGCACAAGTTGGGACTGGCATCGTTCCGGAGTTTTGCTTCGGGTGATGTTTGAAGAAACAATATTAGGGGCTGGATTTCAGCAGTTATTTCAAGATAAACTAATACTTCATTGATCAGCATGTTCTTAAAATCTGTGTCCGCACCGGTTGCTTAAGTCACTATCATAATTAAGAACATTTCTGATAGTCAGCCTTAAGATAGTTTCTTTTAATGGCACCTCATTATTCCAAATTTGCTGCTTTATTTCCATGAGCATTTGGGACTGATTATGTCTTTTAGCAGCATCATTGGGGTAGACGTGATGATATTGTGCAAATGATAAAAGCTTTCTGTTCTTCGCTTTTCCTTTTGCGTTTAGCCGGGGGGAGAGTTTCCGTATTGCGGCACCGTGAGGCTCCTCACCGAGGCCCCACAACAGCAAGCAGTGTGCTGCGCTGGGCACGGCGGACTGGTGGGGAGGAGAAACAGGTGTCTCTCTCTCCCACAATATGAAAATAGCTGTCGATGATCCCCTCCTTGAATGAAGACATTGAATAGGCCCCCTCGCAAGTAAGAATACCGGAAAAATCCGTAATGCACGTTTTCCTCCTCGTCTGCTATTATCAGGCTGTTCTAGTATCCTTTACAATGAGGAAATCAAGGAAAATGTTTTAATTACTTTGAATTCTGTTTCCTCAGAAAAACAAAAGTGCAAAAAAAGTGAAGTATTTATTTTAACAATAGGTTTTCTGTAGCACATACAGCTGTCAAAATTTATTTCCTTGTGTAATAACTTTCTAGGAAGTGTCTCTTTTAAATCCTCTCCCAGGTAGGAGGGATGTGATTTTTTTTTATTATTATTAAAAAGCTGGAATTTGTATTATGCTCTTAGTGCAGTTAGACTTCAGAATGAATCAGTTTCTTCTAGAAATTATTTCTCCCACGCTTATCTCTAGCACAGTTCCCAGCCACCTGAAAGGAAGTGAGAGAAAGCCTCGCTTCTTGTACTGTGAGTTGGGGGGAACAGGGGGTGTTACGCTTTTCTCGTGGTTTTAATGTAAATTATTGTTTCTCTAAAAGGAAAATCTGATTTTTGTTTTAAAAGTCTCTCAGGTGTTCTGTCTGACAGTTTAATTTGTGACTTATGCTATGATGGTCTCTTGCACACTGGCAGCATTGGGTTTTCCTATACGGCAGTGCAGGGAAGTCCGGAGTCTCAGACACTCCGATGAGAGCAGCTAAATTTCAAGGTTGAAATGGGTGGATCGACCTCCAGACACAACGCAGAAGGCCACTGGCTTTGCTGCATAGGACTGAGTCGGACTCGTGCACTCCAAATTCAAGTTAGAGCTGAAGCGCGTGCTTTCTGTTGGATATTTTTTCTTTTATTTTGGACATATTTGTGTAGAAAAAATGGGCGTATTAGTTTCTCTGCCTATGATTCAAGACATGTTCGCATCCAGTGCTCTATTATTTGCAAATAGAGAACACGAACGTCAAAAGCTAACACTAAAGGCAATAACGGGTTGCCTTGTATGACCTTTTCCGTTTTACTGGAGCTGCTGCTAGCAACTTGCTCTCTTTGGTTGTGCCATAATGGTCAGGGTCCTTAGCGGCGTGTCTGAAGATCTAACGCCTTTGTACTGGAGCCTATTTTAATAATTTGTCTCCTGGCTGCTGCTATAATTACTCTAAATAGTGTTCCTCAACAGGCAGAGGGGACATTAGGTTACATAAAGAAATACTATGCATCATTTTCTAATACACACACGCATATACACACAAATCCTTTTTTCCCTTGCTGCACATTAGTGCTTTGTATTTCACCTTCAGAAGTTGAGAGGATGCAACAGAGCAGGGACCTTCCCTGCCTCCTCCCCTTGCCCGCCGATGCTGGTTTTCGGAAAGCACTTTCCCATTTGCTGTACGATGTGTCAAGGAAGAAAAGAGAGCAAAACCAATGACACAAGAGAGACTGCAGGAATTCAGAGCCTGGGTAGGCAAAATTACCAGTTCAGCTGCATGATCTTCACTTCAGACCACAAGTTAATAAGAAAATGTTACGAGGCTGTGGGGCTGTTTATTGACAAGAAACAGTTTTAAAGTATTTCATTTACTGCTCTTACCTACTATGTTATGATAGAGAAAATATGAAAGATGCTACTGAATCACAGATTAAGTGGCCAGTACTCTTATTTGTCTGATGCGGCTTTGCTTTAGATTGGGATTTTGATATAGATTAGGGAAGACTTAGCCGGTTCAGCAAACTCTCCTGGTAGAAGCTAGAATCAGAGTCAGCCGTGTAGTCACTAAGGGTGCAAATGAACAGCTCAGTTATGCCAAGGGACCCTACAGTGGGAAAGGTGGGCCCATCTCCTTTTGCTAGGTTAGCTGTTCCACCCACAATACCACTGTCTTAGAGCAACAAAAATATCTTTTTCCTGATGCAGTTTTCTGGGGGAACTAATGTAACCAAAGCACTGTAGAAGTGCCAAAAAAGTCACTCTGCTGACGTAATTACAATGGCAAGGTGTGCTGGGTCTTGTCTGTTATTCTACCACAACAGAATTAGTTCCAACAGTTGTTTTAGAGCAATAGTATACTGGAAGTCTAGTTTTAAATATCTTTTTAAAAATTCATTTAGAAATATTAATTATGGGGAAGAAAATTTCTGGCCAATTTTATGTATATCAATGTGTAGAACTGCAAAGTTTTGTTTGTAGGAAAACAAGAGTTAAGTAATTAATTTCACCTATTAATTAGATATTAATTTAAGAAGCAAATATTACTTTTAAATTATGTACATTGCTAAGATTGGTGTGTCCAAACAAAGATATTGTTAAATATCAAAAGAAATCCAAAGGTCTTTGAGAGTCAAGTCAGATTTTTCTAAATCAGGACTCCAAAGGCACTGCAGATATTTGAATTATCAAGACTGAGTAACTCTCTTTTCTTTAGAATGGGCCCAAATGATCTAATCCCTTTAATTAAAGACCATTTTAATAAGTAAATTTGCATATTTGACTGATTACAGAAAACAATCCCAGTAGGTTCAAGTATGCTCAGGTTAATTGAAGAACTAAGAGTGTGAAGACAAGATCTGCAGAAGTCATCATCTGTTTACATGTATTTTCCCTCTTTCTGGTGAGAAGAATCTGTCACTTTTTTATGTCTTCTCTTAAAACACAAGTTCAAAACTTGACAGCAATAACCTTCGCACAGTATCTACATGAATCACACGTTATGACTTCAGTGAAAGACAGTCTTGTGTTAGATTCTTTTGGTCACATTTCAAAGATTTATTCAAACTACATAAGGTTTTCCAAGAACAAAGAATAAAAGAGCAATTTTTTTTCAGGATGCGGCTTAAGCAGGGTATTGTAAGCCTATGACTAGACTTGTGCACATAAATGAAATCTTAAAATAATCTTTACAATAGACATATTCTTATGTGTTTTGTTAAAGGAGGGCTTCAGAGAGGTAACGAGAAATATCTGTAGTGAATTTAGTGAAGTTCCACTTAAGTGAAGGTGCTCTGTCCTGGCAGGAGACTCATGACTGAGTTTTTTACCTCAATAGTATATCCCCAAAATACTGCAGAATAAGTGTGTTGGGAAAATACATTTAAAAATTATATAATGAGTATTTTGCTCATAAACTTCATAAATGAAGATATTTATCTCACCATTAATTAATTAGGAGACGTTTTCAGTTTTCCAACAAGTTCTATAAGACTTTAAGGTGACTGACAGTCTTGGTCACATCACATGAAACATACCATCAGCATGAGGCAACTAAACTAACATATCTTCAAACAGCAATATTGGGGGTAAACAAAGGTCAAGGATTTTTCAAATCACTCTTTCTGCTCATGTGTAAGAGAAATTTAGGGCAATGCTTATTGCCATAAATAAAAATATTCTTAGAACTTAAGCTGCCAGAATCTCCAAAGCGCACACTGTAAACATTTCACTTTGGTGACAGCTACGTGAAGATGCCTTGCTCATTATCCATAAAGAATATGTGGCACAGATGAGCTCAGAATGTAAATTCATAAGGAAATGGAGAAAAGATAATTCATTTTCATGCAGAAGTGTTTTATTTTCCGGTGCTGAAATCTTCATGGAGAATTAGTTAGTGGAAATCTAGTAAAAAATGTGTTGAAAATGTAAAAATACTTTCCATTGCACAAGCAAATAATAGAGATTAGAATCATTGAGGTTAAATGGAAGAATGGGAAGCACAAATAGCCCCTCAGTAATAGATGTTCCTTGTAAGCTTTTTAAATAAATGACACAAATTATAGGAGAAATGTAAAAGAAAAATGTGTTGTTTATTGAGATGTGGTATGAAATGCATTAACTATGTGTTAAAATCCACCAGAGCTTCTGAAAATTTTTAGAGTTTTTTTCATTTTTTGTTTTGTTTTTTAAAGAGAGAAAAAAATGGTTGCATTCAGCGCATCTTTGCTGTGCAGAACTACCAAAACTATGGCCATTTCAATGACATACTTAATTTTCTTGCAAGTTGGGGGATTTGCTGCAGTGCAGCAAGCAGCCCCTGCGTTCCTCTGCGTTCCCCAGCAGACGAGCACAGGCAGCCACAGTTGAAGTTTCCCCAAACAAGAAGCGTCTGGCTGGTGTTTCTGGAGTCACATGGATTATTTACATCGCTGGGCTGCGAGGCCATGTGCAGCAATGTCACACTAACCTCCATGAATTCTTGATTGAGAAATAAAAAATTAACGATATGGACTGATGGGAATGTTGGTATATAGAGACAAGTTCTTTTAAAGCAATCGCAGTGTAAGAAGGCTGTCAGTAACAGAAATATGCAACCCCCCCCCCCCAAAAAAAAAAATCTCAGAGTGACGTTTCATGCTATAGCATTTGTATAGGGGATCGGTTCGGAAATGCCACCCCCTTTGCCTTTTTAGGGGACTGTTCGCCCGGCGGCCCCCCCTCGGAGCGGACCCCAGTTCCCCGTGCTTGACTCTGCAGGATACAGGGATGCCTGAGTAAAGCAGCAGAAATGGGCAGCCCCAGTACTGCCAGGAGAGCAAACAGTCTCAGATCAGGGCAGTCGAATCACAGGGGACAGCCTCGTGTTATTAGTCTGCAGGATAATGATGATGATTATTCAGAAGAACAAAAGTGAAAAATCGAGCTCTCGTACCGTTCGTTTCTTGGTAACAGCTACAGCAGACAGCGCCTGCGATGCCAGGTTGCGTGCTAAACACTAGCACCCTTTTATAAGCTTGGACGTTTAGGTTGGTGACCTCAGCCTTGTTTGCTTTGGTACACAGGGTTTAGGTTTGTTTTTGTGTTTATTTCTAAAACATCACCTAACAATGTCACCGTCATTTAAATCAGTTACCTCCCTTAAAATTAAATTAGAGGGAAAAAATGGTGCCAAGTGAGGCAGCAGTGAGCACATGCAGGCTTTTCGAGGGAGAAGGGCCACCGCGCTTTCCACATCCACATCCGCGAGGGTTTGCTTGCTCCTGGTGGTACTGGGCTCGGCTTGGCTGTATCTTGGTGCACTCGTTGCTGTTTCAGTGACGCTTTTGTTTCCCTTTTATTTAGAAAAGGTAATTTGCATTAACTCTCTTTTTACCTTTTTTTTTTTCTTTCTTTAAGAGAGTTTAATTTGCATTAAACTCTCCTTTGGGTGAAGGCCAGCTGATGTTTGTTTTGCACTGATGTGACGTCTCTCTAGAGCACCTGTTTTTTTGCTGGGTTACTGTCCTGACCCGGCTGAGCCTTGTAATGTCCCTTTGGTCTAAACACTTCGAAGGGTGTTTCAGAGCTCAGCTGCCAGCAGGAGAACTTGCATCTGCTTTGAAGGAATCGTAGCTGGGCTGAGACCAGCACCCAGGTCAAGCAGAGGTGGCTTAAACAAGGGCACGAAAATCATCCGTTAGTCTGGGAGACTTTTGTGCCTTGAAAAGACCAGTGTAATTACTGCCATCTCACAAAAATGGAAAGGGAAATAAAGAAGGTGACCTTCCTGAAGAGCATCAACTTTGGCAAAGATAGGAGAGGCCTCACCTGAGTGGCCTCTCCACGTACGTTGTAGAGTCACAGCTGAACTTGTTCCCCGGCTGCTTGCTGCACAGCTTCAAACTTCCTGCTATTGCTATGCAGCTGATTTATTTAAACTACCTAGAATTTGGGTAGAGCCCAAAGAGTCTCTTTTGTCTTATTTATTTACTGACATGTATTCACACTTTTGAAGAAGAGAAATGAGGAGTAAACTCCTCAGCAAGGAATGTTAAGTCTAGGTTAGAGGATTTTTTGCCATGTTCACCTACAGCTCGGGCAGCCTGAAGGGGAAAGGAAATCTTTTCCGTTGGAGGTTTCTGCCTGTGCTGAATGAGACCCGGCAGAGATCAGTTCCTGACGGCAGGCTCAGCTGGCCTCATTCAGCAAGGAGATCATATGCAACATTTTTTAAAAATGTATTGTATGAAAGATTACTTTGGTGCTGGTGCTTCAGGAACTTTTCTTCAAAGAAAGAGAGGTTTGTCTGGAGATGCGATTCTGTGATCCTTATTTTTCTCTGGATAACATAGAACTGGGGGCAGTTGAACGCTGCTATCCCAGTCTGCAAGGGCTTCTCAGCAAGGCCTGGCTTTAGGATTAAATCCACTGAAAAGGTTTGGAGGCTCTTCTAGTAAGGGTGTTGAAGAGGTATGTTGTCATTAAAATGTGTTGACGTGGACTTCTAAATAGTCTGGACAGGCTAAAATAAAGGCTAGTCTCATTCAGAAGAGCTTTCTGAACCCCCTGGAAACATTTGCTGCAAATTGTAATGTCCAGGCTCTCTCGGCAGAAGTGAACGGTAAAACCTGGAGCAGAGAGCTTAAACAGAAGCTGATTCGTTTCTGAATTTATTTTATAAACTGAGAAAATTCCAAAAGATCAGGCTGTTTCTGTAGCATTTTTTCAATGGCTTCTTGCATATCTGCTAGAGATTCAGGAAGAAATGTAGAAATCGAAGTGGCTGTACTACGTACACTGTGTGCGGCAGCTGTCGTTCAGGATGGAGAGGGGACTCTTGCGTGTCCAGCTCCCTGCTTCCCAAGTGCTGGAGATTCAGTCCCCCTGCTGCTTTTAGCGCAGGTACTTTCACTGTTTGTATGGCTGTGTTAGGGAGAGAAAGAAATCTGAAACTGTTGGGCTGTTAAATGTGTAAACCTAACTCAGTTGCTTTTTCTTCCAGCTTAAAAAAGGCACAGGTTTCCTTACCTAGAGGCTCTGAGTTATCCCTGCATTTTTTGAACTGTAGGTGCTCAGCTGGTGGTATCAGTGGTATGAAGTGTAGGTCAGAAATGTATTTTTAAAGTTAGTTTTAAGAGAAAGAGATTTTCAAAATAGTATGTTGTGGCTGTCTTTCAGCTTCTTTTATTTTTCAAATAATTAAAGTTAATATTATTTTCCTGATGTTTCCTTGTCAAGAGCTACTAGTACAAAAAGTAGTAGAACTGACAAGATTTTTATACTAGTCACCAAACTCACAACTTTAAAATTACTGAATACATTTTTCAAACTTCTTGTTGAGATCTGAAAAATTATTCATTTTTTCTCTCTGTATATGATCTATTTTCCCCCCTTTTCTAGCCTTTTAGACCTACAGAATGTGGGTGTGAAGTCCTGCTAAGTGAGAATTGGTAGCACTTTAAAAGGCAAAGAAACACAAGGAAACTGGAGAAGAAAAAGGAGGGCTCCAAGCCATTATAAAATGTATAAGCATGTGCCCTTTTCTTTATGTAGCTGAACATGTTTTGAGGAAGCAAAGCACCAAGCCTTTCAGTTTTCTTGTTTTTGTATTTAGTTCATTGTAAATCATAAAACTGAAAAGAAAGGCTGAGACGGGATTAGGCAGTCATGCTGAATGCTGTTTTCAGACTTATGATAAATCAGAACTGACACTGAAACACCATCTCATCTACTGTGGGTGCTGTTGGCATCCCCTTTAAGCAAAATGGATAATTTCTTAAGCTTACAGTGAAATGCAGTCATCTTGAGATGAATTACATTGTGTTTCACATCACAAAATGACAAGATGACAGAAAATGATTCTCTCATCCAGTTAAAGTTTCAGGGTTTAGGGAGGTTATAATTAGTATTTCCTCAAATATAAATTACTTATATGGCAGAGAGTTTGTAAAATGGACCTTAAGCATCAAGCATTCAGCCACAGCAAAGCAAACCTTTGGGGCAGTGCAAATGGCAGTGATTAGTGTGAGTGACAACTAGCAGCCTGTTGGCTATAGGTCATTTTGTGTCCCCTTTACAAAGTACGAAATTGATTTAGCAAGCTGGAAAATTCAACCTGCTCGCAAGTAATTTGTGTGTTCAAACCTTCAAATACTTGCATTTATCTGGTGCTACTTCTTGGGAGTCCCAGACATGAACCTGACCTCATCCTCTTCTCCTTTCCCTATTTTGATACTTTGTACACCATAGAACAACCATAAAGCATCTCTGCCTGATTTTTCTTTTTTATGATTCAAGTAAACTACCAGAATCAAATGATTTTATTACATTACTTAGATTTAAATTCTGAAATTTACCCAATATTATATACTGGGCATCCTGTTTTCTAACCATACCTTTAAAGTCTGAGAGTCAACTCAGAGGGAGAAGAGTAGATGTTGCATATTGACAATTTTTTGCTTTGTAATGAAGGTTCTTAGTGGTGCTTATATTTAAAGCATATCACATAATTTGTTGTACTCTTTTCTTTTTGTCCTACGAGATGATAAGCGTCTCTTACTATAGTCTTTCACTCCAAGGATTAAGATTGTTTTAATATGCATCAGTTTGAAAGGTTTTAATAATTCTGCTGTGTCGACAATCTCTGGTTAATGGTCAGAGGGCTGCTTTTGAAGTGATGGAGGAGGCTGTGGAGCTGGCTTGTATACTGCCTCTGAGGCTATAACTCCTCTGAGGGAGCCTTTATGGGTGAAATTTCAACTCTATTGACTGTCACAGTTCATAGAAAAGAAAGCCCAAGGGCATTAAATGTACAGCTGAGAGACAGGTACAAACGTACCAATGACAAGAAATTCAGAGTAAAGGATTTTAAATGACTTTAACATACAGGTTTGAGGCATGGAGTGATCTAGCTATTTATTCTGTATGTGTAGGATTATTCGATAAACAAGTGCTTGAGCTTAGAAATAGCTGAGAATTTCTGTTAGGAAATGCCTTGCCTGGGAGCTCTTTACAGCCCCGACACACTTTAAAAGGACTTTCGAGCAGTGCTGTTGCAAAGTCCCCTGTTTGGGGCTGGAATGATGGAAGGATTGCTGTCAAATGCCCAGCTACAGCGGCTGTCTTTTTAAATATCTAACTTCTCACAAAAATGTGACTAGGAAGTCCGAATTTCCTGATATATGGAACTTAACGTTCTCTATAGAGAGGCCTTTTAAATAATTTACTGTTATTTTCTAGTAATATCCCCCAAATGGAGTAACATTAGTTGAAAGAAAGATCTTAAAGTGATTAAAACTTAACTAATATTAACTGGAAGTCTTAAACCCCCCTGTGAAGTAAAGGGCCACACATAGCCATGCACTGCTTTATCCTGGCGCAGTACCTCACTGCCTTTATCATACCAGTGTATCCCCAGCCCTTCTTTTAATGTGCTGTCAAAAATTTTGTTGCTATGAGATTATTAAGAGGAAAGTGTTTATTTTTGTTTAACATTCATGTCTTTCCTTTAGGCTGGGCACTTTCACCATGTACCTCACCCAACACCAGTGCTTCTCCCTCCCAGGCAGCAAGCCGCTGCACTCCGGGCTAGCTGTAGTCTTTGGCGGTATTAACATTTTACTCCTCCACAGGGCACACCACAGGAATCTCGTGTCAGATTAACAGAGCTGCGGTTAACCATGACTAGCTCTGAATCCTCCCAGCAAAAGGTGGAAAAATACTTGACTCTTTCTACTTCTGTGTTAGGGAGCAATATGCACTAGATATATACTTAAGCTGTGATTGTCAGGAATATATAGGCAGCTTATAAACAGCATTGAAAATGGTCACTGCTGAGAAGAAAAAAGATTGGGTTTGTGTCGTTTTGCTCAGTTTGGGTTGATTTAAATAATCTGAGTGGTGTG
The DNA here is from genome assembly GCF_003343035.1 of Apteryx rowi. Classification (NCBI taxonomy): domain Eukaryota; kingdom Metazoa; phylum Chordata; class Aves; order Apterygiformes; family Apterygidae; genus Apteryx; species Apteryx rowi. The sequence goes on from NW_020448331.1 coordinate 872,564, forward strand.
TTTTGAAGAGGATGATACGGAGTAGTGTTTTTTTGAAAGGGCAATAGATCTTTTCGTTAAACATCTACATCTTAGACTGAATTTATTAGACTGGGCTTTTTTGTCTGGCGCTGCCTCACCTCATGCAATGACAGCCACAAGTAGCTCTAGTTTAGTACAACACTGGAATGTGGCACTAATATGTTAACATCTGTTCACTACAGCAGAGGTACAATGACCTTGATGTATCATCATTAATTTTTCCCTAAAACAAACCATCCAGAACTATTGCTAGTAGAAACAATTTGAAGAACATCAGCATATAGTCAAACTTATTTAGTCTTTGACATTGATAGAAGGGTTGTTGCTTTTCTGACTGAAATTCATCAAGACCACAAAGGCAGGGCCCTTGCTTTACTTAAGTGCTGTAAAAATGCTTGGCACACCGGGACGCCTTTATTCACCCCCATAAAAGGTGGAAATGAGTGTATAGACTTTAGAAGACCTTGGCTGGGTTCACAGGCTTCGTATTTAATCAGAATACATACAAGCATTGACAAAGAACTTTGTCTTCATTTCTGCGCTTCATTTCTGTGACTCTAGGCACATCTCTATGAATTATGCAAGAGGCGACATGTCCCCTTGGAATTTTGGGCATACGTATACATATTAGGCCAGTTTTTCAACTAGCAGAAACTCGTGAAGCTACATGGGTTACAGTGCAGCTACACTAATTCGTAGCATTTGAGAATCTGGCCCAAATATTTTGTGCTGCTTCCTTTTATTGTCCCTAAAATTGACAAACATCTTTCAAACTATTCACTTAAAAATGTTAACTCATAATAATATAGCTAGTGTTCTCAGTAAGGAGATGGTATTCATAAAATAATTTACTTTGGAAGGGACCTCTGATGGGCTAACTTCAGTTAAGTCACATTGCTCAGGGCCTTGCCCAGCTGAGCTCTGAAAGTCCCCAAGCATGGGTAGTCCACAGCCTCTCTGAGCTCCCTTTTCTGGACTGTCTCTCACCAGTTTGGCTCCAGGGATGCTACGGGAGATGGTGTCAAAGCTTTGCTAAAGCCAAGTAATATTCACTGCTTTGCGGATGTCCAGAGGGCTGGTGATTTCACCATTGAAGGCAGTCTGGTCGGTCCAGCATGGTTTGCCTGAGGTGAATCTGTTCTGGCTGTTCCCTGTCACCGTCTTATCCTTCATGTGCCCAGAAGTGGCTTCCGCAAGGTCTGCGTTAGGGGTCTCTCACGCAGTCTTCCTCTCCCGTGGCTCTGCTGCTAGACACAGCGACCGGGGAGATCTGAGAGCAGACCTTGCCAGTAAAGACTGAGACAAAGAGCCTCAGCATTTTCACCAAGAGACAACTTTGGGAAATCTTTCGCATGGTATGAAAAGAGCATTCATGTCATCTGCTGATTTAACTGTCATCGTTTTCATTTATAACCCGCCTGTCTTGGCTTACGGTTTGGAATTGTCGCTGCAAGGGTGTTTGCACACAACTTCTGTTTTCTGAATGGGGCTGCTCCTGTTCGTTAGGTTATTCTGGAGAGATGGTAGTGCAAACCTCAAAGAAATAAAGGTAGTTTTCAATACAGCTAATGGGCTTTCCTTTGTGCGCTGACATTGTGCTAATCAGCTTTACCTGCTACCTGGTTTCCAGAGCGACCACGGAGGCAGAGGAGGTGAGGGCACAGGGAGGCTGCTGAGATTCATTAAACTCCTGAAAGTTTCCAGAGATGGGGACTTCCTTGGAGCTCTGAGCCACAGTTCAGTGTTAATGGAGTTACTGGGTTAAGTTCATAATCATGTTTGACCTCCTGTTTAGGAGCCTGATGATGTGTGAAAGCCTTGCTGTCAAAGAGGAGTGATAGTGATGCAGTTTTAGGGGCTAATGATTCTGCTGACCTAATGTCCTCGTGCAGCTGCTTTCTATTACTGTCGCTTAACTGGGACATTGTAGGCTCAAGGGACTGACTTTATATAATGAGCTAGCTGCGCAATTATGGCACCTATTGCAGGACATTGGGTCTAAATCTATCTCCTTTTTGGCTTCATCATCTATTTTTATATTATCCTGGCGTAATGTGGACATTCCAAAAAATTTGAGTTTATTGCTCATAGGTGAAATGAATAGCGCTAATAGCGCTGCTGGGCTGTTAAGAGGCAGAGCTTGTAAAGGAAATGTTTCATAGCTGGCTTTTCATACTCTCCTCTCACCTGAATACTGTATAACCTAACAAAATTGTTGATGTGTGAAAAATTTGCCAGACCCCTCTGCTTCTGCACTTACAATCTAGTTTCTTGCTAAGTTAAGAAAGCAAAGAGAGAGCATCAATGTAATTCCTACCAGAACCCATGTACAAGCTCTAGTGGCTTCACAGTTTACTTAAAAATACATTGTTTTCCCAAAATTGTAGATAGAGCTTATTGCAGTCATGCTTGGGATTTTTCATAAATTTCTGCTATCTAAAAAGTAGGAAGTCCTGGTTTGGGTTAAATTATGGGAATTGCAAAGATTATCTAAGGTTCGAGTGCATCAGAATATGTAGATATTTTGCTGAAAGTACAAAAAATTAGGTGTAGCTTCAAAGGGACAGCTAACCAAAAATAAAAAAAATCTTTACTGATAACAAAATCTTCATACTTTTTATGGTCAATGAACTGCCATTTTCTCTCATTACCTGCAAGACTAGTGGGATTTATTCCCACCATTATAAGGGAACAATTTTGCAAGTTCAGTGCAGTGCAGGTTTCTCTGTAATTGCAGCGTACTGGTTCAGTTCAAATTTCAAAGAAAAAAGCACATCATGTTCTAAATTGTTTGTAATAGGCACTCAAATATACAGCATATTTCATGCAGAATATGGTATATGTAAAAATAATAAAAGCCAATGTTTGGGGGCTTGTTTTCCATTCCTTTGTTTATTTTGCAGAGTTTAGTCAGATTACCCTACAGAAATAATAAAACAGACACTAGAAATGAAAAGACTTCATGCGTGAGGTGAATTACCCGTAACTACTCCATGTATTTCACATGCTGATTTATGTAGTAAATTTAGTTGAAAGATCGTAAACACTTATCCAATATTAACTGAGCATCATAAATACTATTACGAAGTAGTTGAGGGTAAATGCATTTTTCACCAGCTACCAAAATCATTGCCTGTATACTTAGTGGGTTTCCATAATATGGAATAACCTAATGCCGTTTTCCATAGGAGCAAGTAAAAGGATACATATCCATGAAACTTGAGTCTTGATTTCACCTGTTCTCCTTTCAGCGTATTGCAGCCGTGTGCGTCTTCAGTGTATTGGATTTTTAATGGGCGCTCGTGTGTGACGGTCGCAGACAGGCCGGTGGGCTGGCGTGGGCGGAGGAGGCGGCGAGGTGGCTCTGCCGCGTCTTCAGGCAGCTGCGCGCGTGCGGGGTCTGGGGCGACGGCGGGGCCGGCCTGTGCCGCCCCGCGCGGCCGCTGCGCCTGGGACGCGGGCGCTTCTGACTCGGGTGGGTTCCCGGTCCCGTTCGCCGTACGTCCGCAGAACCCGTTACTCGAGCGGAGGAACCGTTTGGGGACGGGGCGGGAGGAGAGAGCGTGGAGCGGTGGATGCGTGGCCGAGGGCGGAGGGGACTGGGGCAGCTCCTTCAGCAGCTGAGCTGCTTTACGATGCCGTAACGTATCTGTGAGCCTGTGGCCTGACGACAGCGCGGGCACAGCCTGCTGCCTTCGGGGCCAAAGAGGGCGCTTTGGTGGGGGCCGCCGGGGCGCGCGCGGCCTCCCCGGCCCCTCGCTGCCCCGCCGCTGCGCCCACCGCCCCGCCGCGCCTCTGGGCATCCGCAGGGGAAGGGTGGCGACCCGCTCGTAGGTGCGTGCGCCTCCAGCTTGCCTAAAGAGGCGTTCGGATGTAATTCCATGCTAGGAAAACCTTTCTTGGTTTTGGTCTCTGCCTGTCAGGATTCACCAGTGCTGGCCAGTTCGTGCACGCATACGTATATGTTATATGTACGTATGTGTTTAACTAGCTCGCTTAATTTACAAATGACTTTTTAAGATGAAACTTCAGCCTTTCAAAATATGTTTATTTTCAGTGTCCTGGTGATTTTCCACTTGAGGCTGTACCAAAACTTCGCTTTTCCACAGACGATAAATTTGGCCTGCTTTCTTCTGATCATGAGGGAAGGAGTTGCTTTAAGAAGACATCTTCAAGCCTTTTCAGGCAGTTAATTAGATCCAAGTCTGTAATTTGAAAAACTTTGGTTCAAAGCTTTGTCCCAGTGGAAGAGGGACGAAAAGGAAGTGTGTTGTTAAATAACTATAGTGATTGGTAGCCATCGTTTCCTATCGCTGGTCAATACAGTGGCAGCACATGGATAAAAGACAAACCTACGTGAGTTAACCTTTTTGGATCGAGTCTCGGCTTCCTGATACTCAGCCCAGGCGGGCACTTGGTAAGGGTTAGATTTGTAACTGGAGTTTTAGGGGGTTTTGGTAGTTTAAGGAATTTGGATGCAAAACTTAACTTTATTATGCTTTCCATCATCGTTTTTAGAGAACATGAAGGAGATGGATGAAAACTAATGAATCATGACTGGCTTAGCAAGAAGGTGACATCTTTTGCACACATATTTTTGTATGCTTTTGATGAAGGAAATATTTAAATGTGTTAAAAAGATAATTAAGATACATACCTGTGTTCATCATGATTACTCCACTAAATTTGGCTAGCTACCTTACAGTTTCATGTTTCATAGGTATACTGCTTTAGGAAGTAAAGTATTGCAATATATTTTGCTTACTTTTTAATTTTGTCAACGCTGAATTAATTTGTCAGACATTACATTCTGATATTAATAAATGGGTCGCTCTGGGTTTTGTCCTCTTTCACTGCTATTGTTTGTCACAGTGAAGCAGTGACGTTGCGGGTAACTGCGCACAGAACGGAGTGCGGAAATGGTGAGGAATACTCAACATAAGGGCAGTTTCTCCATACACCTGTCACAAAACAGCTCCAACCACTCAAATGCTGTTCAGCAGCAGAGATGAAATGACTGTGAATCACCGTCAGAAATCCGCTCTGAATCTTGAGGAGCCAGACAAGGGACTGCTCCAGGCAGCTGAACAAGGGGAAAACCTGTGGGCAGTAAATCTTACATATCTGTCGCAACCCGCAGGTGAATTCACAAATTAATAAAAGGCTGCAGCACAGCGATTATCAGATGATAATTTTTAAACCTTCCTAACCTCAGTGAGACAAACCTTAAAAGCAGTATTTCACATTTGTTCAGATAAATACCAAGCCGTTCATACAACCTTGTCAAATTTCTGCCCTTGATCTCCTCTGCAGTGCAAATCTTAGTTATCTTGCAAGTGAGTCTGCTGCGGTGCTTTCAGGGCTACTCAAGCAGTGGAGGTACTGGTTAGCAAGGAGAAAGAGTGGCACAATCCGCTCCTGATTTGTTTATTGTTCAGGTATTTTGTGTCTCTGTAAGTAATGAAACCCTGCCTCTAAAAAAAAATATAACTTGAATCACTGTCTCCTGCTTTCCTGTATTTCATGGCAGAATCTTAATGAGACATGACCTGCCCGTTTAGCCATATGTTCCACTTTCACTGCTACACATGTTCAGTCATACTTTATGGTATCACTCTCGTTTGTCTTCTTTTAACAGCCCCCCCAAAAGGTGAGATGTAGCTCACATACATCAAAAGCTGTATTCCAGTAAAATTACTTTCAAGAACATCTGTCATCTGTCTGTTGAAGGAAACAGCTCTCAGGTCACTTTGCTAACATCGATGATGGGAGAATAGAAATAAAACCAATTCCAGCTATTATCTTGTCATTGACAATTCCAGTCTTGTTAACTTTTTTTCTTCTGGGTTTATATATTTTCTTCGTCCTCAAAATCCTCTTTGACTAATGTTCCAAAAAGGTTTCTAAAGTTGGAAGGATGGGAGATAGCTTTCTTAAGCTTATTGTAAATATTTATTTGCAGGATTCTTTTTAATCCTTTATTGGAAATGGATGAAAATGCTTATAGATAGACACAGAAAAGGTGCTCACTGAACTGAAGGACCTTTCGGTTAGTGTTCTTGCAGTGCAGTGCATATGCAGACCTTATGTAAGTTATAAAACAGTGTTAGCTAAACATATGAACACATAGTCATGGACTTCCATGCATTTTCTTTCCTGGATTGGAATTGAAGTTGCCCCTATCCCATTCCATACAAACCTAGGAAGGTGAAAAGACATCAGAGGAGAAAACTATGTGCTTTGTTAAATGCAGCATTCAGGCTGAGTTGAGAAGCTGCAAAAATTAAAAAGAAAACCTCTAAAAAAAATCAATAGCAAAGAAAAAGTGCTTTGCATGGTTTTGATTGAGTAGGACAGAGCTTGTTCAATGAAAAAGTTACTGACTTGCAGGCAAGTGATATTTCAGAGTCCTAGAGTATTACATGTCCCTTTTAATTTTTTTCTGCTTTCTTTTCTGGTTTTCTTCTTCCTCTTCTTCCTCCTCCTCTTCCTCCTCCTCTTCTTTTTTAGCAAGGTATTACATATATATTTAATACAAAAATGACATTAAATGAGCCTTCCAATTTCATGTTTCAGGAGCTTGCTTTCAAGAAGCTTCCCATTTATTTCTCTGTGATGATGTATTGACTAGAGGTATATAACATATAGCAATTATTAGGTTATTGTTTCAGAATGGCAAATTGTATCCTTTTAGTTAATGCTGGAGAATAGGAGTTATGTATGCACCCTTGGTCAGGCATCCCAAGATGAGACCTTTTTAAATGCTAAAACCACTAAAGGTAGTTAAAAAAGACCATTTAATACATTTGCAGTCTTATCACTGTATCTGCATTTTTCTCAATATTCATGTATTTTTGTGTGTGTAGAATGGGAAGTACTAAGGTGAGTGCAGCTGTCGTGAGTAGCAAAAAAGCCATTTTAAGGGTATTTTCTGTCACTCATGTATAGCTTCTAGCACAAAATGTTGAAATTGCAGCTTCCGTGAGAGAGCAACATAAGATCATGGGGTTTTTGTGTCCCAGAGGGATTGTCATTTGAGAAGGACAGGAATTCCTCACCTAAGCTGTGATTTCTCTTGATGAAATTGCCGCGTTCTTAACTAGTAAGTAAAAAGTCAGGGACACAGCAAGAGAGACTAAAAGAATGTTATACTTCATACAAATCATAGGTAAGAACAATAAGCTATTGCAGGCAGGACAAGCTACAAAGGAAACCAGCAGCCTTATAACGCAAGATCCAGTAGTTGACAGGCATGTTGTCTACGCTCCGATTCTCTCTCTCTTCTCCTCCCCATGACTTGTCCCCCTCCCAAACCATCCTGTAACAGTTAGCGTGACATGTTAGAAACCAAGGAGAAGTGACAGGGGGAGAAGGCAGGGGAGAGGAGGAGGGAGAAGATTCACAATGTTATTTTAAAGGAAGATAGATAAATTTCATTAAAAATGTAATAACCCAAGCCCAGAGCTGCCAAAAAATGGAAAGATCTGTTTCAGCTATTCAATAAAGGGTCTTTGGTATTATCCAGGTGTTTAGGTGAGTGAATACTAATGTTATAAGCATTTGTAATATCATAAATAATGATGAGAGTTTGGGACTGTGTATCTCAGTTAGGTTAGAATTCAGGTAACCATTGCTACTCAAGGCATAATTAAAGCACTTCCTTAATCAGGGTTTGCCCTGGATAGGGATGCATAAAGTCTTTTCCAGTTCAGGTGCCTTGGGTAGAAATCTTGGTGCATATTCTGTTTGGGGAGCAGGATATTGGGCAATACCTTCCCAGAGGATATAATTGAGCAATCACCCTGAGAGGTACAGACGTGTTTTGCAAAAGCCTACAGCAAAGGAGGACTCCCGAGTTGCTGTTCTTTAGCAACCATGCACAGCATACTGTGCTTGTGTCTTCATTCACTTGCTCTTTCAAACTTGACAGGAGATATAGCTGCTGGTCTAGAAACTATACATTTTCATTTTTCAACCGAAAGAAAACAAAAACCAAAAGGAATCGTCATACAAATAAAATGGTAATTCCTTGCATTAAGATAGGTTTTAACAAAGATTTTTGTTTAAGTTTTAGATAATCCGCAGCTCTTCACAGTCTTAACAACAGTCAGCTCATTAATTTCATGTGTGTTATTTGATCTATAATATTAATGTGTTTTACTGTTATTAATTAAACATTAGCTTGAGGAATGTCATTATTTTAAATAGAAACACTCCATCTCTGTCTCCCGTTATATAGCAATGAGTATACTTTTATAGATCATAGTTCTTCTGATATGAGAATCATTTTACAGAGTTTTCAGAAATATCTTGGAATATGTTTGTACCTCTATGCCCAGCCTAGATAAAGTACAGCTTTCTCAGTTACGTAGCTAGGCCGGGTGCAGTATTTCCTAACGTAATTCTGTTGGTATCTCTGCATGGTAACCTGCCCTGTACAGGTGTCAACATGGTGCAGCGTTGTTCAAAATAATGCTTTTTTAGCAGTCTCATTGTATTGAATTATATTTCATTTGATAATTTTTCTTAAGTAGGTTTGGCCTAAGAGTGTGCTAATGACATTTGATAATGTAAATGTAAAGCTGGGAGGAATTGCTAATAGGGAAGAGCCTGGAATATTATTCTGATCTGCTGGACCATCCATCTCTTCCTGGGTAAAAGAAGTGAATTAATGTTAGTAATATCAAGTAAAAGATCATACTTCTAGGGACTAACAGGAATTTCAACTGCTGAGCAAGGATTTATCAGACAACAACTTGAAGAAGAAAGATTTGGGTATAATATTTGGCAATGAGATGACTATAAAGCAACAAGAAGATATAGCTGTGTAAAAGACAAATATGATTTTAGGCGGTATAAGGTAAATTATTAAAATAGAAGAGTATTCAATTATATTGCAAGGCATTAGAGGGTCCTTGGCTGGAATAGTCACATTGGTTGCATATTTGAAGGAAAGAGAGAGGCACCTCTGGAAGATGGTTTGGAGCAGGATTTGTGAGAGCTTGAGGAGACTCAACTTCAAAGTCTGGTGTTGAAGTTAGAAGATTAAAGTTATGTTTTGTGTGCATCCTCTGCAATGTATGTTTTTAGTCATTTGCCTTCAAGAGAAATGAATTAAGGTGTAGTAAATAGGGAGAGACTGTGCTGGGTGAGCAGGGGGGACACTAGCAGTTTGACGTGTTAAGCCTAGTGGCGTGACACTGGAGAATGGATCTGATGACTGTCAGTAAGCAGAAAACAGCTGCTAATGGTAAAGAATCTATATGAAGAGCGATAACAAAAATTGTTACAAGTTGTTTGTAAAATAAATGGGATTGAAATAAGAAGGCAGCTTCTGCTTGTGTGAGGGATGAAATTCCTGAACAGCCTTAAAAATATCTTACTAGTGACTATAGGCATACAATTCAAACGGAGCTGGATCAGTTTTTGGATCAGGATAAATTTGCACCTTGTGATGGGACAGGCATTCATTTCCATTCCTAAATTCCTTTGAAATCCATTTTTGATGAATCTGTGGATGTTTTCCGTTGAACAGCTGCTTTGCAGTCACATTTCCTTTTTTGCTGTGCACACTTTCTGGGTCACGTTCAGTAAGCTGTGTGCTCTCTTTTCCTGCCCACAGACTGAATCCTGCTTGTTGTCCTTGTCACTCCCTCTCCTACTCCCCCAAACTGGGGAGAAATGGTGATACGATTGGAAATTGTCTGTTAACACCAATGTAAAAATAAATAAATAAATAAATACACACACTCAGGTAGTTGAATTATAGCTAGGTGACAGTCTTATATGTCTGAGGAGAGTAAGAGTTTTTTCAACATAGCAGAGCTGTGACAATTTTGTGTCATGAAATTTTAACAAAGGTTCCTGTTTGTTTTGGGTAAGCCTTGGCTCTTCACAGTGTAATGATGATCAGCTCATTAATTTCATGTGTGTTGTTTGGCGCATAATAATAAATTATATTTGTGCATATTTTAAGTGCTTAAGACTTAGAGTTAATATAAATGACAATTATGTCTGTTGCTTGAACTGCATTTTGTGTAAGTTTATGATAGTAGTGGACTTTGTTTCTCTTAAGCTTGAGCCACCTAACTGTAATTGAGTGTAATTTAGGTCCTTGACTTAAAGAGAGAAATTGCTGCTGCAAAGTTATGGGTGTTTGGCAGATGTGTTTGCACAAAGTGCAGCGTTGGTTGCTGTAAGTGAGAATTAAATGGTAGCCAAACGGTAATTTCAGCAAAGAAGCTCAGGGTTGGATGGTCCCGGGAAGAGACTATAATATGTAACTGGAGTGAGGCAGCTGGAGGATCTTCCTGATAGCGTGGAGTGTGTTTCTCAGAGTCGCTGCTGCTTGCATCCCCACCGAACTTAGCCGGCTTGGTTTTAAAGTGTGTCCTGAAGTTGTTTTGATGCATTAGAATAGCATGTAATTGTATTACTCTTCATTTCTGTCTAAGAACCAATGAAAAATAGGTCAAAATATAGAATCTTCTCCCGATTCTGTTTTAGTGTGTTTCTTGAATTGGGAATGTTACCATACTTTTAATTTTTCTCCTGTTTTGCCTTCTGACGGGCGTGAGAGGTACATAGTTAGATGATGGTGTAACAGGGAAAGCAGCTTCTCTTCACTTTCATTCATTCAAGCCATAACCACAGATGTCAGTTACTTCAAAGCCAGTTAATACGTTATTGCTTTGTCAAATCAATACTAATGCATTTTTTGTATAATTTGCAGGTTTTGACAACACTGGTTGCCAGCAGAGCTGAGGTAGGAAATTCTGTCTTATACTGGTGGTATGTGTGTGTATTTTTGTGAAAACAAATCAAACTGCATTTTTAATAGCTGCCTGTTTTGTTATGGGGGTTAGCTTTTTTATGGATTTTGACTGAAGAATTTATTAAGTGACTTGACTTTAGCACTTGTGCTGCTTCTAGTGTTTAATGAGCTGATTTGGGGAGTTCTTTTATTGTCATAACAATGGTTAAGCTGATAAAATCCTTCTAGGAAAGTTTTATCTTCAGGTAAGTCTTCCTGAAGACTTCCACAGCATTGAACCGGCACAGTTCAGAGCCTGGTAAGTGTGTGTTACGATTTCCCATCACTCATGACTAGTAATATGTGACGTGAGCTATTGGAATGCAGTAGGCCAGGAGAGACAAGTTTAATTATATGACAGGATTCTACTAGCTGAATTTTTGCTAAATTCTGCAGCAGCGTTGCTTGTATATTGCCTGCATTGGGTGCTTTATGTTGCTATAATTTAAATTGATCTTTTTGTATTCATATTTAATTTGTCAGCTTTTCTACTCATGGGACCAATTGAATTCTCTACTACTGTACTCCTTGAAGCAAAGTTGCATTAGATAGGATGTGTGGGTTCTTGGTATCCTAAATTTGAATTAAAAGCAGCACTGACATCTGTAATTTATTATGGTAGCTACTAATATTTTTGAAAGAATACATTGATTCAGAAACTGCATAGAGCAGTCAGTGAAGTTCCATTATAAGAAGATCTGAAATTGAATTTGAATGGGAGGGAATTCCTAGCAAAATACTTTGTGGTTCATGACTTAATGAAAATGTTTTTCTTATTGCCTATGTCCATGCTACAGAATCAGCGTTTTATTGATCTTTATTTCAGACTCTAAAGACACATTCATAGAAATATTGACCTGTCAGACTGAATGCCAATTTTTGGCCAGAGAATATGGAAGCCCCCACAAATTTGCCCACCAGCATTTTCAAGTGGTACTTTTGTTCTCTTTGACTTGCATCCGTGAGAGACATTCGGTAGTGATTCTTCTGTGACAGGCAGGCCGAAAGCAGGCTCGGATGAAAGTTGTGAGAACTTGGTTGAATAACTACTGAAACGTATTTAGCAGCCATATTACAGGTACATGTTCATGTTCAGGTGCTTGCTCTCCAGTAATCTGTTTAGTGAGTATTTTATATGATCTTAATGTTCTTAATGGTATTCTTGGAGGGGAAAATGTTATGGTTATTGGAGTATATTTTGGATAACTGATTGCTTTAAATAAAAAAATAAATAGCAGTCCTTTGTGACCACTAACTTCTGTGTTACACTGCACTTGTCTCTTTTCAGCTTTGCTGTTGAATAACAGTCACTGTGCTTTTAATAACTGACGGATATTTTTATTCTGTGCACAGTTACTGACTCATTTAAATGTAATGTCAATTGGAAGCTCAGAGTGTTTCTATATGAAACTGTTCTCAGACTCACAGTAGGGAATTTGTGATGTTCTCCAAAGCTAATGTTTAACTATAACAAAATGTCTAGGTGACTCCAGCTGCTGTAGTCAGATAAATTTTTAATATGAACCTTTGGTAAATTAAATTGTATTATTAAAGAGAATAGATAAACTATGCTAGTTACTTTAAAGAACACAGACACAAGTTCACTTGCATACTGTAAAAGAATGACATAATTTAATTCATTTTTATTTAGATTAAGACTGTCATATTCAGTGCTTAATCCTGCTGGTCTGATTCAATTGCATACTTGATTCATCTCAGGGTGTCTCAGGAGTAGGATTTGGACCTGATTTTTCATTGCTTTACATGTCTGTTTTTATATTGATAGAGTCTGATAATGAATGGTCACGTTCAGTTTCTTGTTCTGTATTTTTGGGGGACTAGATTTGTCAGTTTGTTGGTACTGCAGATAATTTTGTTCCCTCATAAAGGGTGTTTTCTCATTTATTTGTAAATTATTCCCATATAATAGGATCTTTTTTCTTTTGTGTGTATACAGTTCCAGAATATTACAAGTTTGAATTGTTCAGTTGCGTTAATTCATTAGTCAGTACTTTCATCATTTGAAAACCGTAAGAGAGTTAACACATTTGGTTGTTTGAAAATACTTTATCAGCTGTCTTTTCTGTGCTTTAACCCATGGACCAGCTGATTTAGTGGGCACAAATCTGTAAAAACTTATCATTGAACACTGTTTTCTGTTCATTAAAGTACTCAGAAGAAATGCCTAAGTTCGTTCTTGTTCAAGAAAGTGCTTATTTTGTTGAAAAGCATAATTAAGAGCTTTCCTGAATCAGGTCAATAGTGTTGTTTTTACGTAGTCCTAATGAATTCAGTGGAATAACTCACAAGAATAATAACTAAAAAGAGTAATAAGTATGGCAACTTAGGTGTTGAAAGCTCGAGTCAGAGACAATTTTCAACTTGACGGAAATGGCCCCTCTGACATAATGGCAAAATTCCCAAGATTTCTCCCTGGGAGCTTCTTAGTGGACTGTATACTGTGCATAACATAGTACAGTTTTGGTATCATTTATTGAGAATGATGAGCCTTAAATATCTGTATGGATGACCCACAGACATTTCCTGAAGTTTGAGAATAGTGATCTACTTTTTTGCCTGTTTTTTATTTTATTTTGAACTCCTTGTTCTTCATGAAGAGTGCTGAGGAAGAGACAAAAGGCAGTAGCCGAGTTTTGGCTTTCCTTTGCGTTATGTCTTAACTCACTTTGAGCTCCTCAGTTCTTCACTACTGGGTAGTGTTTGTGTCACAAACAAGATTTTTTTTTTTTTAAGTCTGCCTAAAAAAAAAAAAGAGTGGAAATGTTTATTTTCAAGTTTTGCTCTCTAAAATCTTTTATTAGAACTACTTGCTTGTTCTTGAACTGTTGATCCAAATAGTCTTGAAATTTGTTTATTCCCCTTTTTTTTCTTAGTTGACATAGCTGGGTCCCCTTACTGAATTTTGTATGAAGTCTGAACAAAAATATAGTATGTTTCTATTGCTATTGAATATTTCAGAAAGATGCAAACACAATTTTTTCCAAAGGCTGGTTGCCGCATACCAACTGTAGAGAAACAATTGCGTCTAGAAGAAGCTGTCAAGTAATCCAGAGACCTTTCTTCTGTATTTTAACACAAAGGAGCAACAAACAATGACAGTCAACACTGCAGGCAGTGAAGCCTTCCATGAATAAATGCCAAATCTGCCCACATTGTATCTTTTCGTGTCCTAACCTTGTAAATATTCAAGTTACAAGAATCTTAAAAAAAAATACTTTGTGCATTTTTATCACAAATGACTAAGCTCTCTTGCACAATAAAACAGTTAATAGAGCACGATAATGTCATTACGAAACAGGCCTCAGAATGAACTAAAATACAGCTATATGCTGTAATCTAAATTGCCATAATATATGTAACACTTTGCAATGAAATTTCCATGTAGTTCACTGGTACAACACACTTTAACGAATGACTTTTTTCAAGTGTGCAAATTTTGACTAATGAATGTATATGGCATTCCAGTCCTCCTGTGTTATTTCTGAATATGTGGTGGTCCATATGTTCAAAAGATGCCTCATTCAGCAAACTATGTGACTTTTCCAGACTGTTGCTCTTTCTAATTAGCTATGCTTGTCTATCTAATCTTTGTGCAAGTATGTTCTTATATTTAGTGAATTAAAAAATGCACACTTCTCATATAATCAAAATAGGAGTACAATTGAGTGTAGTACTCCACTGATCGTTAATGGATAAAGCAGCAGCAAAGAGAAGTTTGGGGTGATATTTAGAGGGGACAAAGTTATTTATTTTGAAGAAAAAACATGCACTGCACTCTCTTTCTAGGACTCCAATTAATCTGAAATGTGAACACTAACTTGTGACCTCCGAGGTATTTGTACCCATTCACAAGGAAAGTCCCATCAGGTCTGGTGTTGATGCCAGTGGCCTTGAGTTTGTGTGCTGAAAATTTATCCTTTTCACTTGCAACCATGAAAATTTGCACTTTTTGCGGAATACTGGTCCTTTCTGCAAGGGCTGTGTGCCTTTTGGGTGGATTTCAAAACTGTTCTCCTAGGTCTAAATAAAATTTTCTTTAGAGGAAGTGTGCCTGCTTTTCTGATTGCTGCTGCTGCTGTGGTCACTCATGGGTTATGCGTCTATCTCATAGTGTTGCCTCCAGATTTTCATGCTGTGGTCACTGCAGCTGTGTCTCTGAGCTTTCCTGATACTGAATCCAACAGTGACAGCTGAGGATGTTCTGGTCGGTAGTTTTTTGAATCAGTGACTTCTAAATACTTCGAGCACAGAATTATCTCAATTTCCTTTTTCCAGAAATCAAAAATGGAGTTCATATTTTCTAATGTATTTGTGCTAGTTTGTACACAAAGACTTTAAGGTGGCTTTTTGATTTTGTGCTGAAGAATCTGCTCAAATCCAGCACTGCTCTGTCTAAATCTCAAAGTTTTCTAGCATTTAAAAATCTGAAGGTTCTTGTGATGCTTGTACTTTCTTAAAATTCTTAGAGATCAAATTGTTAAATGTGTACTACTTGCCATATTTGAAGTCCTGATCCCTCGTTGCGATAGCAGTAGATTTATGCCTTTCTTGAAACCGTTGAAGGTACTGGTGCAAAGCTGGAGCGACATGGCAAAATAATCCCATCTGTGCTGTGGGGAAAGCACCATTTCGTTTTCTGTCTCTGAAACACAAGTTGTTCCCCACAAAGAGAAGAGAAAGGTGCTTATGCTTTCTTTTTCCTCCCTGCCATCTGAATGAATGATATGGTGAAGTTCAAGGCCATCTGCTTGTGAGAAGTTAGAGGTCATGTCTAAATTGAAATACAAGTTTAGTATAACTGTGCATTAGCTCTCTGGCTGCTTTTATGTGATTAATGTCAAGGCCGCCTTTTTTTACTCTCATAAAGAAAAGGCTGCCAATACGTCTCAATAAAACGGGGAATCAACATCAGCTCAAAGCCAATGAGGTTATTAAATCAGAGTGTAAGGAAAACCTCAGAATAGTAAGCAGAAGAGTATGGCTCTAAGGACAACAAAACTGTGGCTGATTTATACGGCTCTCCACGAGGTCCTTGATTTGCAGGAAATGTCGCTGTGAAGCCCCCCGCTTCCCTGGCACTGCAGGAACAGGCCGGGCCTGGGGAGCAGCATGTTCCTGAACAGGCCAAGAAATGTGTTAGGCTTTGGTCACCCGTTTGCTGCTCTGTGTGAGGTGGGGAGCAGAGAGAAACCCGCTGAGAGAACTGATGCTGTATTTTTTATACTCTAAATGCTTATGAAAAATCATGTCTGCTTTTGGTGGTTATGGTGAAAATACGCTTGTATGAATGGTGCGAGAGATGCATATGCAAGGTGTCCTAAAGCAGATACAGTCTGAAGGCCATTCAGAGCTTTTGTGCTCATGGATATTATTGTTTGTAGCACAATTACAGCAATGCCTAGAGGCCCTGGTAGCAATCCCAGTGTTTTTGGTTCTGTACAGGCACGTGTTAGATAGCATTTCCAAGGTCTTATACACTTATGTAGATAAGGCACAAAATGGCTAGGGAGAAAGGGAACCGGCCGTGTAGCCGGTCGGTCGCAGAACTGTGTGGTTCCTGTGCTGCAGACTGCCAGCTGGACTGTGCTATCTCTTTTTTACTAGCTTCCCTGCCAAAATGAACTATGCCATTTTCGAAAATGAGTCAGTAAAAGAGTGTATGTAAACTAGATCACAAAACTTTCTTAGAAAATGTGCATCTGTTAATATTGTTCTACTGTTATTGTTTTGATAAAGATTGCCGCAGGCTCTGTTCCTACTAGTCTTATAGTTCTTTTAGCTAGCGTATGAGTAATTTTTTAAGTCTTGTTGGTTCTCTGTTTCATTTCTATGGGGAAACTTTCAAAGGAAACTTGCTTCAGGGAACCATGAGTACTTGGTTGGATGCTCTTAGGGTGTATTGCTGGTCTTCTGGCAATATGCATGGTCTCATGTAGATAAAAAACACATCATTCAGTTTTCCTAGCCTCTGTGTGCTACTTTCTTCTCCAAAGGATGGTTGACACGCAGGCAGCTAGTCTGCCATCACTCCAGTGCAAGTACATGCTCAGGACACCAGACATTTCCATTTTTATTTTCAGAGTGTTTTTCAGAATGAATTAATGGGTTATAGCCTCTCCTGTTTCCAATGAGTCAATGCTTCACGTCAGCTGAGGCATTTGACTGAACCCATGCACTGTTATTCTTCACCAGCTGTACATCCGCCTTTCACACGAGGAGTCGAATAAGGCATTGAGTAATCATTCTTGATGAGTGATGAAGAATTTGCTGTTAGCACTGCTTTAATGTATATATCTTCTTAATTTCTTTAGAGCAAGGAAATGCTTGCATCTTCTTAAGGGGCAGTAGCAATTTCTCTACAAAGGTAGCCTAACGCTTTCCATGTGGTAATGATGATGATTATTTTAAGGATTCTACCAACTTTGTAATTTGTAGCAAGAACTTAGAATTTGGCAAGAGGACAACTGTTGTGTTGAGATGGTACTTTTTGCTGAAACAGTTTAAATCCCTTCAGATTCGACTGAGTCATGAGCTGTCACAAATTATATATAAACAGGACAGTATTACCATTAAAAAATGATAATTGTAATCAACTGATTATTGATTGCAACATTATGCTACTACTACTAATATTCATCATTTTAAGTGTAACTTTAAGAATTATGTACCAAAGTTAATTTTACTTGTCAAAGTTTTAGAACTGAACAGTTACAAACATTATAGACAGTACAGAAATTTTTTTTGATATTTACCCTTAAGTAATTTCCACTGTGAAGTATTTCAAAAGCAGGTAAACAGAGTAAGGGTCTGAACTCCCACTGAAAGGTGTGTGTGGCTAGTTCAGTGTCACTTATAAATCTTGCTGAGCACCTACCTGTGTCTTTAGATACCTAATAAACTCTCAGTTGTTAGTGGCTGGCGCTTGCAGCCACTACTCTACTTTCCTTAGCAATTGTCTTGACAAGTTAATACAGACCTTACAAATGGGGCGGAAAAGAGATTCACAGCAGCCCATGCCTGGTAGGCGACCTCTGAGTGGGGTTTGAGCCCCTGCTCCTCTAAACTCTTGAAGTACCTGCCTTCGTTAGAGCTTGCTAGATTCCCCTCCCACTTTTATTAGCAAAGGCAGAATCCTGAGTACCGTCAGCGGTTTAACAACAGTAGTTACAAATATTTGTACAAAAACTGTAAAAGTAGGTGGGAAGAAATTACAGAAACGCTTTCTCCACTTCTTAACTCAAGTGTGAATTTATAGGACCATATTCCTTCAAAATTAAACTCTCTGGTAATTTTAAGCTGTGCAGTATGAGAGACAGTCTTGCTGTGGCTGCTACTGTAAAGTCTAATTTGCTGCATAAAATATGAGAGCTATAGTGAAATATGAGCCTAGAGAGCAACTCTTTTGATCTTGAGTAGTCAAAAGGTTGGCATGTATAATGCTATGAAAATAAATGATGTCAAAACTGTAGGAAATAATTTATGGTTTGGGGGCTACTTTACTGATAGAAGTAGAAGCTTGTAGCACTGGAAAACAAATAGTTCAACATAAGAAAATGAATGGAAATTATAAACTTTAATAAAACAGATGTGTTAGATCTTGCTGTACATTACTTCAGACATATTCAAGTGGCTAATAATTTACTGACACAAGTTATTAAAAAAAGGCATGTTATAAAAGACGTAATTGGAAGCTTAGACTTCATGTCTCTTTAAATAAGTACGAGACATTAGCTCCTTGATCTGGTTTGGCAAGGACTTGGTTGTGTGAGTTGTCTTTAGTCACATCTGTAGTTGCAGTGGCAAAGTTCTGGGTCTCCTCAGCTCTTGCAAAGGAATGTTGCTTTTTTTTTCAGTTGTCCCAGTATAAACTGAGGGTGTCCCCAAATGCTTTACAATGCTTTCGGGTGACATTGCAAAACAAGACCATTAATGGTTGTTGACTGTAGTCTTTCTCGTCATTCTTGTGCCATGTAGAGTCTTACGCAGTATTTATGGCTCTTGTAGCTGAGAATCCATAATCTGCATAGGTTTCAGACTAGGGTTGTGGGTTTTTTTCATAATGTATGTGCAAAAAATCGACCCTAGACTAAGAGACCTGGCTTACCTCAATGTCCTTCAAAGATGCACATTCTTCCTTAATACAGTCTCTACCTTTGGAAGCAGTCTTTTAATTGTTTGCTTAGATTTATTTTATTTTCAGGGCATTTATCTTTCCTTTGAGTTCTGTTTTGTGAAGCTTTCTTAGGTTTCTCTTTGTCTTTTTGTTGCTCAAGTTCTGCTTGGTCCCTTGGGTTGGGACTCTAAAGCTGGTTGTGGAACATAGAGTGTGACATAAGTTTGTCTTTTTGTTTGGACTGGTATTTCATGGGACTTTGGAAAATGTGCTATTAAAAAGGAAGTGTTCTTATACAGATCTACAGAACTTCTGACAAGACTGGTTAGATAAATATGGATGAGATAGATGAGTAACTGAACTGGAGACTTTTTTCCAAATGGTTGGCAGGAGAGAAGAAGGGACGCATTTGGATGACCTGCTTCTCCTCCCCTCATCTGTGGCTGAAAATTTAACAGAATCTGTTTGGACAGGGCTCCTGCAGAGGCTTCTGAAGATAACTAGATTTAATAAAATAATGGCTACTGTGAGCCATCCTGCATGTCTTTTGTATATATAAATATATGTATGTATATATATATTTTTAGAACAGGTCTGTACCTATGAGAACATGGCTCCGGAATATGTCTCAGCAGTGTACATCAGTAATTTGTTGGCAGCAGAAGTGGATATAAACTAGTCTCACTAAAGAATTAGTATTGACTTGAAAGTGCACTTTCCTTATTTTTTCTGGTTTTCAGGTTACTTCTGTGTCTCCTTTCTAAACGTTGTGAGGTTTCACTGCCTGTAGAAGAATCTGAAAATGTTTTGATAAGAATTTTAAAGATTCTGTATTAATCACTCCCTTCTCAATCATCTTGTGAATTTTAAGAGTATCATGCTGTCAGAACTGTAGATGTGTCATATTGATCTTGATGATTAAATCAACAAAAGGAAACTTGATTTCTGAGGCAAACTTAATATTCTCAAAGCTAGAATGTCTCCTAAATATTTATGGGCTGCAAAAGTTGATCAAGTGCCTTTGTTCTGTGATTATTGCAGTAAAGGGTGACATTTAGCTCAGTTTCTCGTCACATTAAAGTGATGTGGTAATATATAAATCCAAGTGTATGTGTTTTCAATCATACAAATACACAGAGGTAACTTTTTTCTATCTGGGCAAGGCAAGAAGATAAATAGGCAAAAATGCATATGTATTTAAGCGATAAAGTTAGTTTAATGATTCTAGGGGAAAAATTTCCTATGGTACGTACAGTAGTGACTCGATTGAACAGGACAGAATCATGCAGTTCAATTAATGTGCAAATATGTGTGCACTGAACTTTCATTCCATTTATCATATGGACATGGAAATAGGGTCATTTTTTATCTCTGTATTATGTATATGACATCTTAGTTTGCTTCTTGCATGTTGCCATGGGAAAAATAGCAATGTGGTACACCATGAGCAAAAGGAATGGGAGATGAATTCCTCAGCTGTCACAAACATCTTTGAGCAGATCTTTGTTTGAAGATAAAGCTCCTCCTTCTGCAAGGATTAACATTAAGAAGGCTTCTGTGTGCTCTTCCTATTAAAATAGTATGCATCTTTTGGCCATATGCTGTGAAAAATCATTGGCAACAATGATTTACTGTCATATTTATAAAGTGTGTATTTATCAAAGAAAGGGTAATCTATAGAAAAACCCAAAAGGGAGTTTTAATAGAACATACATTAGTATTCTCCATTAGTTATTTAAAAGAGTAAGCTACCCATTCCAAAGAAAGGTTTTCTGCCATCTGTAAACCCAGTGGAATTCGTTTGGGGACTGGTCTCCTGGTGAATATTGCATCGCCCTGGTTATACTTGGACAGTTGTTGGAGCAGATGCGTGTTTTGTGCTGGCCCTTCCCGTTGCTGGGACCCCTGCAGGCAGGTAGCACCAAGCCAGGTATGCTGGCTCATCACTCACTGCGGTCTCCTATGGTCTCTGATAACATGGAGTAAAGGATCAGTAATTCATCCACCTATTTTGCCGCAGATTTCATAGAAGTAGCAGAGCAGTCCATAAAATCTGGCCCTTTCTCTTGACTATTTATTTTAAGAGATGACTATTTATTTTAAGAGAGGGTATCAAGGCTACAGTTGATCAGTCAGTTTGTGCACTGAAAACCTACATTGGAAATTCAGTTATTGGAAGGTGTAGCAGATGATGTTGTTTCTTCTTCTTTTTCAATTATAAAATACACAGTTTTCTTCTTTCCCTATATGCCTATAGTAGTGGCAAGAAAACAGTGTTGCTGTCTGGTTCCCACCTCTGATGAGGTGAGGAGCTGGAAGGAGAAACAGTTGTATCTGGGCTGGTGTTCCTAGAGCCCAGATCAGCTGCTGGGGGGAGAAACTGCTGCCAATCTTACACAGAGAGGTCAGAAAAATAGGTGAATAGACTGGGGAGAGAGAGACATTTATAATGACCTGGAGGAAAGTGGAGAAGCCAAGCAAGTAATGGGTGAAATCCACCCCTTTCTCCTCCTCAGTACTGATAACTTTGAAGAAGGGTCAACAAGGCATAGCCAAGGAATTTCCTCTTTCTTCTGCTCCCTTCAATCTTGGGTTTTCACAGATGGCAGAATTAAAATATTTCTTTTGTAAATGCGGCAATGGTGTGCTTCAGGATACAGGGGAAGCTCTGCATCCTTTGTCTCACAAAAGGGCAAATGACAGAGGGCAGCCCAGGCTAGATACTGTCTGGCTGAGACACTTCCCCAGTGCTTCCATACTTCTTTGCCATTGAAGCAGGAGCCCAATTTAAAGTTTAATAAAGAGTTTCCAATTATCTGTAGTTTGAAAGTGGTTTATTCACAGCATAAGATGAATTATTTGCAGAATGAGTAAAACGATTTGCTAACCAAAGGATACCCTTGATTTGATTGTGAGCTTTTAATTTAAATTCCTAGGCTAAAGTTTTGAGAATCATCTTGATGAGGTTTCCATCACAGAACTGACTAACAACAGCTGGTTTGAAAATTACTGTTTCTTGCTGTATTTAATTTTCTCTTTCCTTAGTGTCCTTTGTCCCAAAAGGACATGGTGAGTGTTGCAGTGAATAGGTTTCGAAGAAACTCAGAGTAGACTCCAAAGCAGCCAGAGAAGCTCAATGAGTTCAGACTTTTAAATTCAGTTACTTTTCTGCAGACTTTACATTCAGACTTCAAATGTAACAGCAGCATTTCTTTCCTGTCCTGAATTCAGTGAATGTTTATGCTTTAGCTTCTCTGGGAAGATGAAGGTTCTCCCAGCTGAACAGCTCTTCACATACCATGTGATTTTTTGAAAAATTAAATTAAAAACACAGCTTTGTGTTTGAGCTGCAGATGATTTATTCTGGCAAATGACAGAAGGGTATCTATAGGTAAACACGGCCTAACCCCTTTACTTGTTAGTAAAGCCACTCTGGGAGGAAACGTCTGTGATGTTTAATGAACTATGACTGCAACACTACAAACCTGACGTTACAAAAGAGTGCTCTAAATCAAGACCAAGTACATCCGTCCTTTGTAAAGCCCATGTTCTGTGTAGTGTGTTGTATTTGTTCGTTCAGCTTGTCTTGCATTGACTTGATCCAAGAAGCCAACTTCCCGCTGTTTGTAGGTAAGTTTTGAAGCCTACGTTTCTGAAGAGAATCCACAGTGTTATGTTTAAGCCTACCATAATATTAACGGAAAGCCAAACCAAACAGGCCAACTAATTTATTCGTGTCTCTGTTAAATTATAAAAAAAAAAAAAAAACTTGGCTCCTTGTCATATGGAAGATATATTCAATTATGATTCTCTGCTACTCAGTACAACATTTTAAAAGTCTGTACAGATAAGAAGAGATAACTCAAGGAGACTTAAAGGACTGCAGTAACAAGTGTTTTTAAAGGTAGCTGCAACTGGCAGAAAGTTAGGTTTATGGCTCTTTAGGCAATAATTTAAATACCAAATTAAAGAAGACATATAGACTAGTCGAATGTGCCATTTATAATTATTAAAAGTGTTTTATGGTAGAGCATATGTGAAAGATTAGCAACCATATGAGCCATTAATTGAGCTGCTTCTCCCCCAAAAGATTTGGCACTTCATACCTTTTCACCAATGGCCAGTCTCACTGAGCTGGTCTGCTAGAAATAGTAGGCAGTTTGACATTAGCTTGTGGATGGCAAAACTACATCTAAAAAACTCTCTGATCTCTTAAACAGTCTCTGTATTATCCTTTCCATCCTCCTCTTAACCCCATCATCTTTGCATTGTCGGTCTCAGCCCTCCCAGATTTTTCTCCGTCCCTAAAGGGCTGTATTAGCACATAGGTCACTGGCTAAGCACTGACATCTGTCGCCGTAGTGGTAGAGCCCAGGACCATTCGACATAGGAAGCACAGCGCAGTAGTGGTTATGGGTATGTTCATGCCTGTGTGGGCTGTGGAGCTTCAGCAGCACGGTACTGCATAGTCGCTTTTATTGATGAAAATGAAATAGTAAAATTCAGAATATAATCATGTTATAACAAGTGATAAAAAGCAATGTGTAGTGAAAAGAGAAAATAAGGAGTCACCATATTTTAAGTAATGAACTTGGAAGCGCATATCCCAAAAGCAATATTTGGCCTCTCTCCTTAGAATAACAATTAAAAATGATTATTGTTGATCAGATTCCTCTTTCTAGCTACATAATAATTAGAGATTTAGGAAGTATTATTTTTTCACAAATTTCTATTTTCATTATTTTGTTACAATAGGAATAAAAATAGAAAGCATGATAATACAATCAACTGTATAAACAATTCAAAGTGGAAAGTTATTGAAATACTTCCTAAGGGTTCCAGCACTGTCATTTTAGTGTAATTAGTTTGCAAGTCTATTAATTAATATCAGAACAAACATCTAACAATTCCTTCTTGCTGATTTGGCATCTGCTAATCATATTCTTTCTCCAGCTGTCATTGTGCAATCGTTGTGGCTCTGTTTGGTAGATAACTAAGACTCCTGCTTCTCGGTGATGTTACGTGAGACCAGGACTGCATAACTGAGGACGTTTTGCTGTAGATCATTTGTAGATTGAATTTTGAAATGAGTTTGTGCACTGTGTGTTTGCATGCATGCATAATTAGCGAAGATAAAACAAAACACAGCAGTTCCCATGTGCAGGCCAACGGACTGGGCTGCTCGAGTCTGAATAGTGCCCTGCGACCTGATGAGAAGCAGGTGAAGTCTCAGATTCTGTTCTGCAACTTATGGATGCAGGATTTTGCATGCAATTTAACACTGGCTTTAACCTCTTAATTCTAGTTAAAGGGTATTAAAACAAATGGGCTTTTGGGGAAGATATAATTACATATATTTATATGAAATATTACTATATGCTTCAAAAATCAAACAACTTATTAAAATGGCTCCAAATGTTCAAAAACAATCCCAACAACTATAATAAGTTTATCTTCAGAAATATAGAAAGTTTTTTTTTAAGTGACCTGAGATTTGAATTGGATTATTCGCATCCATTTAATTAATGGTAATACAGGCCATGAGACATTTCTGACCTTTTCTCCTAAATGAGTTCTATGTTTAACAGAGTTGCTCAGATGCCCTTTTTTTGTTGTTTGACCATAATATCCTTCACTAGAATATGCTCAGCTGCCAAAACAAAAACTGTTAGTAGGAAAGGTTGGTTTGGATAAAATTTCCGTTAATAAAACAAATTGTGGAATAGTCAAAACAGAATGTTTTCACCCAGTCCAAAATTGTATATTTGGGATACTTTTCTAATTTTTTAATTATTTTTATTTTGACTGGGAGCAGGCAGAATGGAAGATGCTTTTTCAGAAAAGCTTCAAAGAATACTGGTCTAAATACTAAAGAATATATGATCAGTGCTTGATAACTGGAACTCTTTACCTCTTGTACTAGTACTGAAATGAGATCAAGCGTGTTACCGGAGGGCACTCTGGTAGACTCTGCTGCTGCCGGATAAGATGCTCCAACCTCCCTTGTGTGTTTGCAAAATGCTCACTTTGTGTTTGCTCCAGGTCTAACAGTTGTGAATTTTAAAATGGAAAATCATATAGTGTTATTTTGAACTTGAGGAGTGGCTACATTTTCAAGACAGATGCAGATGCTTTCGTGTAGACATGGGTGTAAACTTTTTTTGACAGTCAAGTTGGAGATTACTATGCTGTGGATCACACTAGTAAATCTAGAAACCAGTAATACTACAAAATATTTAAGGCAATTAAACAACCACTCTGTGGCCCCAACCACAGAAACAAGGCTTTGAACAGTCGGCTTTACCAGATGAATTTTCTGCTTTCACTTACTTGAGTGGGGACTCTTCAGAAGAGTTTCTGTTCCTGCAGAGCATGCTCTGTGTTTAAAAACAAACAAACCCCCAAGCCCAAACCAAATGCAGTTATATGAGAATGTCCACCTCATCTCTGGTTAATCTCAGCGTTTTAATGGCGGGCTGCCCACTGCTTCAGCCGTACACGCGCTACGTTGTGATTGTACCCTGCTTACTGACCTCTGTATATGAGCGTGTCATCAAAGATTCGTGTGCTCTTGAGCAGGGCAGATGGTGTGGAAATTTGTAGTATTTGGTTTATGTCACTAAACTCTAAAAAAAAATTCATCCCTGTTTCCATTTATGAAATGTTGTAAAGTGAAGACATATGATTGCACCCTGATTAAAAGTAACTACAAGCATCTGTAATTAGCTCCTGATCTCATGAGTTTAGGAGAATGTTCTATTTAAAATGAACTAAGATGAAAAATTAGTATTTCTTGAATATTTCCTTAATGAACAAGAATTTTTTTTCATGCTTTCCTAGTGTTTAAAAATAAAGAACCCTGAGACAATAAAAAACCCAAACCAAGAAAAGACACAAGAAGCCCCTAGGAACTTTACTGTCATCTTTCCCATAACTGATTTTGAATACTGGATTTTCATGGAAAGGTAACCATTTACTTTCTACATGAGTTGCCGTGATAAGAATTTATTACAGGACCTCAGGGAAATGTTGTTACATCTATTAAAAAAAAAAGTTACCATTAATTTTGTGGAATTAGAACATCAATTTAATTTGGCCTCCTTTAATTGATGTTAGGTGGCTTGGGAACTGATGTCCTCACTTTGTAAATGCATTTAATCACTTCTTGCTGCAAAATCTTGAACATAATTTTTCCAATCAGAGCTGACAGTTCTAGGGTTAAAGTTCAAAGCTAATAAATTCACATGGACTAGATACTGTGCTATCTGGTGTCATTCTTCAAAAATATTTATACTGCAAAGCAAGTCTGAATAATTTTAATTAGATAATCCCACTAACCGTTCTCTCTCTAAATAAATTTTATTTGCTCATGTTAGCACTGTAATTCAATTTGATAGTGTTTTTCTTCATGGGAAAATATTCCTCTGCTTGTAAGGTTGTCAACTAGCATACTGTAGAACATGGTTAAATATATGGTCAAGGGTGCCTGGAATTAAGTGGCACTTTGGTCGTCATTCCTGACAGCTAAGGTAAGAGGGTTTGGCAGCACCTGGACGAAGACATGGTCAGGTTAAAGGCTGTGCAGTTTACAAAAGCAAATGTCAACATGCCCAGGTTAATGGAAGCACTTTAAATGAGTGATATGAAAATAATCACTTTAAAAAATAGCCTGCTTATTCTCATTTGAAGAATAAAAATAGATTTGGGAGTGTTTACAGAGGTGTCTTAATGCCACCTTCCTGTTGAATAATCCCTGCTGCCATCGACGTTTTCCCTGGAGATAAGAAAAAGGGAGATACTGGTGGGGGAAGAACTAAGTACTTCAGAAGTCTTTTTGCCACAGAATACCACTTTTCATTACAGTTATTTACCTTCCTATTATTACTCTGGATTACATTTTCCAAGGCACCTAGTAGAAACAATAGGTTAAAAAAAAAAAATGAAAAACAAAAAGCTTTATGTCTTGGAAAAGCTCCCAAAGCAATCCAAAAATCTAGATGCCTTATTTCACCAATGGACAGCTAATAGACCAAACCCATGTTGAGTATATTAGTCGGTTGCACACTTGTTTTCTAAACTGCTAGTGAAAAAAGCTGTGGTTTTCCATGAAGTACATGTGTAGTTGTAGCACGGGATGCCAGCGCTCCTACCGTACACAGCTCCATCGCTGTGTCGAGTGTGAGGCTTCTCTGGTGGGCTCTCTGCAGGATTCATCCATGCCATAGAGGAAAAAGACAATCTCTCCAGTAATTGTGGCTTTCTGTGTGCTCTTTTTAGTATACTTTCCGCACTCAACAAGTCGGGATACCATATTTTCAGTAGCTGGCCCATGACTTTGAACCCCATTCCCATGAGACTGTAGCGGGCAGGGATTGCGCTACCTTCTAAGCAAAATGCCAAGCTCAAGTCTTCACTTAGTTCTCACAGAAAATGAAAAATTACTGAATGTGGTAATCAAAGACAGAAAAAAGTCTTTTCTTGGTTACTATTTTAGAGATTTTTAAGGTAGCCAGGTAAGAGTAAACTTGTAAGACAAGAGAACATTTTTAACACGTCAAAAATATGTGAATAATGAAGCTAAGATAACTAAACAGACCTTGAGAAGTTGAGGCCACTTAAAGAAATAACAATAGAAAATTGCCACAACTGAATTATCTGTTATGGATGTCCCTTTTCTAGTTTACTGTTTGGAAGCTTTATTTATATCCATGGGCAAATTTAGTTTTGGTTTTCAGTTCACTGACTTGAATTCTACTCAGTATATGCAGAGCAGAGATAGGTTTTTAATTGTACATTTACTTTCAGAACTGTTTTCTTGGTCAAAGAATACATGTTTTAAAATGTTTTAATGAAAAATTCTTTTCCTTCCTTCAAAAAGGGAAAGCAGGTAGTTTCAGATTTACAAGCGACAATGAACAGCCTTATTTCCTGAGAGACCATAACTCTTCTCAGGTCAATATGTAATTAACCACTTTCTAGTTATGAATGTAAAATACTAAATAGAGCAAAACAAAATGAGAGCTGTTTTGGCTTATTATCTAATAATTACATAGTTTTATCTTTGCACTATTAGATTTTGATCAAGATTCTTGGACTATATTGAGCACTGTCAAGTTCAACACTTGTATTTTCCCAAATCACTTTTCACACACAAAGTCTGACTCTTCCTTCCACACGTCTAGGATTGCAAATAAGCCATTCTGATTAGCACAGAAGAGTTTGAACTCTGAGGAATGAAGCAGATGATGTTTTAAATGCATAAATATTTCCTTCTCGAGGAGAAGGATTAGGGAATGACTTTAATCTAAGTCCTGTCCAGGCAGGGGATAGCTGATGTATTGAGGGCAGATGTTCAGCTTTCTCTAAGTAAGTTTTCCAGCACTGCTAGTCTTAGAAAATGTGGGGGATGATAGGGAGCACCACGCGAGGACACTTGCCATGCTACACACATGGCTAAGCCCAGCATGGATTTACGATCGCTCCTGTAGTGGAGCAGGTTCTAAGGGAGACAGAGAGGAGGGACTTTCCCGTGCTGAAGCTGCATGATAGGGATCTGCCCCACCATGTGATCTCAAGCTAGGACCCGTCTTGAGCTTCCCCCTTTACATGGGACACCATCTGCTTCTGAGCAGTTATCTAAAGAGGCTAACTAATATCCAAACAAAATTCACACGTATAAACTTTTAAATTCGTAGAACAGAATTTTATTTTATAATCTATTAAATTCACATTGATAATGTCTTAAAACACATTTAAATAAAGTAAAATATAAAATCGTATTTATAATAAAATGAATTTACTCTGGTTTTTATTTCCTTCACAATTGCTCTGAAATGGTTTTTGGGTGCTGAGGTATTTCCAGGTCCTGGCTGTGGTCCCACCAGTGGGTATGTCAGCATGCCGCAGCTCAGCAGAGCTCAGGGAGGTAACGCACACAGCAGATCGAATCACAGGAGCCACTCGTTTACTTAAACCCACACGAGGAAGTTTGTAGTTTTTCCAATAGTGTGATTCAGGAGTGTGAACGTGAAAAAGAGAGGAATCTCTAAATATTCAGCTCGTTTCAGAGTATCTGCTAATGGAGCAGCCATCACATCTTTGACAAGAATATAGATCTGTGAAGGAACAAAGTTTGTTTGGGTCTGTTTTGCACCAGATTCATTAAAAAGAGTACCCTATAGGGAATAAAGCATCTGGCACGATCAGACCTGAGAATGACCTAATTCCTGTATATGATCATACAAGTAGACACCCCTATTGTTAAGTTTTGGTACGTCCATAAACATGTATTCTGTTTAATTAATTACTTATTTTTTGACCTATATATTATGAACTTGCTATATTCCACTGTACTATGTGAGGAATAACTATACCACTAATTTTAGTACAGATGGGTGTTATTTCATTCAAGAACAGGGAGGTTTGCGATACTCTTAATTTTAAGATCATCATTCTGTCATTGTCTCACCTCAAGTAATTCCTTTTCTTTTCACTGTGTTCAGAGGGAGGGACTTTTTCTTTGCTTATTCTGTTGTGCATTGCTTAGATCTGGCAAAAATCAGTTATAAACAAATTCATGTATGGATCTGATTTAATATAGAAGTATACAGAAATGCTACTGGTGTTTCATCACTGCAAAATCTGTCCTGGGGATTTTATTTAATTGGATTTGCAAAGTACACATTTCTCAGGACTGACAATCCTATTTTTATTTTAAATATTTATCTTTTGAGTCAGTAGCTTGTGCTGACCATTTCAGTGATGAAATTGAGGACAGCGTGGGATCCCGTTGTTGACATTTGTATTTAACCTATGACTGGTAGAAGGAAATCCATTAGTGAATATTCAGTTTCCAGTAGTTCATTTTGGTTTTCCAGTCATGCACTAAGGCCACCTCTTCTAGCTCTAAAGCCAAATGTTTACTGCTTTTTTAATCACTATAACACTTGCAAGAAACTTGATAAGGCCCAGCTTTAGGCACATGGTAAGTAGGTAGTTTGGAAGGGTTGCAAACTGGTGGGGGCAGCAAAATCCCAGGTTTAGATGAGTGTGAACTCCTCTCAGCTCCCAGCAGCAGCTGTGGCTCCCTTCCTCGGTTTCCCTCATCCTGCGGTGGTGGCAAAGCAGCTCTCCAACCACAGCCTAGTTGAGAGGCCCCAAGTATTAAGATGTGCTGTCGTACATCCAGCTCTATTCTCTGCCTGCGTTTAGCTTTGTCCTTGTGCTTTTGAGGGTAAGAGCTTGTGCGGATAAGATATCCCCAGTGATGCACTACAGGACTTGCTGGCAGGTGCTGGTAAGAGTCCACACCGCCCTTGCTGCATGGCTTGCACTCAGCTGCACAGGTACGTGCTTGTGCAAGCATGGGGAAGGGATACAGTTAAATACAGAGGGCCAAACACACAGGCAACAGGATCGTGGTATTTACTGGAGACAGGCAGTTCATTCAGCCTCATTCACCTGGGAAAAATAGTCTTTGATGGAGTCCATCTGCCACTGCTACCAAATGGAATTTGTCAGTATTGCTAGGAAGCTTGGAAATGCTGCGGGTTAGATTCTGCAGAAGCTGTTGATTATGGTCATGTTCTCCCTGCCTGGTGTTCTGCAAGGGAACTGTAGGCATGCATGTGGGTCATGGACCGCACACGGTGTAGTCTCTAAGCAGTGGATGGGTTTGCAGCTTTACCCCCTTCTTTCCTAGAACGTAGGAGAATTCCTAATTGCTCTATTACCTAATGAATATCGCAGTCTGTTTTGCAGGTGCAAAGGGGAGGTAGAAACGATGAGAGCCAGTGGAGTTCTCCTCCATGCCTGAGTCATGCTCCGGTGTCAGTTGAGTGGGGAAGCTGGTGACAGCTCCTCCTTGTCCATATTGTGCCTGCCTGGCATGCACTGCTGTTTTATGAGTCTGTGACATTGTTTCTCAGCTGGTTCACGAGCCTGCCTTGCAGGAATGAAGGCAAATTCCAGTCAGGCTTCAGTCTCAGGTGAGCAAAGGAGATCTTCATTGCTTTCCTCTAAGTGACCCCCACACCTGTCTGTGAATATGGTGGAGCACTGTTAGGTTCATCAAACCGAAACCCAGGACTTGAACCAGTCCCTAATGCAACCTGCAAAAATAACTGCTTTTCCAGTTCTAAGAAATGTAGAGCTTGAGGATTAATTTCTCAAATCCGAGCTCCTGACTACACCTGCAGAGTCCCCAAAGAGGGAGTTTTCTGGAGGCCTTCCCTTCGCTCGCTGGAGCCGAAGGGGAGACAGCTGGGTTCTCTGCTTTAATGAGACCAAGGAAGTAGCTTGTGAAAGATTGGAAAAGAGAGCAGAAATCATCCAACCTCCTGGTGGAAATGCTGCCTGAGTGGTGTTGGGAGGGAATCAGTGTAAAGCTCAGAAAAGTTAAATAAGCCAAACAGTTGTCGATTTGGTTTTTTCCCCATCTTTGAAAATTTCCCTGGTAACAGTTGGGTGAGTCAGTGATTCAGAGTACTGTTCCCTTCATTTGGTTAAAAACTGATAAGAGTCATAAATGTTTCCCAAGTATCTGTGGCAAGTTTCCTCTACTGTGAGTCATGGGCATTTGGATGCTTATTATGAAAATGTTATTGTCTTTCTTTTCTGCAAGAAACGTTCACTTGCGAATCCATGTCAGGATTGCATTGCTCAGTGCTTACCCATTTTTCTCTGTGGTTGAAAGTTTCAGTTGCTGTGTCAGGGAACCAAATCCAGTTGGTGTGGGTGACAAAGCATGTAAAATGAAAACCAGTGTTCAGCCTGCGTATAGACTGAAACTATTAGTGTCAGGCAGCTATTGGGAGAAATAGCAATAGCTGTTACATTCACAGAAATCAAGAGTAAGCTAAGCAAGATTTTTTAATACATATTCTATGCCCCAAGTAATGCAATTTCTGGGTGACTGAGGTTCCTTTCAGCCAACAAATGGAAAAAAAAAGAATTATTTGCACAGTCCTTTTCAGGAAGATTCTAGAATTAGAATTAATATGTTTACCATAAAATGACTATACCATATAGTGTACCAGCATAACAACATGTGCAAACTAAAGAATCTAGCAGGCTCTCCTGCATGGTACTTGAGGTGTAACTGATTTTTTTCCCCCCATTAAATGAGTTCTCCCTATTGAGGTTGAAGCCTGCAGACTGCACACGTCAGACCTTGATGCTTAAGCCACTAACTGTTTGCCTGAGCCTTCAAGGAGCGGTGCTTTCGTTATGGGTATGCATGTTACTGTGCAGGGACTGTGTCCAGAAATTGTTTGTAGAAAGTGAAAAGACGATACAGATGGAACAAGTTACCAGTTAAAGCAATGGCTTTGCCAGCGGAAACAGTTCAGGACCAGAAGAGATACAAGTATAGCACGCAATCAACTGCCTGCATTTTCTGGAGCATTATATCCGAGCCAGACTGCATAGCTAACCTTTTCGAGGATCTAGGATATTTGTTGATGTCCGCAGTGGGTCATATAAACTTCTTTCTGTAGACCTCACTGACTCATCAGGTACTTTAAAAAAAAAACAAAACAAACTCTGATTATTCTAAACATAGTCTAATTTCTACACTCAGACCAGAAAACAATTTTTGGTACCTACTATAACCTCCTCTACAGCCCTACTTTAAAACAAACTGTAGGAGTTCCCCCCCCCCCCCAAATTCCTTGAAGTGACTGGCTCATACACACCTGCTAGGCAGGTGAATTGCTCCAAAGCAGCTCGTCAAAGTCAACTTAACTAGGGTAATCCGGATATTTACAAGCCCATCGCTTATTTAAATATATTAGAACCTTACAGAATTTTATTAACTAGCATTTTCTGCTGTGCAATGCTGTATGGAGAAGGAACTTCCCCCTGTGTCACTGAACTCAAAGTCTGATAATGAACAATATTTAGACATTTGAATTTTATGTGTTTTGTGCAGCATGCTGATGATTTTACTAATGACATGGAAGGAAATTGCAGAACGCCCAACAAGACGATCATGGAAGGAAGAGGCTGCCTGAGTGGTGAACTGAAGGATTTTTATTTCTTTTAGTACCCTATAGTCATATTGTCTGTTACTGTAGAACAGTTTATGTGAACAAAAATTAAATTGTTCACAGTCAAGGTTTAGTGTTTTATTCAGTAAACATTTTAATAATCTATAGCTACGTTGAAGCAAAAGTTTTATTGAGAATTTTCAATTTAAATCAATGTTGTCAATTTTAAAGTTATTTAATTGGTGAAACCTTTTGTGCGTAATTAATATAAAGCCCAAGCGATACCTCACGATATTACACTAACAGTTTGATAAAACTTCACGGTCAACTATTAATATAATAGTTTTCTGTTATTCTTCTGATACTGACACAGTTCTTTTCAGGAATATCTCAGTCCTCTTGTATGAGGTAGAAACTGTTTAAGATTTAATTTTTTAGTTTTATACTGCTAGAAAAAAATCTATGGGATGGATGCATCCATCTGTCCTAGATATTTATAAAAGCACAAGCTTTATAAGCTTTATATATTGATCTCAGACATGTATGTCAGGACTATCTATTTTTCTTCCTAAGCGTTTGCTACTTTTACTCTCCATAGAGCTACACAGATCTGTCTATGCACACTTCTTTTTCCCTTCTCTATGCTCTTTCATGTTTGTCTGTTTAGA
This sequence comes from Apteryx rowi, assembly GCF_003343035.1. Classification (NCBI taxonomy): domain Eukaryota; kingdom Metazoa; phylum Chordata; class Aves; order Apterygiformes; family Apterygidae; genus Apteryx; species Apteryx rowi. Next base: position 906,188 of record NW_020448331.1, read on the forward strand.
TAGCTACCCCTATTTAAAATAGTTTTAAAGTCTCTGAAGTCTCTCTTGAATGCCTAATACCTGCCAGAAAATTTGGGAATAGTACATAGGAAGCGATGATGCTTCAGTTTAACAAGCCATCTGCAAAGGAATATAACATCAGTTCTGAGCTTAGGGTGAAATGTAGGTTCTTGTGTTTTTCCTGCATATTACTGTGTCATGTCATTGATTGACTTCTGTTGCTATGGAAATATTAGAAATGCTATTTTAATGTAGAACAGCTAATTGTCCTACTACCATCACGGAAACAAAGAGCTTTTTCTTCCGTCTGAGATGATGCCTAAGTGGATGTGTGAATTTGAAAAACAGCAGAGTAAACCCGGTAGAGAAACACTGAAGAGCTGTCACCAGACATCCTGCACATCTACCGGTGCAGACACACCCGAGGCCAGTTGTTTTTTTGGTCTAATATAAAGGGAGATTGGTGAAAGTCAGGGCATTTGATCAGCAAGAAAAGCCAAGCGCTGAGTAATCCTGTATGCAGAATACATGTTAAGACGATCCTGGATTCACAATCACTGAACATCGTACAAGGAGAACGCCTGCATAAATCAAGCTGTTCTAAAACTTTGAGCATGGCCCTGCTCAATCTTCTTGCAGAGCCCAGTATCCAGCCCCAGCCCCTCTTTGCATGAGTGTAGCAACAGCAGGAGCCTCTTCCTCTGCTCGAACTCTTCAGAATTGCTGAAGCTCTGTGGATGTGACTGTAAGGAGAGGGTTCGTATCACCTGCTTCATGCACAAATGTAGCTGCTTTGTCCGGGAGCCTCAGTTCGCTGCGTGGTCGGGACAGCTTCTCAGGGCATTTATGTTAGCCGGGAATTGGTTTCCTAACCAGCTTTCCTCTGTTGATGAGCATGAACTCCAAACTTGGGCATTTTCGCTTAGTGACAAAAGCAATGGGATTTTGGTTTCAGTTGTGCTCAGTACCCTTTCCTGAGGCACATGTTTGTATTGTGAGTGATTTAACACATAACTTTATTTTTTTTTATAGAGAAATTGTTCAAAGGCATGTCAGAATATGATAGACTAATAACCTGAGCATCAGAATTGTTTTAACTAGCCTCACTTCTAAATGCTGCAAAATCCATGAAAATTTCAGAGATTTGACAGTTTGCTTATTGAGAGAAATGGATCTGGTGAGCTGTGCAAAACAAAAAATTTTAATAGAAGTAACTGATAATGGATGAACTCAAATTAACTTCCATTTGGGTTTGGTTTGTATTCTAGGATATGTCTGACAAAATTTTCATTTGAGCTGATGTCCTTCGATGCCAGTTAGAGTCACTGGAGAGGAACGAGTTCCTCCGTAATACCTGGCACTGATTCTCTCTGCATTCAGTCGAGACGACGTGACTGACCAGCCTCCCCCTCCTGCTCTGCGCCTTGCAGCGGGCAGCAGTTGGGCAGTGCTTCATCCTTCCCTGGCTTCTGACCACCACAAAAACCCGAGCAAGCAGGCACAGCTTCCTCATCACCGGGGGCAGGTCAGTGACTGATGATTTGACATGGTCCACGGGCAGGACCACAGTACCACTGTTCACTGGCTGTTCGTGGGTGGGTGCCCCGTTGGTTTAGTGTGCAGGCGGCCTCGAAGCTCCCCTCGCCTCTGCCAGCCTGGCCCTGGCGAAGGAGCACCTGGGGGTGAGGGCATTGCCCGTTCCTGCCAGTGCGTCACCAGGGCACCCAGCAAAGGGTCAAGGCTGCAGAAGACATTTCCATCGCCACTTGGTGAACAAAAGGTGGCCAGGCCGCGTTGCTTTCTGGTGGGAAGGAGAAAGCGTGTTTTATTGCAAACAGAGCTTATAGAGAAGGGAACTAGGTACTTGTTTTCCATCGTGAAATTCTTCACTTCTGAATTCCTTGTGCTAATTCAGCTCACCGTAGCATTCACAGATCTGCAGGCCTTAAAGGTACGTAGGTATGTCAGCCCTGTTCTCTGTGTTCACTTCTACCGTGGGGTTGTTCATATCTTTCAAATTTAACCAATAAATACCTTGAGCTTTAGAGACCTACTTTTTCAGCTTTGGATTGCCAAATTATTTAAAAAGTTATTTTGTAGAGAGCATCTTATCAGAAGGACTCTATGGATATCTTGTTCTAGTCATACCTAATCTCAGAACTGCCTTTGACGTGCAGGTTTTGTTACGTGCTCGCACAAGGTCGTTCCTGTGAGCTGCGTCCGCCGCGCTCCGTTCAGGCGGGAAGCCGGGCGGATGTCTACGCCGGTTAGAGGCCTTTCACATAGCACGAGGCAAGACTGCTCTGAAGATAAATATGAACCGTCCTGTTTTAATACTAATGAAATATCTTTAGGAGATTCACATTATTTTTAGTTGTTTCAAGAACACTTGGAAATTACTTTTCCTCTGCCTTGAAATCTCAAATAGAGACCTAGCAAAAAGAGGAGGGATAAGAGTTTATAATATTACCTTTTTGGGTGCGGCAAGTGATTATTTTTTCTTCTGCAATAAAAAGCAAATCCGTTCAATAAAATAACTGGCTAATCTATCTTCCCCAAATAACAATAGCTACCCACCATTTCAGGTTTCAGTTTTTTTCACGTTTCCCTCACTCCTCCTCTCCCAGCTTTAGGGGTAACAGGTTGTTATTCATTATAGGCTGTCTATAGATTGTCACAAGGTGGCAGAGTTTAAGAATATTACTGTGCAATTAGCTGTTCTGTCATGTTTCTGTAAATCTTAATGGTCCAAACCTAACCTTACTCTGTATCAAAGAAGAAGAATTCATATAAATTAAGATATTAAGTGGACCATCTATAACTTGTCTACGATCAGTTAACAGAAGTTTGCTTTATCATGTGACAGATACTACAGTTGTCCACCCCACAAAATACTGTGCTTTTTCTTCTTCCATGCCTCATTTATTTAAAGTACTTTGCAGTTTAATGTTAAGTATAGTCTATCATAAATGTTGAATTTTATTTGAAACTAGTAAGCAGTATGTAGGCTTAAGTAGATATTTTAAAGAAGCAGTTATTCAAACAAACGAACAAAATGCAGAAAATAGACTCCTCTCTTTTTAGTCACTCAGCATACAGCTTTGTGCAGATTGTTCTGAAAGACACATGATACTTTTAAATGATACTTTTAAGTATATGGTCTAATCAGTCTTCAGTGCAACAGCTGACGCAGCCAGGACTGTTGGAATTTATCAGTGAATCCTCTGCAGTAAACAAACTTATGCTGTATTTTGTAATGATGGTTTTAATGTTTGGAAATAACTTTAGTTTCATAATGAACAGATTTCTCCTGTACACTGTAGTGAACATGAGTTATGTAAGGAGGTGGTAGAATTATACCTGTTTTTCCTTTTTTTTTTTTTTTTTTTAATGGTAGTGTGTGGCTGCACGAACAATTATCTAGCTTTTGCCAGACACTCTTCTTTCCAGAAAAGAAACTTATATTTGAGAAATATACAGTTCAGTACCTGAGCACTTTTTCCCCCCAATTGTAAGCATTTTCAATTCTCTTTGGGGAAGCTCATGATGGAGACTCTCATATATTATGAATGGATTTAAAAAAAAAAGAAATACTTCAGTGTATGCTTTTGTTGAAAGCGTGTGCTTCTTACCCTCCTGTCCTCCTCCTATCTTCCTTGTATATTATTCTTCTACAAAGTCATATTTCCAGAGCATCTATTTGGTTTTTTTTCCCTTGTGGGAATCTTATAGCTTACAGCACAAAAAGCAATAGCATTTCGCCCCAGTATTGTGCTGGAGGAAGTTACCTATTTTCCCTCACTACCTTGAACAAACTCCTTGTGTGAAAAATGAAATCGAAGGAATGCAGAAAACAGTCTGCCTTTTATCTCTCTTATTTAATGAAGCAAAATTCTCCTGAAGAGTGCCTTGGAGTATTTAAAACAACTAGTGATACAGTAATTACAGACTCAAGAAAATGTCATTGCCTTGTCTGGTGCTCCAGATGAAACTTTGCAGAAGTTACCTGGTGTTACCTGAAGTTCAGAGTTGTAGGGTCAGGGGAACAGCTCCTGGCGAAGGACTTTGTGATAGTCACCAGAGACATTGCGCCCATACGTAGGCATGAGCAATATTGTTGGCCTGGCCTTGTAGGAGAGGTTAAAATGATAATGGTGATTTAAAAGAGATCTGAAAGATAAACTGGAGAGTTTTCTGCAAAGGCACAAACAGGCTATAATAAGTCCAGTTAATGACAAGGAATATTTCATGCTCATAGCTGTAATTTGGTTAGGGTTCTGTATCATGCCATCTTGAGCTACTAGTACTGTCACTTTAGTTAATGATGAGCTCCAAGGTTAATGGCTTGACATAGTGACACCTTCTGATCCTCTTGAAGTCCTCTGTTCTTCTCCCTTCTGTGGTTATGTGCACCGTTGCTTAAGGTCATACATTTTTGAAAGAGCAGGCACTTGATGTAAATACCATTCCAGCTACAATAAAAAGCATAACCATATAACATGTCTCTAAGCTAGAAATAAAAATCTAACAATGTGGTTATAGCACTGAGTTATAAAATATATGCAGTGTTTCTGCTAGTTAGGCCCAATACATTAGCATAGCTTTTGCTGAGATTGTGAAGTTTTTGAGCATCAGAAATATTCTGAAGAAATGCTGGTGATTTGCGAATGGAGATGACTAACCAGAACAGATATTGACAAATATTTAAAAGGTTTCCATTTTGAGGAGGAAGCTCTGGTTAGAAAATCTACCCAGTAAATATTTCTGCAATGAAACATGGCTGGGAAATGTAAAATTCAGAAGATTTCTACTGGCTGTATTCCAAAATTCTACCAGTAGCATGTCCTGCAAGCTTACAGGTATCCGAGTCCATGATCCCAAGGAATGAGAGTGGAACATGATAAAAGTAATATGTATAAGTTTGATTCTTTTCCATGTGTAAATGAATCCTCAAAAACCAAAAGCCCATCTATCAATATTCAGTCTAAATACTAACATAGTAGGAATGATCTAGGCTCTGTCCATCCTTATTTTGCTTTGCCATTCAGTAGGTATAAAACTGAGTAATTGATTTGCTTCCTTTAATAATTCACTCCTTTTCATGGAATGTGACTTTCCAGTTTCCAAAGAGGTTTCTTGTCTGAAAAATTCACTGCTATTTGCTGTACAATTGCATCCAGTTTTAGAACTAATGCCTTGTATTCAAATCACTGAGCAACTTTCCTGCATCCTGTGTCGTGGAAAGTTGATTTAAGCAATTTTCCCCTATAGATTTGTGCATATGTCACCTTTGGGCAAAAGATGAGCTAATAGAATTGAAATTAATGTAATTGGCAGAAGGTCAGCCAGAGAGCCGTGTATGTCTAGAGCTTCCAGAAAAGCCAGAGTTGTTTCATGTTGGCATATCACTTGATTAGTATGCAGGTAAGGTGATTGTGCCTCAACAGAATAATTGGATCATTCAAATATCTGCAAACCCTGGTGTATCTACAAAGCCTGAACAGTGATTAGATCCTGCCTGTTCATCTCAGCAAGCCTTGAAATTCTTCCCACTGTGAAAAACTAATTTTCTGTGGGAATTTATTAAATAAGAAATCTGCATGCCACTTTACCTTGTAAGCATTACCAGCAGAATACAAAGATTTCTCTTGGCTTTGATGTATGCACTTCATGGATGCTTTTATATCATTGTTTTGTTATTTGCTGTATTCAGTACAAATTCCAGTGTTTCTTTGTCACGCAGATTTCTGGAGAAGAGTTGAATCTCCGTTCAATGATAAAGAAGCAGTTCACTTAAAGAAAAGGGAAGGGGGAAGGAGTGTGTTGTGAAGAAGGAGATGCAATTAAGTAAAACATGACAATACGTTTCAGTTGTGATGCTGAGAAAAAGCCAGAACAATTATTCACAAGTTGTTGCTTTTCAATCTTCCTATTTCTATGCAATAATTGGTTATTGCTGCATCACTGAACAAATTTTATTATGTCATCTGTTTTTTGTTTTAAAAACAGAATGCTAATCTGTGTTAATAAGAAACGGCCAGTGTTACAGTGTAAGATTTCTATGCAACCCAGCAGATTAAAAAAAAAAAAAAAAGAATTTAAACTTCCCAGCAGGCTTGCAATGTGCATTTCATCCATATACAAAAGTGCTCTGAAGGGCAAAATAACAAGGCCCTATCTATACTACAAAATGAACTCATGCTGTAACTGGAATGCCTTGGAGCTAGTATCTCCCTCAAAATACCTTTTCAGTAAAGGGGATGTAGGGGAGAAATTCATCTTCTGATCTCAGCTAATGGCAGGCAGCTTGGTTGTGGTAGAATAGAATAGACCAAACATCTGTCCATTTTTGCTCAATTTTTTTTTTGTTTTTTTATTTCTAAAGTACTTAATAGCTATAGTACAGCTACTCCTGGAAGCCAATCTAGAGTTATAAACATAGTATCACTTAAGCCACAGTGTAGCAGAGCTACAGTAGAAGATAATCACCTAAAAAGAATAAATCCTCTTGGGTTAAGGCAAAGAGTTGTATGCAGAGCTACATGAATAATTCATGACAAATATATTTTTTTCAGCTTGCAGAATGGCTTGAGGTTCTCTCAACTATTTATTAATTATTCAAATGTTTCTGAGAAATGTTTTTCTTAAACTTTGTTGTAAATATTGGAAAGTTTAGCTTTATTATTGCTATGGTTGATTTAAAAGATTGCATGGACTTTCCAGACCTTAATTGGTTGGGTACACAAGCACCTGCATAAATATGTTTGGTAGATTTAAAACTTGTTTTCCATAAAATCTCCATCTAATGAAACTTAGAAATTTCCTCTTTGGGAACTTTGTTTCTCTAGTAAAACACAACAGTTTAAATTTTTATGAAAGTGAACTTCCAGTATAGTATAACGTAGCTGAAAGTAATTCATTTAGAAATTCAAATGGATTTTTAAATACTTTTTTTTGCATAATTTACACAGTTCTACTTGGGTACAAATCATGACTTATTAGTGTTTTTATATTACTGAATAGGGCAATATTTCTTCATTCCCTCTCTTCGAAGCTGTGGTTATCCCTCCTTTGCTACACGTCAGTAATCAAGTAGTTTGAGGATGGTACATTAAACACATCAATAATTTGTGTAATGTGACAAGGTCTTAGCCTAAAAAAACCCCACACCCAAACATAAACTAAATCAGAGTGCTGGATTATCCTCGTTTGTGCAAAAAAGAGGAAAAAGTGTCGTTGCCTGGGTAGTTTCACGTGATGATGCTGGAGTATGTGAGAAATACAGCAGGCTGGTGTGTGTGTATTCCCCGTATTTTGGCTGACTGCTCTGAGGCCCTTTGGGGGACATGTTTATGGGATCGCCGTCTAAAGCAGTGCTGTGGCATAAACTGACCTGGGTACCACACCTGGCTACCGCTGACACATGGATTATCTGCTTCAAATATGCTTTTGATGCTTATACGTAAAGATTTACAAACGAGTTGGAAAAACTTGCTTAGGGTCCTCGCTGAGTTCATGTCATTACATTTTGCTTACTTTGCCAGAGGAATTACAGTTTGCTTACCTTGCCGTGGCTCTTCCTCTAATTTCAGTCAGATAAAATTAATCAGCGGTTTCCTATAAAAATTGTTATATACTGGTATATGCTGCTAGGGTATAATGTCTGCTGTGTTGTGTTCCCGAAATGGCTGCATTCAGTGATGGTTACAGTAATACATATAGAGAATAATGTGAGCTATCTTCAGTGTGAAAGGTGCTATATAAGTGTAAGGTGGTATTGCTATGGTCTTTCTCTGCTCTTTTACTAGCTCTCTCTCCAGCACACCTTCTAGTCTGTGACTCTTAGCCTTTAATCTCTGATGTGGATTTTTTTCAAATGCTTTTTCAAAAACTAAATGCACTACAACCACAGTATTTCTCTTATCTGTCACAGCAGCAATATCTTCAAAGAACTCTAGGAGATTAGTTGAGCATAACCTCCCCTGCCTAAATCCATGCTGGCTGCCCTTAATCACCCTGTGTTCTCCCAAGTGCTCTTCAGCCTCGTGCTTTATTTTTCTCCTTCAATTAACTTTAGTCAAACTTAGGAGGTATATGTGCAGTTTGCATGAGGTTTAGGCAGCATGCTTAAAATACAGCTAATATACCAAGTCCTCATTGCAGAAACAGTATGGAAAGATATGTCGTCTTCTGAGAGAGCATCTCAGTCAGAGCTCTGAAGTAGATCTGCATAGATCTTTCCCCTAAAGTGGGAACCCCAAAAAGTCTGGAAGGGCTTTTAGTCTAAAACGGCTTTCTGAAAAAAGAAACAACAGGGAAGTACAAGAAAGATACGGATGCACTGGAGCAAATCCAGAGAAGCGCCACAAAAACAGTTAAGGGATTGGAGCTTCTGTCATACGAGGCCGAGAGAGTTGGGATTGTTTAGCCTCAAAAAAGGAGACTCAAGGGAATCTTACGAATGTGCATAAATACATGATGGGAGAGTGTAAGAAGACGTAGCCAAACTCTTCTCAGTAGTGGCCTGTGAAAGGACAAGAGGAAAAGGACATGAAATGGTATACAAGAAACTGTTTAAACATAAGAAAAACTTTTACTGTGAGGGTGGTCAAACACTGGAACAAGTTGCCCAGAGAGGTTGTGGAAGCATTACCTCCATCTGCGGAGGTATTGAAAACTGGACTGGACAGGATCCTGAGCAACCTGTTCTCGCTGATCCTGCTTTGAGCAGGGGGGTTGGACTAGGTGATCTCCGGAGGTCCCTTCCAACCTCAGCTGCTCTGTGATTCTGTGAAAAAAATAATAACTAGTTTTTATTTCTAGTAATTTTTATTCTAGTAAAATTCTAGTAATATTAAGTACTATGCCTCCTTATCACAACTGCTGTCAGGGTGGGATGCAGGTATGCATTATTTCCCCTCTGTTCAGTCGCTGGTTTCTGTGTAAGGGGTTACACGTAGGCTGAAAAGGTGCTGCAGAATGTTCCAAATGGTTCCCATTTGGATGCTCGGAGGAAAAGGACCTCAGAGAACAAGGTGAAAGCACCTCTGCCTTCAGTATAGAGAGTATAGGCTATGTGCACCAGCTGCTGCTGTGGAGGACCTGCATTTAAATGGGGCATTAGATGACAGAGGGGTTTTAAGAAAGATATTACAAAAGGTGTCATCTACCTGCTACAAACAGAATAACTGAGCAGATAATTAGACAAAATACTGAAGTCTGTGCAGATATGAATGTAAACATGTCACATTATACTAATGAACAGATTTTAAGCAAAATCTGCTGGTAAATCTAAGTGTTTCTTAAGCAGACTTTATTTTATTGCTGTTGCATATGGTCAGTCACAAGACTTCAACACACATGTAACATTCACAGTTCTGCTCAGTGCTCAAAAATGGTCCATTCTGCTGTCAGAAAGTCCAGCAAGCAGAGCAAAAGGCCAGCATGGATGAACAAGGAGTTTGACTGCAAAAACAAAGCAGGGACGGGCTGCACAGGAGAAACGTAGAGACATTACCTGAGCATGCAGTGATGGAGTTAGGAAAGCCAAAGTTCAGCTAGAGTTGAATGTAATGAGGGATGTGACAGGCAAATTCAGCAAAAGGAAGACAAAGGAAATTGTGGACGGGGGACCTAGCGACAGAGGACATGGAAAAAGTCAAAGTACTTAATATCTCTTTTGCCTCGATTTTCCAAATAAGGTTTGTCCTCAAGCCCCTTAGGTCCCTGAGCCTAGTAGCTGAGTCTGTCGAAGTGAGGCATTACCCACAGAATGTGGAAAAGTGGAAGACAGAGGTAGGGAACACTTAAGCCAGCTGGACATAGTCAAGTCTATGGGATCTCGTGGTATGCATCCAGGGATACTGAGGTGACTGCACAATGTCATTGTTGTGCCACACGCTGTCATCTTTGAAAGATCTTGATGACCAAGGGAGGTTCCTGATCACTGGAAAAAAGAAAATGGCACATGTATCTTCAAATATGACAAGGAGGAGGATCCTGGGAGCTACAGGCCAGGCAACCTTAACTTAGTCCCTGGTGAGGCTGTGGAGCAAATCCTCCTGCAAGCTGTCTTCAAGCATATGAAGGACAAGAAGTTGATTGGGAGCAGCCAGCATGGGTTTGCCAAAGGAAAATTGTGCCTGGCCAATCTGATTGCCTTCTATGATGAGTTGATTTCCTGAGTGGATGGGGGGAGCAGTGAACGTTGTATACATTGAATTTTGTCTCCTGTAGTGTCCTTAGTCTCCTGTAGTATCCCGGTCTGCTGTAGTATCTTTGAAGCCAAATTAGTGAGATAAGTAGACGATGAAGCGGGTGGAAAACCTGGTGGACCAGCAGCTCATAGGGTTGTAATCAGCAGTACATAGTTGAGCCGGCAGCTGGTTACTGGTGGGATCCCTCAGAAATTGAGACTGGGGCCAGTACTGTGTAATGAATGGCTTTACTAACGACCTGCATGATGGGCTGGAGTGCATTCTCAGGCCTGGGCTGTATTAGCGAATGTGTAGCCAGCAAGTTGGCAGAAGTGATTCTGCTCTACTCAGCACTTGTGAGTTTGCTTTTGGAGTACCATGTCCAATTTTGGCCTCCCTGGCACAAGAAGACATTGACAAACTAGACTGAGTCTAGTGGAAGGCTACCAAGATGTTTGGGGGCTAAAGCATGTGATACACAAGAAGAGAAGCAGAGATCTGGGTTTGTTCAGCCTTAAGAAAAGAAATCTCAGGGAGATCTTACGACTGTGGCATCTCCAACCTTGTAGATAATCCAAACTTGACAGGACGTGGCCCTGAGTGAGTTGCTCTTAACTGCACCTGCTTGGGGGGTGGGGGTGGGCTGAAGACCTCCAGTGGTCCCTACCAAGTTAATTTTTTCTAGGATTCTCTAGTAATGTCCCTATTTTCCATTCCAGAGGAATATCAGTTGGCAAAGATGATAAAGGACTCAAGAAGTGATTCTCTGTCTGGCAACTGCACTGATTGAGTTGGTAGAATCTATTATAAAGAGGAGAATTACCAGATCCTGAGAATCAAGATAGCTTTCTGAAAGGGAAGTAATGGATACCAAATCTACCCTGTTTGAGAAGTCAAAGAGCAAATGAACAAAGAAGTCTCACTGAATACAGCCTATTTGGATTTTCCCAAATGCTTTCAATAAGCCTTGTCAAAACTTCTTAAAGAAATAAGATGCTATGGGATAAGAAGAAATGTCTTCAAATAGAGAAAAAAAAACTGCTTAAAAGGGAACAAACAAAAGGGATTTGGATCTGTGCTAAGGCTTGTGCTCTTCAGCGTATTCAAAAATAATCTAGAAGAAGATCTAACAGAAGGCTAATAATGTGATAGCAAAGTTTACTGAAATCATTAAACTATTTTAGCTAATAATAAGTTGAATGCAGAGAAGCGAAGACTGATCCCAGTATAATGATTTGGCAAGAAAATAGCAGATGAAACACAGTTAAGATAATTGTAAAGTAATGTACATGAGGGTGGGAAAAAAAAAAAAAAGCAGTCCTGACTTTAAATGCATCATGATGGGGTCTGAACTAGCTGCTTCCTCTTAGGAATGATATTTTTGGAGTTGTAATGGTTAATTCTGGAGAAATGACAGCTCATTGCTTAGTAGCAGTCTAAAAGCAGAAGGTTGGGAGTTATTAGGAAAGAAAAAGAGAGAGAGAAAAAAAAAGTCATTTTACCACTGCACACCTTCAGGGTTCGCTATCCTCTGAAATCTGTGCAGCTCTGGTTCCCCTTGGAAGGGGGATAGATAGGTAGAAAAGACACGCAAAAAAAGGCTGCGTGGATCAGCAGTGCTATCAGTCAGCTTCTATATGAGGAACAGTGAAAGAGAAAAGGGCTCTTCAGCCTAGAGAAGAGATGACTGAGGGAGGTTATGACAAAGAACTGTAAAGCCATGAGTGAAATGGAGAGGATTAATGGGAAATGATGGTTCATTGTCTCTTCCCCTGCAAGAATTAGGCCATGCCAAATGACACTAGCATGTGACAGATTCAAAACAAGAGGAGATGGTTATTCACGCAGCATGTAATTAAGCGGTGGGATTTCTTACTGTCGGATTTTATGGATGATAAAGTTTGCGTAGGTTCGAGATGAGACTGGACAAATTTATGCAAGAGAAATCTATCAAGGTCAGTTAAATATCAAGACACTGAAATGTCAGGAAGTCCCCAGGCTGCAAATAACAAGGAATTAGCACTAAATCCTAGCCCTGGTCTTACCTTCTTCCCTGGGCATCTTCCGCTAGCCACGGGATGCGGAGCTACGTGGGTTTGAGCACGGCCTGATCTAGCCTTGCTTCAAATTGCCCTGATCTCCTGCAGATCTAATTGAAAGCTTATGGATCGTGTAAATCTGGGAGAGTTTCCGTCTGCGTGCAGACGTAGGTATTGGGCTCCAGTTCACACAGGGATAGGAGTTTGCTGCAATATGAAGCTGATATATTAGAGGGACACTAGAACTCGTGGTTTTACTTCTATAGCTGGGCACACTTTTCCCTAAGCTAAAAGGAAGGTGCAGTTTCTTATTCCCCACTCTGTTCATAAGAGGATCTTAGCAGGACTGGAAAAAATGTGGAGAATAGTTAGAACAGGTGTAACTTTTTAGAAGCAAGGCTCTAACAATATCTTCTTCTGTACGAAGAATGGTTTTTCAGAGGTTTTTGTTTAAGGACACTTATTTCCCCCATCAAACTTCCTGTCTATATTGCAAAATACGTTGAATGTCGAGTTATTTGGTTGAATTTTGAGAGAAGGGAGAGCCTTTGGGAAACCAAATTTGTGCCTAACGGATGATCAGTTTCACTTAAATTTTGTTTTGTTCCTCTGTCCAACCAAAATGTCCATGCCTGGTCGTTGCCTCGGGGCAACATTTCAGCCATTTAACAGTTGGCAAAGAGTAAGCCATTGAAAGATAATTTTTAGTGGAAGGCCCTTGTCAGTCTGAATTATGATGTGCATGTACCTGCCTGCCTGGTGTAAAATAGCTAATGGGTTAGCGAAAACTCGCTGTTCCGATGCTTAGGGCCAAACATGCTTTGCAAAGCTTGCAGAAATTCAGCATTCAGACAGCTTGTGCATCGATTCCAGACAGTCTGAAGTTATAGTAGAAAATGTGAGTGACTCTATTTTATCTCTGTCTTGAGTTCAGATTTTGTGGTTGGTTGGGTTTGTTTGGTCTTAATTAAAAGTTTATTTTCCAGAACTGTGCAGTTTTCCTTCTCTTCTGCTGATGGACGATTCCCTCGATCCCCCACCCCAAGGAATAGAATTATCTGCATCAAGGTTGAAAGAAACATTAATTAACTTAGTGATAAGATAAGGTCTACAAAGACAGTGTTTAGAGTTTCTTGTGAATGAATCTCCATAGATTATAAGTTTTAAAATTTCCTTAAAAGGTAACCCATCCCAAAAGGCAGCATTACCAAAGAGAGTTTATCTACAATATCTGAGTATAGGTGTCTGGCAAGATATCAAAATCGGAAAAGATAAGAGCATAATTATTTCCCACTTGTTTGCTCAGTTTTTAAAATCAGTGCAGTAATTCAAATGTGTTTTTCTAGTGGCATACAAAAAGATGTTATGATTAGTTTAATCTTTTTTGTTAAAAAATAATTATCGGGAAATAAGTAGAGGGAGGGGAGTTGGCATCAGATTCGTAGAGCTGGTCTGGTAACAGAGTTAACAGTCTCATGGGGAAATTGAAGGGAAAAAAAATGAAAGAGATGCTTCTGTGTAGATAATGTATTCAGTCTGACTGGCCGTAAAACTCTGCATCAGAAAGAAGTGGTAAAAAAATAAACAAAACATCTTAAACAGTTTTCTCAGCAAGCAAGTAGTTGAAATATTTAAATAAACAATATAGCTTGGGCTCTGAAAGTTAAATGGATTGGTTTGGGCATCCTGGAGCTCTGGAAAGACCTGCACATATGTTTTAAGTATTTTATAGAAGCCATTGATTTTAATGGACAAGTCACAGACTTAAGGTTAAGTCCATGCAAGAGCATTTAGCGTAGCATAATGCGTTGCATGATAATAGCATAGCCAGCTATACTGCTGCTTCGGCATTTATAGTACTAGATAGCCACTGAATATCCGAGCTGTTAAGTCATGTTTTTAGTGTTAGGTCAAATATATACCAAATACAGCGCTGCTTCTTCATACATTCAGATGAGAAATTGAAGTAATGATTATTAGAGATAATTATTAATGTAATAAAGGAGAAGTAATACTATTTTGCTCAGCTAGACATTTTCCCTCTTTGCATTTATCTTTCAGAAAGATATTTGCGCAGCTGAGTTACTGTCAGAAATGTTAATGAGAAATGAACTTTAAGTCTCATGCCCAATGACTGGCCCTGAAAAAGGAAAAGAATCAAGAAGAGCTGTAGCTGTACCTTATTGATCAGTCTGATGTCAATTTAATGAAGGAAAACATTTTTCTTGGTATTGGTGGACGCTGCCTGAGTCCATTTCTAACTAATCCCAGGTGCCCATCACCGTGTCCTGATACTGAACGGTGGCGAAACCATGTTTGTTCAGTCCATCAGAGTAGAGAAGTCTGTAAAACTCAATCATCACATGTTTTTCCTTAATAAATCTATTCACGGATATCAGGATTTTCTCACTGACAAACCACAAGTATGAAGTGCAGCTATCTTCAGCAGAGGCATTACGCATTTCAAAGTATTCAGTCAGCTCTAGCAATTTATTAACATTAGTCAGAGAAGGTTTAAACAGAAAATAGAACAAGCCTTCATATTAATCACACTGGATACTACTGTTGGTAGTTTATATCAAGTCATGGTGATACTTCAATCTCATGTTGTAAAATATGGCTCGTAACATACAGCACAGTGTGTTACCCCCCATTTGCTAATTCTGAGGCTCCGAAGGTGCTTGCTCAGTGCAGGGCACCCCAGCCTTGCTGAGCCGAGTGTCGCAGGGCGCCTGGCTCTGGCGTCGCAGGCGCTGCTCCGGGGACCCGGCACGCGGGCAAACGACCTTCAACTCCCGCTGGAAGCAGAGCTGTGCATGACCTTCAACTCCCGCTGGAAGCAGAGCTGTGCAGCTGGCTGATCTTTAGTCGTGCCATCAGCTCCTAACATTCATGTGCAAAAGTGATTTGGTTTTTTTTTTTTTTTTTTTTTTTGGTCCTTGAAATTTTCAACATATTCTCGGAAATGGAAAATAATTGATTTTACTTACAGTATCTTGTCATATGTATTGATTGACTCACTATCAAATACAGGTGGAAAAAGTTTCAGACAAAAAGTTTGCATATAAAATTCTGGAAATGCTTAGAGCTAAGGGCATCTTCCTTTACAAGCAACAACGATCCCCAATAGAAAAGACTCGATTTTTTAAAATTATTTTTGAGTGATTTTTCTGCTCTTCTAATACTGCAGTAAGGTGCCTGATAACTTGTTCTGTTTCAGCATTCAAGGTCTACCACATGGTTTTGAAGATTTGGTCCAATCATTTTTTTAATTAAATACTTTAAAAGTTGAGTGAGACTGAATAGCAAGATTGAAAGAGTGCAAGTTTTTAAATGAACTGACAATTATTCCTGGGTCATCCCTTCTCAGATTTCAATTAATCAAAGACCCAATGAAACCACACATTGTAAGGTGGTTCACTTTGTAACTTTTTTATCTCATTTTTAAAATTATGAGAGTCATTAAGAGCCTAATCTTGAGATTCCCTCCTGAGTTTTCTTAATCAGGCACATTTTGCTCTGTCTGTGGTAGCTGTGCATTAAGACTCTCATTTAGTGAAGGAGTTAAATATCTGTTTAAGTGTACCACTCAGTCTGGCTGTGTAGCATTGAAATTATGCGTGTGCAGTACTGAAGTGCTTTGGTAAATTGGGCCTACGACATAACACTGCAAAAAAGTGCCAATAGTATCATTAAGTTAATAATATAATTTGAACTGAACGCATTAGGAAAGTCTACTCTGACTTGATATCATTTTGTTCTTGTTTATGTAGATTACCTTAAATCTTTTTTTGGGATGCTGCAGCAAATGAGATTTTAATCTTTAATTGTTTTCTGATCAAACATAGTCTTCACTTCTTCCTTTTGTAAAGTGTGAGGAGAAAGGATAGTTTCTCACTCCTTTCAGAAAAATGCCCTGCGTTCTTCCCTCCTTTCTTCCTTACTGGACTGCGTGATGAAGCAGGAAATGTTACCTGAGAGAATACAGCAGAAAGCAGAGATTTATATTTCTATATCCATTGAAAAGCTATGGCTTTTAGCAAACCTTTGATTGTCAAAGCTTTGTCAACGAGGAGGAAATTTGGGTTAAGAATATTAACCTGTCTGGAAGTGCTTCATCCTGCCCTTCAAAAAGTCAGTGAGAAAATTCCCTACCTCAGTAAGGCCTGATCAGGACTTGAGCTGCTATTTAGCAACGTAATACTCCCTGCTATTTCATGAAGACTCGTTTGTTTTCTTTACTGGGTAATTTAAATTATATATCGAATGCATTCATCTCAGTCCTTTAGTGTGCAAAATCTCAGCTTACCAATTTACCAAGAATTACTAATGGATAAGCAAGAAATCTTCATTTGGCTGATTAAAAAATGTATTGTCCGATAGTTCTGTCATCATCCCACTTTTGGACAATATTGTGTTACTCTCACAGGGTGCCCCAAGCCACGGAACGGAGAACTGAGCTTACTCCAAGGAAATACGTGGTGAAGGCAGGCGGAGGGAGGCTCTGGCCGTGCACGGTCGGGTTTCCTGCCGGGAGAACACAGTGCAAGTGCCTTGGTCTGAGCTCAAACCAGTGTTTCACAGCTGTGATTAAATGGCGTTACTGCTAAAGAGGTGACTCGAAAATCTGCTTGAAACTTCTGCGCGGATACCACGTGCTATACAGAATAGCTAGCGAATCGCTGGGCTAAGCTAGGCTGAGATATAAATTGAAATCAGAACTGCTCAGTGTTAAGCAGTCGCAGGCACCATGTAATCAGATTGTTACAGCCCTAATGAGTAAAACAATGCAGCAAATGCCACCAGTATGTGACTAATCTATTATATTCAGTAATAGGACAAATAGCAAACTTTGAAAAGTTCCTTGTGTTTAGGAGCTCAGATCTAATTGACTTGCACTGGGACTTGGACATTTTTGAAAAGTTTCCTTTAAAACAAGATTAAAGAATTCTTGTAACAACAGCTTCAAAGCAGTTCTGACCAGTGGGTCATCCAAGAATCGAGGTATTACATACGGACAAGAAAATATTGAGTGTATCTGAATTGCATTGTCTGCCTTCTGCCTTACAGACTGCAAAAAGAAAGGTAAATTGGTTCATCTCTCCAATAAGAGGCTGGCTTCTCAAAGTGTTCAGCTCCCTACTGTTTCTCCAAGGGTGATGAAAATCTGCCTTTTTTGTCTCAACAGCCTCATGGAAACTATCAAATATTCAACAGGATTGTTTGTTTTAATCTGGCTAGTGGTTTGTAGAATAGGAGGGGTGAATTATATTAAAATATTTTTGCTCTTTGGATTAAATTTGCACCCTTTTTAATGCTTAATCAACGTTAAGGGTTTAATAAGAACTTTTGAGGATACAAGTGCTTCTGAACTGTTCAGGGGGGACTTCACCCTCCTTCCCCCCACCGGCAGCTCTGAATGTGCTGCATAAATAAGCACAACTATATCTTGCCGTAGTCATTTTACAGAGATGCTCGAGCACAGAAGTTTCTGCATCAGTGGCCTGGGATCATAAGAAACTGCAAGGTAAACTGAAATTCCCTTTTAACTGTGGTGGGGTCCTGATGTGCTTCACAAACAAATAAATTTAAAACCATCTCTAGGAGATTTTGCTCTCTTACAGAAATGAGTTAATAAGAGTTTTCAGTGATTCATTATGAGTCTTAGGTAGAGCTGGAAGTTGCTAGAGCAAAATTACGCTTTGCTGTGTGTAACTCAATGCAATATGCGTCTCCAGCCCGCTGTAGTCTCTGGAACATGTAATATAACCCATTTCTCCACCTTCTTCACTTGTTACCCTGTGTCTGAACCTTAGGTGGACCCTCTGATTCTGCTGGGATTGACTCCGTACAGAATGAGATCATTACTGTTATTTTGTTTCCCATAGTTGAAATGGGAAAAAGAGTATGTGACTGTTAATGTACTTATTTCTTGCACCTTCTGAGCCCTTTTGTTAATATTTATCCCATGCAGAGATTCAAAATGTATATTCTTCTTTTTCAGCTGGGGCATTGCACTTTACTAATGCGCTGCAGAGACTCTTCTCTCGCTCTGCAGTCCCGGACAGTGGGCTCTGTTGGTTACAGGCACCAGGCTTTGAGGACTCGGCGATTTGATTCAATATGTGGCAAATGTGATGTTCTCATGAACATTCCAGGAATGCTTTTTATCTTAAAGCCATTCCAAAGGCACGCTTGTTGATTCAGTCTTACAGTGCAAAGCCTAATTAGACATTGCTTTTGCTCTTAAAGAGATAGCGTTTGGAGCATTTACTCTCAGCCATTTCTTGGATGTTCAATAAATTCTTTCCTGTTACACCTTTTTCATTAACTTGGCTTTTGAAAGGGTCAAATGCAACTTTTTCAGATGGGGGCATGAACATGAAAGAATTAAGCCGAGAAACTTGATTCTTTCAAGTTGCAGTCGCAGATGCCTCCAGCCTGGTTTGATGATCATTATCCTGCTGTAGTAATTTAAGCACGTTATTGCCAGGATGCTTTCTAAGAGTGCAATTAGAAACTCTGAGCTGTGCTGTGCTTCCATATTCTTGGTTGAGAGAACTTCACATTTTCTCTATCAATTTTGAGAATCTCATTGCTTGGGCTGATGATGTTCAAATGCCTTTTAAACAGGGAGAGACAGTAACCTTGTGCCTTTCCTGCACTTTATTTCAGGTCATTTGTTTAAAAAAATTACTAGGGCTAAAAAAAGACCTGAGCACAAGTATGCAATTAGAAATATCTGTGTTTTGACACGCTGGATAGTGTCAGACAAACGTTTGAAGGGTGTTGTAGTATTGACAGTTATTATACAGAAATGCCTATGTTTTACGTCAAAATTAGGAAAATTCTGTCGTATTCCCTAGCTGTTATTCTCAATAATATGTGGCTTTAGCGGCTTCTCGGCCCTCTTGTTTTGTAATTTAGTGTTGTTTACTTGCATTAGTAAAACCTACACAGGCAGCACCCACAGCTGATTCAAAGAGAGAAGGGTCAACACCATGAGCTAATGTCTACATGTTTGTAATAGATACTTAAGCAACGCGCACATATATATATATACACACACACACACACACATATATTTTTATTGACCCATTTTCCTTCCAGCTCATTAAACACAGCTGCTGCCTATGATCAGGAGAAAATGAAATGAAAGTCATTTGAAGAGGGCGACGCCTGGTTGTATTAAATCCGCCATGTGTTGTTTATTTCGCTTCATAAAAGAGAAGCAGTTTCACTGCAGATGTTTGCCAAAAACCGCCGCCACCCCTAAGCGGGGTGAAGAGAAAAAGTGATAGAAGAGTTTAATCTGATACAGACAGTGGTGGAAAAAGCGTTTTCCAGTGTTGCTGGGTAATAATAGATATCGTTCTTTTTGTCAAAAAATTAGAGAAACAGAAGAAAGAGATTGCTTTAGTTCTGTTTATTTTCAAAAGCATTTTGGTTTCTAATCTACATTGACAGTGAGTGGCTATTTATATTATTTTTATATCCTCTAATTGTTTAACTGCTTATAGGGGAAATGCATAAAACCACAGTGCGTGTTAAGCACCCAACTCCCCTTCACTGTAAAGGCTGAGGTTGAGGTTCTTTAATCTGTGGACATTTTCCACTACATTCCTTAAGTTATCTTGTCATATGTCCTTGTGAGCCATTGTAGTTGATAAAATTAAATGAAATGTCCTACTCCTGGACATATCTCACATGCAGTATTTAGGGGCTTAAGGGAACTGGCCATTGCTTCCCCTTGGTGAAATCTTTTCACTTCACTGTGCTTCGGTTCCATCCGGAAGAACTAGCTAAGGGTTTTTTTGCTTTTTAATGGGAATTTTCATTTTCAAGTCAGTGTTCAGAAAATTTTCTGAGGTCATGGATACAATTTGTGTCCACAACAAGAAATTTTGAAAGAGATCCACCCAAGAATACTGTTGTAGTCACTATACTTTCATGCAATGTCTGTGAAGTCAGTCCAAAAAAATCCTGCTGATTTCTTTCGCAGAATTGGTTTTTTCATAAAGTAAGGTTTCATCTACAGGTGCAGATGTGCATCTGAAGGGACAATCTACAGAGGTAACGAATGGGCTTAGAAAGGGCAAAGAAAGGACAACAGAAGCCTATTGATCTTCCCACAAAAGTAGGACATTGAGTATGTCCTTTTTGAAATGTGATGCCTAATTCTGCCCTACATTTCTACTTTATCATCCTCTGCCCATTTTACATAGTCACTCGCTAAAGAACTGTGTAACAATTGCCATATTTTAGACTAATAACTTCCAAATTCAGAGTGCTGTCACTATCTAGTGTGAATGACCTACAGAAATACTGTTGCGCCCAATATTGCACCATGGATGGTAAATGTCATTTTAATGCCAAATTCTTTATACTCCTAAACATAAAGATCATTTTATGTCCTACTTATCTTGTCCTAACTAGTTTGCAGATGCTTATTCCTGGTCGAGCAATGAGCATGCAATCTCTCTAATCTTCCTGACGTTTAAAGATTTAGGAAAATAGCTGTTAGTTAAGAAAAAAAGAGATATTCTCATTCACTAATTTTACACTTTGAAAAAAAATCAAGTTGTTAGAAACCTTAATTACTACCAGGGATGTTTCTCTATACACATCATTCTTATAAAAGCAGAGAAGGCAAAATGCCATCAGCACCAGAGCAGCACATAGGCTACACATCATTTATCCTACTAGACATTATGTCCCCAGGATGTTACAAATAAGCTGATTGAAGCATTAACATGTCTTGAGTCCCTTTCACCAAGAGGAACAAGGTCACTGCACTGGCTCAGTGAGTGAGAAGTTGATATCTGATTTCTTTCCATCCTTCTTGCTATGACTGTGCCTTAATCCACTGACTATAGTGTTCAATATTTTTTGGAAGGGGGAAGGGTGAAAACAACCTAAAGCAGTGCATATCTGTGTACATATTTCTGTAATGTAAATTCACTCATTGATTCTCAGTAGGATATACACCGTCAGCCAGGGGGGGATTGAAATCTGTAGAGGTGCAAACACCTGTGGTTAATGATTATGAATATCATCAAAATGGGTTCATTCAAAGGAAACACGTACTCTTAAATATTCTGTATACACAATCAATTCCCCATGGTTTTCTTCTGTAGCAAAACACATATGTAAGTAGAGTGCTACTCATGCAGCATAATGTATAATTACATATAAATAAAAAACCCTGAAAATGCTGTTAATTTTCTTCTGCAATGAGCATTACTTTATTAGCTATATGACACAGGTAGTGAACCCAGCTTGCTTCCGTGGAAAAGAGGCAGACATGGTGAAGGGCGAAGATGTGTTTTGTATTATCTTCCCTGTCTTTAGCTTCCAACAGCTTAAACCAATTAAGTACAATCATTTTTATCAAAGAGAGCAATAAGAGTTTGCTCTATAGTACATGAAGTGTTTTTCATTAAAGTGACAGAGCAGCGAGGGGCTTTGCAGGGAAGCCCTGCCACGAGGGAATAAAAGCGCCCGAAGCCTCGCAGCACCTCCAGGCAGCTCCTGCCTGCTCAGGCTGCCTCTGCTCACCGCGCCTGACAGAGGGAAGCAGTGGCCTTTTAGTGTTCAGAAAGCAAGAAGGGCCCCAAAAAGTAGTTATCCAAGGAAAACTAGCAGCTCTGCTATGCTTGCGCTGATGCCTTAAACAATTCTCTCTCTCCATGCTTATTTATTATCTACTTATTTACTCTCTCTAATGAACCACCTCAGTATGTACCCCCACAGTGAGGACATTGCAGAATATTTCATGCTTAGCTGGAGCTGAATTTGTCTCTTTGCTTAACCAAGACAGACATTTTGAGGGTTACTAAAAAAAAAATGCATCTGCTTTATATTTTACAATAGCTGCTTGACATATTATTTTTGAATCTATGAAAATTATCAGCGAATAACAATAATGATATTATTGGTAATTCCTACTCCTTATTATCACTGTTACTTTTGTCGTTATTGATAATTCCTAGGAGCCATAGTTTCTAATTAAGCCTTTGTGCTGGCGGCACTATAAAACACTCCGAAAACGCAGCCTCTTCCTTGCAAAGCTTGTGATCTGAACATAAGGCAGGAGGTGACCAGAGGATGCAGATGGGCAGGAAGATGCACAACAGCGTGGCTGTTGTCAGAACACATCCCCAGTCTAAGTTTTATCAGTTCGGGACAGGGGATTGCAATTGCAGCAAAGGTGAATTTAAAGGAGAGAGATGAATGAGGATAAGGAGCTTTTTTTTTTTGATTATAGGAAGTATGAAAGAGGTTGTACAAGGGCCTCTTTAAGCTCTAGTACAGGGACAGAGGATGTTGATACCATGCACTGATCTAGCTTTTCAAGCCAACGGGCAGCATGCCTTCTCATAATAGACCCAGTAAAATTTTTGTCCTCGCATGGTATATTTTCAAAGGTTCATGGGTATGTCACAAGGAGTCATGTGGTCTCTGCTGGAATAAACCCGTATTCCTTTTTTTTTGTCAGGAAAAGCTCCCACTGACCCTAGTCTTTGACTACTTGTATCAAGGCATAACTCACATGGATTCCAAATATTCCCCTGTTTCTGCCCGGGAGTCAGTGTACGGCTTCAGGAGAGTGCTCTGTGGTAGCCCTTGAAAATACCAGCAAGCCAAATGCTTAATTTAGCTGTTCTCTTTATCAGGTCTGTCTGAATGAACGGTGCTGGGAGCCGAATACCTTACTAATTGAGAACCCAGCAACAGGAGAACATTGGGGGGAAAAAGCACAGTGGATTTTAAAAGACAAAAGATAATACTCTGCCCGGATATTTTAAAATTCCACATAGCTGATTTGTTCTTAGGTTAAAAAAGATGTTCCGACTCCAAAGCAAGTCTTCTTGATAAAGGTCCTCCTAAGGTAAATGGTTCTGAATGTAGATAAGAAAAAGTTGTTCTTCATGAGGCTGCTGGTTGTTAAATGGCTCCCCGGAGCATCTCAATTTATAAGAATTATTGAAGAAAATAAGGAACCTATTGAAAATGTGCAAAATGAAAAACATGAATAATTTTCCAATGAATTAAATATAATTACATATTGTGTCACACCAAGACTGAATAATAATTTGATCAGAAAAGTAACAGGTAAAACAAACACTTGTATTTAGAACGATACAGGTTTTTTTTCCTATTACTTGAAACTTTGGGGGATTATAATGTAAGAAAGGTATTACCTTATCATAAATTGAAAAGCTCAGTAGAAGCACATTAATCACTTAGTAACAAATTAAAGACAGACCCTAGAGTAGATTTAAAAGGGAAAAAAAAAAAAGCGTCCGTGTTCATTCGATGTCTGTCTAAACTGATGCATTGTCACAGACTTTTAATGGGCCCAAAGTCCCCAGAGGCTTTCAGTCTTTGAGAAGCTGCAGTGAATCTGAGGACGAGGTGGTCGGAGGATTCGTAAAGGTTTCGGGAGTGTCCTGTTGTTCTCGCATGTTGTGATCCTTGCCAGCTGTTGTAAAGAACAGCTCTCCGGTTCTCCGGTCTGCTTTGTCCAGCCTGAGACAATAATTCAGTAAATCAACAGTAAATTATTGAGCATACTTTGTTTTGAATATTTCCTGTTTTTTTGCTGAATAGGGAGATATGAACTTTTCAACATGAAAAATCAACATGACCTTTTATAAAAATCAGGTGCAAGCATTTCAGCATTTGGGTGTTCTGGCATTTTAATAAAGAGACCAAACGAATTTTAACACATAATATATTTTAAAGTGTGAGTAGTAACATGAATAGTTTTCCCTCACTTGCCTTGAAACCTATCCGTGTATTTTGAAGTGATCAGAAGAGTTGACCCAAATAATAAAAAAAAAATCCTTCATCAAGAAAAAAAATGGAAAATTTTAGGTAAACTCCTTTTGTTAATTCCTTGAACACGCCTCAGCAGAATATAGTATCTAACGATTGCTGTCAATAATTCCAGATTTAATTGGTGTTTTCCTGGAATGAAGAAGTGTTTCCCCTGGCAGAATCTAAAGTATGTGATGAATTGTTAAAAGTATTTCAGGATTTGGAGCTGGTGTGATGGGCAGGGTCAGTATAGCTACTGCTTACTGTTTGCTGTTATCAGTAAGCAGGAGCCGTGCGTCCCTGTTCTTGTTGTATAAATCTCCAGGAAACGCTATCACAGTTGTGGCTTTCTTCAGCAGCAATTGTTGGGTTAGTATAGCAAATACAATTTCTATTTACAAATGTTGTCCTTGTGTCTTTAGATTTATTTTGTATCCAAACCTATAGTCTTTTGTTCTTCACCAGGGCCTGACTCGGATTACGTGTTCGTAGCTTATGGCATTTCAAGTGTGTGTGGGGGGGTGTCAGGCATCGCCTTTCTGGGACACTGAAGTCAGCAGTAGTTGGAGCTCAAAGGAACGAGTTAGTAGAGAAGTGCTGTTGTTCCTCTTCAGTTGCTGATAAGACTCTGGAAGCAAAAATGTTCACTTACTTGTACTGTTTAAAGAACATGCATTTTGAATTTTAGAGAAGAAAGAAAAAATCAGCAGAAAAAAATAAACTTTTTTTTCCCAACCAATATGACATCTGTCAGCTACTTAGGCACAAGTCTAATCAAGCGCAGGTACGACTCAAAAGTTAACCTATAAAGAATAGACTTTGGTCTGTTGGTAGCAAATTTAAATTATTGGAAATGTTCTGAGCTCTCGGTGGATAATTGATGGGGTCTCAGCTTCCCGTTACTGTCTGTATGCGGGAGGGACTGTCTAGCTTCTGCAGCAGGATTTCCGTTGTTTTGGCTTACCTGAGTTGCGGAAGACAGGAAAGAACATTTCAGTAGATGCTGCTTCGATGTTGTCCTTTCCAGGTGGCTTGGAGAAGCTTTCTTCCAAAGAAAGGAGTTCGTGTCAAAGCAGTTACGTATGAGTCTTATGCATCAACCTTGCATTTTTGTGTCAGCAACGGAGTACTGACAACAGAAGGGGATGCTTATAGTTAAGTATGAGTATAGTCTAAGGAAATAACCCTGCAGTTTAAATGCTTGTAAAATTCTCCATTTTGGTGACTCAATCCTGCAGTCTTTGCTTGAGCAAAAACCTGGGTGGTTTCTGTGGGTACGTGCTTGTGCAAGTACGCCGCAGTGGTATCTGGCTCCGTGCCTATCGTTATCGAGTTTGTGCTTGGCTTGGTTCCCGCTCTGTGCGGGGCACCGGCAGGCTCAGCTTCGGCTCACCCACGGCCTTGGGGCTGCGGTGGCTGAGCCCAGCTCTCGGTCCTACCTCCTAGCGTGGTGGCTGTCCGCCCCGGCGGAGCCAGCGCAAGGCGCCAAGGCCCCGGTGTGATGTGGCAGAGCGGAAGCAGATGGTGAGCTGCAGAAAATTTCAGGGGAGGATTACGTTTTCCAGTTACTGTCTTTTTGATTTCACTGTTATTGTCTGATGAATTGTGTCAGATTTGATCCTTCAGATTGAAAAGCTGCTTTTCAGCATGCTCCCAAATGAATAGATAAAGTAAATGGCTGCTGCCAATGTACTCTCTCAGAAACTTAATTTTTTAAATGCATATTAAGAAGGAGGTCTCATTTTGTCATGTCTGCTGGGTTATTTTTGTCTTCAATGGAAGATTTTTTTCCCCCTGTCATGCTGTGTTTTGATGGCTGGGCTTTCAGTAGGGTACTGCATTTTGATCCTAATAATGTATACCTATGAATTTGTAATTTATTCTTGGATAAGGCAAGCGGTAATACTGTTCTCGCCTTGGCTTATTTGCAGCCTCTGATCAACACTGGGGTCAGTATTGCCCCTTTGCAAAAGTGAGGCTGCGGGAGGAGTGACACGCAGGCCCTGAACCCTCAGGACTGGAACGAATGGCGGTTTGTTTTTTCAGTTCTGCCATCAAAGTAAAAACATTTCAGAATCAAGTTGACCTCAAGTAAATAAAATTTTTGAGGATATTCATTAATCAAAGTGTCAAACACAATCACTTGTGTCAGATGAAACATTGCATTGTTGTCCAGGGTCAGCGAGGACCCCTCGATTCAGCTTTTTGCTCGTCTCCCAAATGCTTGTTCTTCAGGTAGCAGAGCACAGTGTCATGGCTGGAAAAATAAAACAACGTGTCCCAGGGATTAGGGTTGTCTCTCTGAATGCTACATTACATTTGTATCTTTCCTTTACCAGTTTCAGGACACTGTGTCAGAGTAGAGCCATCTAAAATTAAGTCATAGGGAGCTGTGAGAGGTGTTGTCCCACGTTGTCCAGGATGCGCTGTCCAGTGTTGAAGCTGTTCCATTTTGTATAAAATACGGCTCAAACTGGGGTGTCTAAACCATGAGAATGCAACAGGGCACTCCAAGAATCACTGCTTTGTCTTTTGTTGTCTTAGTCTTTTGCTCTAATTACTTTCTAATAAAATATTAATTGGGCCAGAGAGGAAGTGGACATTTCTCTCCACCGGCTAACGGCTTGGCCAAAGATTGGGTTGTGAGATGTTCCCTTTGGTCGGAGGGGGATTTTAACCCTGCGTTGCTGCTTCTCGAGTGCCCCATGTGATGTGCCGTGGGCAACACTGCCCCATCACTCTCGCTGCTTTTCAGTTGTTCCCGAAAGCAAAAACTGTTTTGATTGACAAGCAAATATTTGCCAGATTAGATTGTATTTGTGAAATAGACAGAAACAATGTTTTTAATTTAAAAAAGCTGTTTGTCTAATAATAATAAAATTCACCCAGCCATGACTTTCAAATTAGCCCACTCCAGGAAGGACACTTACTTCGCCAGTTCTAACGAAGTAAAGTGGCCTCGCACAATAACTCTTAGTGAAGACCATGCAGATGCTTGCTGCAAATTTCAGCCTAGCACTGAAAGGTAACGCTGTACTTCCTGGGCTCTGTGGCCAAAATATTAGCTGCAGTGCTCAAAATATGAGTAGCTGTGATGGAGCTGAACAGTTTTTCCCAAATTGCTGTGAAGCTTTCTGCAAAACGATCAGCTTTCCATTGGTAAGTGTTTTCAGTTTTGATTGACTGAAACTCAAATTCAATTGGTGAATTATAGGTAAACATTTTGGTATCCTATTAGCAACTCCCAGACCTTTCAGACCAGCGTTACTGTTTTCTAATGGTTATTGTTAGTTTACATTATTAAAATTCAAGACAACTAAGGAACATCAAGGCTTTGGGTCCTGTGCGATACGGAAGTGCAAAATCCTGGCCTCGTTGTTTCGTCTCCTTCGTGTCATTCTCGCATGCTAGTAAAGCAATCAAGGGCTGAGTCTCTTCATCTTCTGACCATGATTCCAGCTACAGATGCAATAATCGCCAAGGAAGATTATTGAGCGCACAAACATTATCTACATCCATCTTATCAATAAGTGTGTCATCGGCCAATTTGATGCAATTACCGAAAGGTGCCCTTTCCTTCCTTAATAGTGAAATGCTACACTACCAGTGTATCACTTGGTATGCAGCTTAAACAATAGTGCTTTAAAATCCCTCTGAAGAAAAGAAAATCAAAACTCATTCTCAGTAAGATGATATTCTCTGGATGTTCAATAAAATTGAGGCTTATAGTTTAACCTAAAAAACCCTAACCAATATAAAATATTTCATAAGTGCTGCAGAATCAGGACTTAAATCCTGGATATAATTAAGCCCCTCATCTAGCTATGGCTGAACAATATTGTTCCCACCCTAACTCAGACACTGCAAGAAATAATAATAGTTTTTTGTTTCTTGCTATAAAATGAACATTAGTTCTTTCATGGTTATGCTCTATGAAAGAGTAAATAGAAACAGACCTATTCTTTATCATTCGTTTCTGTATGCTTGCATCATGTTCCATCATATTTTTTCTTTTCTCCCGATGAAATGCCATGTGTTGATATATGTCTTTATGGAAGTCTCGATTTTAAATGAATTTCAACTTCTTTAATTGAGTTGGAAAGAGTAGGTAAATCTAAACTCTTACTGTAATGATGTTCATAATGACAGCTTTTAGAGTGCTTTGTTTCATTTATTTTTGGCTTATTTACTCTGGCTTAGAAGCTCATAAACATTTTAAATGTATGTATAAACGTAATGGACTTCTCTAAACTTTTCTGGCTGTCCTTCCTTTGGTATATTTTAAAAAATCCTAACTTCATGTGTCTCTCTGATCTTCTTCCTGTACTGATGTTGCAGATAAATAGGATATTTGAGCAACCTGCTTTTGTGGCCCCTTAAATACTGTGCTAATGTGTTTTAACATGCTTTTTAAAGAGTACCTGTTTAACACTTTCCACGTGAGAAGGACTTGCAAGGTTTGGAAGTTTCCATCAATGCAGCATGTTTGACCCAGCTGCAGTGTATTACTGTTGGGAGCCCCAAAAGCCACGAGGTGCACCAGGTTTGAGGGGGAAATAGCCTGGGGAATTTGTATTTATTTTCTTGAGAGAGCGGCCAGATTGCCACAGCGCTGTATCGTCTTCCCAGGGGCTGCTGCTGAGGTGGCTGCATTGCGGCTCCCATCATGCGGCTTTTCACCTACGGGGCAACGGCGCGTTGTGATGGGGCACCTGTAGAAGGAGGCTACGTGAAGAGGGAGAACCTGGGTGGGCAGCAGGGGGAAGGGTCCCCGGGAAGCAAAACGTTAGGATAACTAGGCTTAAACAAGCACGAGAATGTAACAGCGTTTAGATTAAAATAGGTATTTATCTTAAAACTTGATTTCTGCCTTTATTAATTAGAGTTCAGACCCTTGATTGTTTCACCTGCTTTGAGTTATTCCTGTAGGACAGAATGCATGAAAAAAAGTGCATCTCGTGTTTACTTTCCATAAAGGGAATTTTGGGTTTAGTAAGGCCATTTTAGGAGTTCTGTCAAGTGTTTCTGTGTTCCAGCAATCTCTAACGGCTGAGAAAGCCCCTCAGGGCTTTGGGCAGTCGTATGTGACTTTGAGTACCTCTCTAACGAAGCTATAATGAGCCACCAAAGCCCTCAGAATCATTTTTCTAAAATGAAATACAAAAGCAGTGCTGTGTTGTGCTATCGCAGCACTGTCAGCACTATGTGATAAAGTAGTATAAATATAAATTACAGCAGCAACAGTTTTTCTGCACAAAGACAGGAATTACTACTTTTTTTTTTTGGCATGTTTTTGATTTAAGTGTAGCTGCTGACTGAACTGCAGCAGCTCTGGGGATTATCGTACAGGAATGTCGGGAAGAGTAGAGCAGGTATCGAGCTACTACCAACTACATCTTGCAAAGTTAATGGCAGTAGCAAGAACAGAACTCTTGTCACATTTTGCGAAATATTGAAAAGAGAAATTAAATAGCTTGTTTTTTTAACAGGTTGGAAAGGGTAGGGTACAAGAATGTCATGATGGCTCAGCTGCTACTGCCTGTCCTGGGCACTGGCTGCTGCGCTTGGGAATGGCTGCAGTTTCTGTATGCTTTTAAGACATAAAAACCTTGAAATAAGACTCAAACATTATGTTTCTAGCTGTTTCAATAAGCATGTGAAATTACCACATCAGAACTGCAGTTAGGTAACTAAGTATTTCTGTCATAACGTGTGATCTCAGCTGAGTGCATTTGCACACTTCCGAGTGTGTCCCGGGCACGTCCAAGCTACCTGGTGCAATTCAAGGTAATGCGACGCTCTGAAAAATAGGGTTCTCTCAAAATCATTAGCTAATGATACTGCTTTAAAAGAACTGCATAATATTTTAGCAGCGTGCTTCCTCTTAGTTGTGGTTTAATAAATGTGGAAATACAGGATTTAAAGTGACTGTGGTTTATAATATCGCAGATAAGTGCTGCTTCTACTTGCATCATGCAAATTACTTCTCATAGAAACTTCGCAATTGCTTTCAAATAGCGAAGGCTGATAGAAATATTTTTAGCATGTTTGTTTTTGAACTCCCTGAGATGTACACAAATTCATGAACTAAGTACATTTTTTCTTATCCTAGTGAACATGAATTGTATTAATTGTAAAAGAAATAGGATTGTGGGTTTTTTAGCATGAATAAGAATCTGTAACATAAGTTTCTTGAGCCAGTATTTCTGTAATTTGCAATTGTAAAAATGAAATAACACCGACCATATACAGGAAGAATGATTTAACGGACTTCTTAAAACTTGGAAAGTAACATTTTGAGTTTTTGTGTATTTTTCTACCTGCCTATTTTAACCTTCTCCTTTTCCTTTTCCTTTCAGCAGGCTCACGTAACTTCATTGGTTTTAAGTAACAATGTTTCAGGGTTGTCTTTTGTTTTCCTTTACCGTGATATGCCGGTTTATACTTGTATGTTGTCGACTTTACAAGATACTCCAAGCAGCCGACAGCATCAGTGGTTTGGGGTCGATGAATGAGCTCCCCCGTACACTTCTTATTCCTTTGCGAATCAAAGGCAGAACTGGGACGAGGCCTCGGGGGTCTGGGCGCCCCTGTTTCTCTGCTGGGCATATGTAAAAACAGTCTGTTTTCAAGCTTAGATGCCGGGCGAGATAGAAGCCCCAGGCTGAAGCCTCGCTTTCAGCTGGCTCCTTGTTTTAGTCGCTCCTGCGCTGTCGAGGGCGCAGAAGGCGCAGAAGGGATCTGCTAGTAAGCGTCGCTTTGAGCGAGTGGAAGCTGCTCGGAGAGGCCCCCGAGGGCACGCTGGTGCGCCAGCTGGGAGCACCGACACCCGCCGGGTGCCCAGGTGCCGGCAGCCCCGGCAGTGCCGGCAGTGGCGGACGGGTGCCCGGCCTGCCCTCGGCGGCGCGCGGCGCGGGCGGAGGCGGCGAGGCGGGAGCAGCCTGCGGAGTTTGCGGAGAGCCAAGCCTGCGTGCACCCGGAGCAATGAACCGTCGTCCTAAGGTAATTAAGAAGGCTGAAGCCTTCGGGGATGCGCACACACGTGGAGGAGGGAAGGAAGGGGACAACGAGGAAAGGCAGAGAGAAAAGGAAGGACGGAGAAGCGGCACAGGAATAAAGCGATCCTCGAGGGTCTCTGCTGGCGGCGCCCGGGCAGGGGGTGGAGGGTGCTGGAGACCCTGTAGAAAGCCAGCCAGCTCTGGCTCCGAACCGCAGGCCTTGCTTAGTCTCGTCAGGAACTTTTAATCTGAAAGAATCTCTTGATAGCCTTTCCTGGTCTCCGTAAGTAACGGAGATGAGCAAAGTGTGGCTTGTTTTGTGAGGCTGAAGGGAGGCCTTGCACGATCCGCACCTGCCGTTAGCAGAGCGGTTGTTCTTCTCTTCCTTTAGACAGGACTGAGGTCAAGATAAAAATAGATCCTGCTGCATCTTTGGAGTGACCGTGTGTGTGGCACGGCGTATCTCGTTCCATCCTTTGGTGCCTCTGTGAGTCCTAGAAGCCAGCCTGCTCCTTTCGTGGTTATCCCGCTGCCCTAGTTCTCTGTTTTCTCTGATTTTAGCAGAGTGAGGCAAAGAGCAGAGAAAAGCCTTCAGAGCACAGAGCCTTAATTATTAATAAATACTCCAGATTTGGAGCACTTCCACAGGGGTGTAAAAGTACTCTCATAGTATGTATTTCTACAAAGAAATGCCTTGGTTAATATTAGAAAGTCTGATGAACTAAAATAGATGTTCTCTCTGCTAACGTCAGATGACTTGGCTGACCCAGAGGTTTTGGAGCTTTCCAGTGCCGCCTCCGTGCAGAGGCTCTGACTTTTAAGACGGATGAGAGGTGTTGAACTGGAAAGCACCAGACAGTGGCTTTTTTCCCCCGTCGAAACACACTTCAGTGTGCTTTGAGCTTTCATTTAAAATGTGTGAAGGCATTAGTGAGGGCTAATGAATGATTTGGACCGTAGAGTCGAGGAATTCTGTTAGGTGTTTGTGAGGACCCCTGTGCTCCTCTGCCTTGTGCGGGGGCTGTATACGCGTTTCTCCTTCATCCCCCGGCAGCGCGCAGGGCCTGGTAAGGTAAGGTGCGGGCTGCGCCTTTGCCTCGGCTCTCGCGCGCCGAAGCCATTTCCTCAGAGATGTGCAAGGAGGAAACAGTAGGAGAACTGGGATTCGGAGAAATTTCTGTCAGTTGAAGCATCTCCAGACCCAATTATGCCCTATTTGGAACATCCATTTCTCCAAGCCATCAAAACCTAGCTTTAAATGAATATGACCTGATTTTCAAAGCGCATGGTGACTATTTCGCCTATTAACTACCGTAGGAATTGAATGTTCAGCACATCTTAAAATCTGTCTGGGTTTTCTGTCTTGTTTGTTTTGATATATGCCTGAAGAATGGCACAAGAAGAAATAGAGATTTGTAAGCTAAGATTACATGAAGTTGTGGTAAAAAGTCCCACTTTTTCCCTTTTGTCATTATTATGATTAGGCAGCCTTTGAAACTTAGAAAGAAAACAAAGGCATTGCAAGTTTCCACCAGATTTTTAAGGGAAAAAAGTCGCTGCTATTTGGAAGGAGAAATAAAAGGAAAAATTACTACCAAATTTTTCCTGGCTCTCTCAAAGCACATTTCCAGCACACATGTAAAGCTGATTCAGTCCTTAAACTTAATCTTTTCCATTAAAGCTTTCCACTTATGCAAAATATTAAAACATCAGAGTACAGACTCTGGGTATATCTGTGTAGCAATTTGGGGAAAAATAGTGGGGAGGAGCATATAAACGAATCTTTAATTAGGTTTGACTGACAGATATATAATGCGTAATCCTATATGCACAATGCAGTTGGCACCTTGTAGAGCCTGGTTTGCACAGATGCTCCTCAATGTTGCATAAAAAAGAACTGTGCTCATGCAATATATATTTTTCTATGTATTTCAGTTTTACGTGTTGTGCTTTTAGCATGTGGTACAGAACAACTGAAAAAGAATAACCTGCAAAATTGCAACTATTTCAAGATAAGTATTTACAGTTATGCTAAATTTTTAAAAGATAGTTTTCACAACATGTAATCATGCTTTTTGACTGCGATCTGCTAATTTTTCAAGCACAAAGAGCTAAAGCTCAAGTGTGCTGGTGTGCATGAAGTCTCTATTTCTTTTGGCATTCCGTAACCTTTTTATTAAATGCAAAACTTCAGTTCATGAACCACATTTCATAAGCTAAAATCAGGACATACCTTGCCTTGCTCTCTGACGCACCTGTTGTGGATACTAGACGACAAAAAGGAACTGTACAGA
Source organism: Apteryx rowi (assembly GCF_003343035.1). NCBI lineage: Eukaryota > Metazoa > Chordata > Aves > Apterygiformes > Apterygidae > Apteryx > Apteryx rowi. The sequence goes on from NW_020448331.1 coordinate 939,538, forward strand.
GCAGTAATTCTAGTTTTCTGCTGTTGATATGTGCATACCAACTGCCCTGGTTCTAAACTGTTTTTGTTTTGTATGTTGTTTCCTAAATCTGGCGCCTTGCTCATCCTTCAAGAACGCTTTAGTGTATGCAAACTGCAAAAGCATATAAATAGCAAAATTATAGCAGACTGCAATAGCGTAAAGCACAGAGAGTGAGTTAATTTCATTTTTCCCTAATATACAAGCACCTGTAATTTCTCTTCCACTTGTTGATGTTTGGATGCACCTGTTTGTTGCTATGTTTCCTGATAGTAGCTTTAATTGAAGTTGTATTTTGAATTTGCTAATAGCACTCATTGTAATTACTGTGTAATACTTAATTGGAATTCATGTAATTATTATTTTAAACTACCTTACACATTCTGATTTGAATTTTTAATTTAGCAAACACATAGTCAGATCCTCTCTCTGATTCCCTTTTGGATCACTGAGAATGGAGCATACATTTTAATGCTTCAGGTTTTTTATGCAGCAGAATATCTGTGATCTAGAGTCCTGAATATATGCTGCTACTTGTATGTGCAAAGTTACTGTCAATCCAAAGTAATATATTTTAAGGTCTATTATCTGTGTTCAGTGACACAGTAAATCATTTTAGATTTGCGATTCTTTGATAAATTAGTATATATAAAATACTTTGTCTTATAAAGTACAATTACAAGTTTTTTGGCATTTTTCATGCTCACCTCTTAATGAAAATAAATCTCTGGTTTTGCATACCTACAGTATTTTTATTATTATTTATTTATTCTTATATGTATCTTAAGACTATCTGTAAGATTCATATCTGGAAGATAATACAGCCAAGTTTATATTCCCTCAGTACAAGAATTCAGACAGAATTGTGCATTTCCCTTCAGAGGTCTTGAGTGCTTAGCTCTCATTAAGTTTCTTTTCTTTATTTCTCTCTAGTCTGTCTCTTGAACAGACCATGAGTGAGCCAGGATATGTCTTTAATACCTATCAGAAAGCAGAGTATGCTTATGCTGAGAATCTCACTGGTCCCCTGTTCTTGATATGTAGGAAATATATTTAATTCTTGTAGAGGGCCACTGTTGAGTCTGGTAGCATGGGATGTAGTTTCCTTACAGCTGTGTGTGAATTCAGTTTCTTAATCTTCATTAAAGGAAATATACCCTCTGCTATGCCCTTCAGGTATCTTGGAGCAGCAAGTAGCCTGTCAGCATCATCCTCTAACTGCGTGTAGCTGTGTTTCAGCATGTTTTCATGGCACCGCAAGGAAACCACACTGGGCGGAAATAGTGAAATGGTATTTGCAGCAAGCCACGTTTGTAGATCTTTTTTTCAGTGTTTGGAAACCCGAGCGAGTGCTCGCAGGGTGGCAGCTGCCGCCTGGTGTGCGAGCGCCAGCGGCGGGGTGCTGCAGCTGGTGACCTGCCCGGCCGGGGCTTCCCGGCTCCCGCTGCACTTGTGCCCCGCTGCTCCGCGCTTGGGCGGAGGTGCGTTACAGCTTGGGTTTCACGTACGATCTAAAGGTCACTGTTCACATTTTCAAACCAAAGCATACGCACAGCTAAGTATGAGGCTTTTTATGCATGCGTCTCTCTTGTGCTCACGGCTGTTGCTTGCCCTGTCCTGCTTTCGGCCTCCCGGATCCTTGCGCTTTTTCTTAATTTTTGGTTCTGCTGCTGCTTCCCATACATCTGCTCGTGAGAACGAAGTCTTTCATTTCTGCTAGCTTTGATGAACAGTCTGTAACTCAGTGCCTAAATTCACCTTTTTCTTGATTCAAAATTATTGATCGATCAAGAATGACAGTAGAAGAGCTCATCTGTCCTGCCAGCTTCAGCTTTCGCCCAGACTTCCCTCAAGGGGCTGGCAGAAGCGCTAGTGCTGCGAAGGGCTTTAGATACCTACAGAGCTAGTGAGAGACCAAGTGGGATTTTGAAACTCGTACTATAGGCCAAATGCCTTTTAAAAAATAGCAAGTCCAGAGTGCTCTCTTGATTTTCTGTCATGGCATACATTGAAAAATAATATTCTTTTTTGTTCTGCACAGATGGCAGAATTTTGGCAAATGAACTACAGCATTACCAAAGATAAGTTCACAGACTGGTGTTTGTTCTCAGCATTAAGAGCCAGGATGAAACAGGATGAAGATACTTCAAAAATTATTACTACATCTGCGTATACTTTGATGGATAAGCTATATAATTCTATAGCATTTTAAAGAATATTATTATTATTGTATTACTATCATTACAACATGTTGCTTTCTTTCAGCATGTTCCCCATATGTTTTTATGGAAATGAAGTTAATAGTGACCTTTTCTTAAGAATGTCTCATGAAATTATAGTTACACTTTTAAATGTAATGAACTCTTAAGGCCAGATTTTCAAGTGGTATTTCTATCACTATAATTTCATTGACATCAGGGGACTTATGCCAGATTACACCTACAGAAGATCTGGATATGAAACTTAAAAGAATTATTTATTTTATAATTTTTTATGTCTAAGTTCAGACAGAGAGGAAGAAAGTCATGGTTACTGAAGTAAAACAGATGCCAAAGTCGCATTGACTTTCACAAGTGCCTAAGTCATAAAGAGTTACGGAAATTTTGCTCCTAGATCTGTAGATAGAAATGTGTTAGGAGAAGTTAATGGCTTTGAAAATAAAAGACCGAAGTATAGTAACATCCTTGAAAATGCTGACTTCGTAAGTCAACATTTAAATGGGAGTCTGACTTCCTACTAGATAGCTTTTCAAGTTCTTTCTTATCATAGCAGTCCTTAATTAAAATAGTTCAATTCAAAGGAGCTGGGTCATAAAACTGCCTTGTTTTGCTGTGCTAAAGAGAATTTCTGCACTCAGCAAGACTTCATCAGCTCTCATAACTTAGCAGTTGAGTCAATAATCTTCTTTTCACTATAGCGAACCACACATTGAGAATGCCATAAGCAATTATTTAATCTCTGTAACTCAGGGTTAGTTCAGGACCACAGCGGTCTAATTAAAAAGCACTTCAATATGTCATTGATTTCTTGATATGACGACAAAGTCCTACTTCACTCCGCATTACTTTGAAGCAAATACTGCTAATAGCTAAGCTTTATTCATAAGCGCTGAAGGTATAGGGAGAGAGAAGTAAGTGTGTACATGTGCAGTTTGTAGGGGCAGAGGGGCAAGGGAAGAGTCAAGAAGGATCAGAAAATTGAGAAAAGAATTTCTGAAATTTATCTCCCAGGGGGAAAACAAGGTTGATGATATTGGTTTAAAATACTTGTTCAATGAGCCAGCCAAAGCAGACTCCATGAAGGAGGGTTTGTTGTTGTTTTCTTAAGATAGAGCTTTCAAAAAGCGCCGTGTTGGTTGCGTCAGGCATTGGGCTTCGGTGATCTGTTGGCTTGTCAAAACGTCAGCGTCGCCAGTTCATTGCGTTACCTTACGACTGACCTCCTCTTAGCCCTGCTTGCAGTAGGCTCGAGTCCCCCTCATTTGTCACCTTGCAATCCTATTTCTAGTTTGAATTTCCATTTCTGTTGAAGCCATAAGTCCAAGTAGTAGCATGAAAAAGCTCATAATCTCATTCATAAAAGTCATGACCTTTAATTTGGAAGTCATAGCTCCTGAATAGCTGTAGTTAATAGTCTTTTCAAGAAGTCTATTCAGTCTTTGACTAAAAATTCATGTAGTAATGTTGATTGGGAAATTGAAAAGATTCATGTACACGGAGAGGTTGAAAATGGACTCTTTTTTCTGGAAAATTAGGAGAAAAAAGAAATCTCAAAAATTTAGTACTTTTCTTTTCGAGATGACGTGCTTCTATCATGCTCCTTACTCCAATTCTGCTCTGTAGTTTTGAGCTTTCTTGTATTAATAACAATGAAGACAGTTATATTATGGAGCCTGGTGTCATAAGATGATAGTGTCTATTTGCATAACTTTCAGTAAAGAATAAGATGCAAGAAAATTGAATGATAACAACAGTGTCAAGCTAGCCAGATGAAATATTTTGCTTTTTAAACATCTGAATTTCTGTAAAAAATTCTTCCATCTGACATTGCTGCTCTCTTGAAAACTGTCATTCATCCTTCACTAAAAACAGTTTCACCAGAAAAAACAATTGGCTTTCTCTACCCTGCTACCATTTTCATGAGAAATAAGACAGTATAGCCTACTTTGACTTCTGCTAAGCAGCTGTAAGCAACTGTTAAGGGGAGGCTGTAAAGTTCTTGCTCTGATGGGCTTTTCATTGACGGACTCCTTGTCATCAGGAGTCCCAGCTGGAGCAGATCAGAACTTTTCTCCTTCCGCAGAGTTCAGTCTGCGCCTGCTCCATCAGGAGCCAAAGTAAGCATCTTTTGTAGCATAGAATAAACTCCAAATGTTTGATCTTGGAGAATTTTGGAAAATGGAATATATAAAGGTCTTCAAAAGAAAATGTGTGGGACTGTAAATTAGGAGCTCGAGTCCCCTTGTCTTCTTGAGATTCCTCTCATGATATTTAGCATTCAGCTTACACCCAGAACAGCTCCACTGCTGTCAAAGGACCTGCATCTATCAAAGTCAGGGTGATGTGCCAGTAAATCCAATAGTTTTGCCAATATTTTTGCATCTTTTCCCACACATCAGGAGTTGCCTTGACATGTTGAAACAAATGCCACCAAACTCGTTTTCACATGCTTCTGCAGTGCGCAAATTTGTAGTATGCTTCTGCCTCATGCCTCTTTTGTGGTAGTACATTGAATTCATCATCACGTCTCCAGTGTCAGCAGATTTTCCAACTTCTGTAAACTTAGTTTTGATGGAGCAACTCTTTTTCATAGTGAATTCAGGACTGCTCAGTAGTACATACATTACCTGCCTCCCTGATTATTTTTAGTATGCTTGCAGGGGTGAGCTTCTCGTGGGAATTAACCGAGACTCGTTAATGATGCCAAGTGCCTCAGAACTGGCTGTCTCCAGAGAGCAAGTGGCCTTCTGGTAGTCTTCCTATTTGCTGGGACTCGCTTCCTACAGCAAAAAAGGGAAGCATGGTGGAGATTATATAGAGTTGTTTCCCACATTTCCAGTGAAGTGATTTAGGGCTGGGGTTGGGGTTAGGGTCGTGCAAGAGATGTGCCTCCAGCTTCCCACTGCCCCGGCAGCCAGAGCTCCTGAAGTCGCCCTTCCCATATTCTTTCCTGTTGAGCTTTCAAGGAAAAAAGATCTCATTATTTTGTTGCTAAATCCATAGTGTTGTGTGTTATACTGACTCTTTGGTCAGAGTTCAGTGTAACACACTGCCTAGGGAATATATATAATTCAGTATTTTTTAACTGAGATAAAATTTTAGGAGAAATATTATGTGTTGCATTCAATTTTGAAATGTGGCAAGTGCTGTAAAATGTTTTTTTTTCAGCTGACTCAAAAACTTGAAGAAAGAATATACAGCCTGTTGCATTTAAAATACTTTGCCTGTTCTTGATGGGACTGAAAACTGTAAATGCATTTAGAGGGTTTTTTGGTTATTATTTTTCCCCATATTTGATAACTCATTGATAACCTTGGTCATTTGTTCGGCTTCAAGGACCAAACAGTCAAGAGTCACAAAAAGCTGCTAGTGTTGTTAGACATTATTACCTTATATAAAATATACTTCATGTGACTAAAAGGATGAATATCATTAAAACTGTGATTTAATATATATTCAAATGTTAAAGGAATACCCCTTTCTCTCAGATTGTTCAAGTTGCTTTGAATCACTACAATAACTCTATAAATACATTTTAGCTTTTTAGTGTACATTTAGTTGAACAGGTTTCAAAAATGAACGATATATACATGTACCAGAAGCAATTTGAAATGTGCTTCTTGCAACAAAATTCGGAAGTGCTGGAATTTGCTAAGGTTGTGAGCATTGAAATCTAGGCAACTTTTCTCTTAAAACAGCAGGAAACAAAACAAGTTCCTCAGAAAATGTACATTTTGAATGCAGGAAGTGTACACTTTTATAGATGTGAATATATGTAAAATTCACAGTCTTGAAATCTCTTTGGCAGGTTTTATTGGATCTCAAAAAACTTTCCACAAATTGTAAAATATTTATGATTGATTTTTCTCTACCTGTTTTATAAAGGGGTGTATGGAGGTACAGAAAAGTTAATATATTTCTCAAAATTCATCTGTGAATCTGGGCTGATGTAGAAGTAATATATCTCTTTTCAAAAGAATATTCTTGGTTTAGAAAAAAAAAAAAGCACTTTGTTAACTTATAATACTCCTTTTAGTCCGTTTATCTTCCCTCTCCATACGCTTTTATATATGTGCAAGCATAACTATCTGCACTCAGATAAATCTCCTGTTCTTTTTTTTTTTAATTGTAAGAACCCCCCCCGGCTCCACCATCACTAGGTCTGGATAACAGCACTAGTTTGAATTAAAAAGCTGCACTGTTTTAACAAACCGTTGATTGCTTATCTTCCTACTTACATTGATGCTGTCATTACTACTTTCATCAGTGACCTGTATTTTAAAAGCAGCAACCTTTCCCTTTTAATATATTCCCTCATAATATATTTCCCTCATAATATATTCAAATGAATTGCGCTTGCCCCTTCTCTCTTTGCACTTTGTGATGCTGAACCCCCAAAATACGTCTCCGTACCAGAGCTGCAGGGTGAAGGCAATGACGCCGAGATGGTTCACAGGCTGCGTTGCCGAGGTTAAATGCATTTGTTCTGCCATGGAAATATCTGGGATATTTTGTTTGAACAAAACATGAGGACAATGTTTTCAAAATTAACTAGTGACTTGAACTGCTGCAGGTTTTTTATGCCTGATTTGCGACATTTCAGATAGGGCTTTCTTTTTTCAGTGAATGCTCCGCACTGTCTGAAGCTCTGGTTTGCTGCCTGCTGGTTGCCTGTAAGCAGCAACGCCTGGGCATCACTAGCCGGTTCCCGTAATCCCGGAGTTTGCCCCTTGATCTCCCTTTCTATAAAGTAAATAGGGCGGTTTCTAGTTCTACCTAAAAAGTCACAACTATGGTACTTAGCTTTTGTTAAGGCCACTACAGTACATGTGAGGTCAGCAAAGTGACGTGATTGCTTGATTCGTTAGAAACTAATATGTTTCTCAAAAGACTTCGCAGAGATCCGACTGTGAAACTCCGGCTGGGCTCCCTGGGCGCTGCACGGCTCAACCCCCTCCCCTGCGCTGTGCCCGAAACCCTCCGGGATGGAAGTAATTAAAACACCTGGGTTTGGATGTTGTTACAGGGCATTACATGGTATTGCAGCACTGTAGATAAACATAATTCTTGACAGGAATTTTTTTTAAGAGAGTTAGCCTGGGTACTTAGAATCGAGAAGAGCTACGTTGGTAATGACTCGCTTCTGGGGGCTCTTGTTCCAGTTTTTGAAACCTTGCCAGTACGAACCATCGCGAGGCTGAAAGAGGACGTGCGGAGCTAGACTTCGCCGTAGAGTCACGTGTATCTGGTCACTCGGCCTACTCATACCTTTTACCAAAAAAAGTGTATTTTAAAAATGTCATGAAATATTCCAAGAAATATATATATTTTTATGTTACCTAAATAAGCTTTTACGTGATAAGTGATAATGGCCTCAAAACATAGTCCTCTTGGTACATAATTGATTATCTAAAACCAGTAGCGACACATGCTTCACAATATTTGCATGTAAATAGTATCTACTTTGAAATGTAATCAGAAGTCAGATTTTTTTTAGAGGGTTTGGGAAAAAGAATGAAAATCATAAATGCAGATGGTTCATTTGAGTATATAAGAATATTAATAGCAGATATGAAGGTCAGAATTTTTTTTTCTTATATATACAAAATTGCTTGTGAAATGTTGCCATCATGAAACTGTGTTCATTCACTCTAAAGAGCCCTGGCTGGTATTCTGAGAACCTGAATAGGACCGAAATGTTGGGTAGCTATTTTGATGGCTGCCTGCACAGGTTAAATTTCATTTTCCAGAAGTTACTTGCTTTTCTCACATGCAGCAGGAATTATGCAAATGCAGAGTAAAAAACAGTCTCTGATCCAAATAAGAGACGATCGTATGGAGAGGAAAGACAAAAGATTGTTCCTTCTGTTGAAAGACTTGACGTGGATCTGGCATGTAGATATTTAAGTACTACCAGTAAGTAACCTCTTTCTTAGCTAAACTCTGGCTTTATTCAACTTGCTTTGCATTTTATCCTCTTTGGATGGCAGAAACAAAATCGGCAACATCCCCTTTTAGAAACATCCAGAAACATCCTCTCTTCCTCCACATAGTGTTTGTGGAGTGGTGTAAGCGTGTGTTAGTGTAAAACTGAGAGCATTGCTACGTATGGACTAATTAAAAATAAACTTAATTTTTGAAGGAGTTGCACGAGCTTGAGTTTGCTTGTGACTACCAGCCTAAATCCGGTTTCGCGCAGGAAGCCTTCCCTGGGAGCAAAGCCCTGCCGTTCGGCTCCTCATACATACCGGCTTCTGAAGCTACCGTGTTTTACATAAAAAATGAGGTACCTGTGACGAATCTGATACAGTGGATTGTCCAAAAACCTAGATCCAAGCAACGTGTTGTGATTGAGGACAAACATGATAGTGAAGGAGTGAGGTGTCTTTGACTTCTAAATATACGGAGAGTTGTCCATGATAAATGTAGTTCACGAAGCTGAGAGGGCCGTAGGTCGTGTGCTGATAAAGTGACTCCTTTCTGCAGAAGTGCGGTGGCAGCAGCTGTTTCTGAGGTGTGTTATCGAAGAGGTTCTTCACCCTCCTCAGCAGCACGCACCCGGTTCGTTCATTTGCTCTCTGGAGAGCTTCATCCTGCTAGTTCAGCACCGAATCCTTTTTTCCTCCTTTACCAATGTTAATTTTGATGCTAGTGGTGATGCGCAGGACATTTTTCTGTGCCTTCGGATGCAAATACTTAACTGCTGATCCGAAGAGGCAGGTCACTGTTTCAGAGGCTTTCCGGGACAGGTTTCAGGGAGTCGAGCTAGGTGAGGGCTGGCTAATGCCACCACCACGTCCCAGCGCCCTCCCCGCGGCGCGTGGGGCCTTGGCACTGCCCTGGGGACCGGCGGCGGCTCCCAGCGCTGCCCTCGCGCGGGCCAAAAGCTGTCGGGAGAAGGGAAGGCAGACCAGAATAAACATGTGGCAGTTTTCTGCCTTTGCATTTCTATCACCTGTTTGGGGCATGTTGTTCTTCCGACGCTTGCACAAGAGCTCCCAGGAAGGTGGGTTCTTTCCGTGGCCTCGCCGGGCGTGAGACCCCTGCCACTGCCTGGCTGTGCGTATATTTGTATTTAAGCAGGAGGCCCCGGAAACGTTCAGTAAGCTTACCAGCGAAAATGGTTGGCTTCCCAATATCAAAAATAGTCGCATACAAACAGTAAATTAAAGGTGGCATTAATCAAAACTGTAAAGTAGCCTGTTTCGTCCTCCCAGGAACACACCACCGCCTTCCCCCCAGCCCTTGTCAAACGAAGGGTTATTGCAGCGGATCTGGAAGGTCGTCAAGTCTTGGGCTATTTCGGGAGCAAGTTGCAGATGGTCTGTAACATGCTGAATAACGTATGTGGGAGTGGGGAGAGAGGGGCTGCAAGGAAATACTGCACCGATCCAAGTAAAACCACCTATTTTACATTCATAGGCAACCAGCCAGCTTTATAATTAAAACTTGAGCAATTGGTAGATAGGATTCAGTTTACTTCCTTTTCATAAAACGCAACGAAAAGCCCTTGCGTTGTTTGTTTCAAGTGGCAAAAATAACACGTTTTGAGGATCTTTCCAGCCAGTATTGATTTTCAAATCTCACTCAACAACATTCTGCACTCTGCAAAACCTTTAGTTTCTGTTTGGACCATATTTGTCTTATTTACAGGAGTACTGGTATTTTAATGGTGTCTTGTATTTATAGCTTGACATTTGAAGTGAAAATCTATCAAATATATGAGCATTATTACACATAATATAATTATATCATATAATCCAAATATATTTTTTCAAACTGTTTTGCATGAATTTAACTTAACTGCACAGGACAGAAGAACACTCAGTGCTTATTGCATACAGTATATCAAATTCCAACTCTCTGTTCCTCAGTCTGCATCAGCACCTTGAGTGAGTTTGCTCTGAGGCTGTCTGTCTCTCCAAATCATGTGTAACAGGAAAAAAAAAAAAAAGATTAGACATTATACCAAGAGCAAAAGCAGACGGCCTGAGGCACTTTTTTCACCTAGGTTGAAGGTGAACATGTAATTCATTAACCAATGGCCCTTCCCAGCATTAGAGCTCGTAGCCTTCACACTACATCCTGGCCACATGCTATGATAAAAGCTGAAGAACTCTGCGTAACTGTGCTGGTGGTGGCTTCATTTCTGCGTGCAGAAAGATACAGATAGACCTGTAGTGGTATCAGGCATAGAATAAAAATGCAACAAAACCAAATACTCTACAGTCATGTTTAATAATAATAATGTTAATTATGTCATAGAATGAAAAGCTCCTTTCCCAGTAGCATCCTGTGAGTTCCCTTATGGCTGTAGCTGGTTTGAAATGCATGATACTGGTGATGCTCTGTTCAGATGTGAAGAGACCAAGGATTTGGATGAAGTTGCACACAGATAGGTCAGCGCAGTGTCCTGAAGTAATAATATTTCAAAGTGCTTTCATTCTGATGGTTTTCAGAATAACTATTTGAAGTGAATTGTTGGCCTTGGACAAATTCCTGTAGGAGAGAGTGACGTCCCTGGCACAAAAGAAATCACTGTTACAGGTGCTGGAAGCGACAGTGCTCAGTGCCGACAAACAGGAAAGTTGACATAAAGCCTCCCATGCAATTACGGGCATAAATAAGCCTTCTCTAAAACAAGATTGAATGCATGGCCTATGGCACCTCAAGTTTGAATAATATAGCAATGGTAAAAAATTGAAAAGAATATCGGCAGTGAGGTAAGAGAAAAATTTAATTCTCTGATCCTTATCCTGTGCCTGGGTTTAATGCAAAATGTTTCTGTACAATGAATGTTTAAGAATGTTTAAAATTTTAATTTTCATAATATTTTACACATAGCTAAAAAAAAGCACTGTTGTTAACTCGAGGTGTGCGAGATTTCTGGACTCTCCATTAGAGTCATCTCCTCCAAGGCTGTCACTCTTCCTAAGCTCCAAAGGGCATCGATGTCTTCTAGCCAGTCAATATATGCCAAAGAATACCCAAACCCGTTCACAACAGCGGGCTGGTTCCTGGAGCGCTTCAATCAATAAAGTCAATAGGCTGGTGACAAAGTGTTATCCAGAAGACAAGTAAACAGAAAAAATAAAAATCGTTATCAAACAGCTGTTATCACTACAGTACAAAGTAAATCTCAGGCTTAACTTTGGCCGGACAGTTTTTTGAGACATACTTTAAGATAACTGAAGAGAACTAGGTGCAAAATCTCTGCAAAATCATGTCTTTCAAAGAGAAATCTAATGAAAGAGTAAGGAAATTATAAGTTTGCCGCTGATGACTAGCTACAGGTTTTCTTAGGGGAATGTGTATGAGCAGATGAGAAGTACAGAAATTAATTACATTATGGTCATGATTATGGGCCATGTGAATTTGAAAGTAGACTTTAGTATGGACAGGTAAGTCTTTAATGATCATATACATCCCAAAGTCTCGAAAGAAGCAGAATACGGACAAGGGTTTCTAAAGACTTGAAGAACTGGAAAATTAAGTGATTAGGCTCAGTCCTTTCTGCGTGACAAAATCTAGCGATTTCCATAGAATTTTGTCCCTTCCTCTGGGAATTATTCCAACTAGCAGATCAAACTTTCTGCTTTATTTATTGATTCGTCTGTTCCAAATACTCAGTTCTAAATATGCAGCGCAAAAGTTACCACGTGAATAAAATAAGGAGCTTAGCAGTATGCAACGGCTGTTCCTGAAAGTTAATTGTAACATGTGTATTTTTTTTTCACTTGATGTTTCTGCATGACGGTTGTGATTTTGAGTTAGTTAGGACAGTCCTAACCTTTTAAATAGCTGAGCACCCTGGGGTCCCAGCTTGTCCTTAAAAATTAAAATGCTGTTCTGTTTCTTGTAATGCCAAAGCGGCATGTAACGCCTTGCTTCTCAGAACATGAAGTTCTGCTTCTGCATTAGCTGGTGTTACTTCATCGCCTGCAACCTGTGATTTGAAAGTTATTAAAAAATTTTAAGTGCTAGGAGTTCCGCAGAAGAGGAAGAAGAACAGTTTAATAATGAACAATATTATTATACCTGAAAATTTTAATTTAAAAGGCAGATACTTAATAACAAAAAAAGACTGGATCCGTAAGTCAAGTCATTTGACTGTTTCTCTGCAAAAACAGGTAAGAAAATAATATTGTGGTTAACTAGAAGCAACTCAGGAGGAACTTTACAATGAAGTGTGCCTGCCATTGAAGCAACCTTTTCCCATAGCTTCCTTCCCGCAGTGAATGTGTTGAAGCTCTCCTTCAGCATTTAAAGTTTGTGCTGTTCCTTTTCAAAGATGAAATGTTCCTGTGTGGGGAGTAAAATGAGAGATTTATAAAGAGCATTTGAGCTATGTTTGTCATCTTTCTTATGGAAGCATATTTTAATCTTTTTTTCTCTTCTCTTCTACGGGTTAATTTCAATAAACCAATGTTTTTATCCATCCGGGTCAGATACTTAAACAGGCACCGTAAACCTAAATGTCCAAATCCCCAATTCATTTCTGCATGTTGGGGATTTTTATGTACTTTCTGTAGGTATAAGCTTAATAGTGACCTGTGAGGGGCTAGAAGAAACAGTGGGGCTTTCTGTTTCACGTGTGAAGTATACTAAAATTTAACCATTTTAACATAAAAAAAGCTTAGCCAGTTATTACCAAATTATTAGGATGAATGATGGGAATTAAAGTCTACCTAAGATAATGGAAAATCTAGCCTCATTTGAACTCTATTGGAGTTTTGCTGTTAAATGTGGGAACATTGGACTTCATTGGCTGTAGTATACATATATATTTTTTACGTGAAAATTTTTAATAGATACCCTGCATTTGCTTTATTTTAAATTTCCTAACATAGCTACATTTAGGGTGGAGACTGTAATTCCAATACATTTAAAATTTTAAAAACACTTGATCAAGTAATGTCTTTTTTTTAAAATAAAACCAAACTCAAGGAGTCCATTTTAAGTCATCATCCTGTGACTCACAAGACTTTCTACTCCCCCACATTGCACAAGAGGATTGTGATAGATTAACTGAGTGCATAACACATATTGTTTTAGTGCATTAGCCCTGATTTCCTGCTAAAAGTGATTGATTGAGCCTCAGTCAAGACACTGTCCACAGCAAATATTAAGCAAACTTACCCAGACTCAATCAATCACTCTTATCAAAGGATCACCACATTTGGTGGAAAAAAATGCAAAAGCACTAGCTGCTTTGCACTGTGTTCATCCATTCTAAATTATTTTTTTTAAGAGCAGAGAAAAACAGATTGCCTTTGTAAAACTATTGTTTGCTGTTTCGGTGTGTGTCTTAAAGCTGATCAGCTGTAATGACTAGAGGTGTAATTCCATTATATTACAACTTGATTGCTATTTTGAAAATTGCCTGATTTCAAAAGGACACTTTGCAAGTGTCATAAGCTGGTCTGAGTATTTAGAGAATCACTTGACAGTTAGAAAGGTCATTTGTCTATAAAAGCTGACCTTGGTGGTTTCAGCTATCATCTGTATTGATTACTGCTAGTAACAATACTTTTTCTCTGAGGACTTCATTTCTAAGTAATTCTGTTACGTTCTGCTGGCATTTCACTTTATTTAATAACTATTTAAGCATCTACAAATATTATTTAAGTGTAATCAAAGGTCTTATATGTAGCAGGGGAAATGTGATTTTATCTTGTAAAAGGTGTGGAAGATCTTATTTTTCTTTATAAGTGATGGGACTGAGCTTCATGCTGCTCAGTGTCAATGCAAGCTGTAAGAAAGCCCAGAATACACTAACTGCAAACAGAGACAGCACAGGGTTTCTTGGACGGAGTTTAGATTCTCAACACACTTACTAGGATCTTATTTAATCAACATAAATAAGAATAGTTAGGAAATATAAGAATAGATAGGAATGAAAGGACCTGACAAACTGGTCTAAAACAGAGAATGAAGAATAATAGGCCTATACTGTGGAAAAGGAGAGAAGTAGCTAAATGTCATGACTGCGGGTTGTTTTTTTCGTAAAAGCTAAGGCACTCCAAACAAAATGCTGGAAGACTTGGAAGTTCGGCTTTAGGAAATGAGTAGTCAACGACAAGAGAAATCAGAGTTAGAATCACTGTGTGGCCAAGGACCTCCACCCCAGACAGCCGTGTATGCCCATGAACTTTCACCACTGCTCTAGGAGCTATAAAATAGTGATGTCCGTCCTGCTTCCCGGAAGGAACGAATCCCCCTGAATCAATGCATCATCTTTATGGCCACTATACACCACCAGCATGCTAGAAAGCAGGTGAAGCAGGTTTTCTCAGTTAAACATCAGTACAAACGCGTCCCTTCTTAGGATCTACCACTGCTCGTAGCTCAAAACTCCACTACCAAATGTGTTTGCTCTTTCATTTTTTTTGAAGATATTGAGATCATCTGTTGAGCCCAGCCTCTGCCTTTTCGGTAAAGGCTCCTGTTCGAATTAAGAATGGAATTAAGTATGGAATTAAGAATTTGTCCCAGCGTTATGGCTCAGCAGTTACTGCCATGCCTCTTTATACCAGTTTCAGGTGCTTGCCAGCTGCATGACTCACAGGAGCGACTGTCTCGGGTTGTACATCCCACCAACCTGTCGGCATTCTGGTTAGCTGGATTTCATAGTATCAGCAAAGTACGACAACTTCTGGCAGTTCAGACAGAAAGAACACAAATGCTTGTCCTGTTTGCATCCAAGAGAGCATCTGCAGCAGGCTTTAACTGCTTCAGAGCATGCGGTGGGAATGCCTTCAAATGAATTTAAATTGTAAGCTTGGCCAGCTAAAATGCTTTTAATTGTTCATTGGCAGCAATTCAATCCATTTTTTACACTCTGATTACAGTGCATAGCTGCTTTGGTGTGTGCATGTTAATAATACATACATCTCTCCATCTATAACCATTCTGTAGATGTATGTAACATCATGTGTCACAGTGAAAAAAGTTACATTCATAGATAATATATTTGTACTGACACATTCCCAGATCCACCTACTAAGCAAATAGTTTCCCTTTTCTATGTTTTCATTTTCTTTAACTGAATCTTTCACCTACAAAACGAAAGGGGGAGGTGGGATGTCAGTGAAGAATTGTTCATAAAAGGATACATCATCTCTCCTTCCCCATTCCTCCCTCAGAGCAGCACTGTCCCTTATCTCAGTGGCAGGAGAGTCAATATAGGAAAAAATGGAGGCAGTGGAAAGGGTCTCTACACACGTGGAATATTTCACTGGCCAGCTCCAGGTATTTTTGTTTTCCATCAAGTATGTCCCAGAGAATCGAGTTGAAAAACTTATAGTAAACATATGTTTTTTGACATATTGTCCAACTTTGACTCATCATAATTTTCCATTCCTTTTTCTCTAGGCCACTTTACTTTTTTGCACTAACCTTTTGCACAGTAGATTCATTGAAGTTGTTTTGGCTTATGAAGTACCGGTGAAAGCCATGTTTGCTTTATCTCATGCCTCATGGTTTCAAAATTCAATAGTGGAAGTTACCTTTCTGCATTGCAGATCCATTTTAAAACAATATATAGTAGATGATTTATGTGATAAAGAGATTTCTTATTAACGTCATGGAGGTCCTTTAAGTTGGTCAGTAGTTTTTTCCTTAGTTAAATGCTATCTTTGTGAAAGATATTCTCCGCAGTATTGCAGGGTTGTCATTATGGTTTGTGAAAGCTTTGCCAAGATATTCGAAGTGACTGGCTCTAGCACTTGATTATCTAATATAATATTTATGGAGTCATCTGTTCCATTGGAGTACGTAATTTTGGTCTTTGCTTTTCTGGAGTCTTGCCTGCTGTTTCTTTTATTCATATCTATTTCTTCTTTTATTGTGTTCACTGCATTCTTGTTGATGTCTAACAGGCTGGCATTATCTGAAGCATAATGCCATGAGTTAAATTTAGAGAAAATTTCTGCGGATAGTATGCTTCAATCATCTCTATCAAATGATTATTTTTATATAATCTTGAGAGCTGACTAGAAGGATGGAAATACAGCACTGAAGAAAACTGGGTTTTGTGCATGGCAATTGATTTTATTGCAACTCTTATCAGTTAATACTGAAGTGAAAAATTTCCTGCAAAATATTTTTCAATTAATTAAGATAAGGTATATTTTTGTCACTGAAAGCTCTCCCAAGTTTGGTAAAAAATGCAAATGAAAATTTCTAAAGTCTCTGGTTAAATCAATAATGAGTTAAATTAAGACTAACAAGCATACAACATTTCACTGAATTACACTCAGAACCCACATGCAACTTTCGTTTGCTACAAAGTTAAGGCACTAAAAATTTAATTGACTACAGCCTCTATGCTGGTGAGGTTTGTTTTAACCCATAAACTGCTTACTGTAGTGATTTTTCTCTGTGTGTGGGTATAACCTGCAAGCTGAGGTTGTGCACATTACAGTCCCTATAGAGATTAATAACCAGTAATTGTATCTACTGTGCCAGAGTTTCTTAAAAATACACAAACACCAAAGTATCCCCACAATAAAAAAACACAACTGAATTATACCTGTGACGGGTCCATCTGGGGACTCTGCCGAATGCTACAGCACAGTTAAGTGCTGTTCCCCCACACACACGCTGGGTTTAGTAATCTTGGATCAACTGGCATTCCCTAGGAAGTCATTGAAGTTGCGCAAGTTTCCTAAATAGAGGGCTTTTTAAAGCATTTTTAATTGAGATATTTTAGAAATATCCAGAAATATGCTCTACTAATTTTCTTTACTTAATAGAGTAAACCAAGGTAAGCCGTTGGAGACTGTGTAGTCTTTCAAGGCAGTGTCCTCATCAGCCGGAGATTAAATTAGGTCATCTTGATAACCTGATTTGGTGAACCAAATTGGTTTGATATTTGATACTACCTTCCCTGGAGATTTGGGTTAAATATAGTGAAATAGTAAAAGAGAATCTCCAAAAGGGATTTGGCATCTCAATGGATGTTTTTCCTTTGAACAAAATGATGTTTCATTTTAGAATTGAAATACAGTATGCCTTTGAACTTTTGGTAGCTAAAGCTATTAAGTAAGAGTATCACATTTTATTTATTGTATGGCAATTTAAGTTAAGTTCATGCATTTTTAATTCTGTTTATGTCTTGAGAGCTTGCCTCTAGTGGAATAAAACCAATCACGAATCTGGAATAAGAATTAAAAAGTTACGTCCTAATTCACCATTGCCTCTGTGCTTGCTTGAATAAGTACAAAGGACAACTAAAGTGAAAGCCTCTTAGTACAGGCTCAGCTACTGCTCGGGTTTTGCCCGGTCCACCTCAGGGAAGAGGCACCCCACAGTGGTTAAAGGTAGAGGGAAGTGTATTAGGTGTATGCCAGAGCAAGGTGGGAGGAAGACCGGCTGAAATAAATGGTTCCACAGAGAATCTGTGTTCAAAACGCTCCAAAAAGTGAATGAATTGACAGTGGAGGTCAGAGCTGTGCGAGTTAGCCTCCATCTAAACTAATGGTGGTGACTAGCTTCCAAGAGTCTGGGGATAAAAAAAGATATGATAGATGGCAGGTGGAAGGAGAGGAGGTGTCAGGGGACTGGGAACAAAACATTTTAAGCATCTGTCTCTTAAAGATTAAGAGTCTTCAGAATGGAAACATGGGAAATCCATTACTGTGGTGTTTGCCTAAGAGGAGAATTTGTAAGAGTTGCTCCAGGCCTAGGACCTGGGGCTGTCTTCCTCCTGTGCTGCTGAGCGGGTGAGTGGCTGTGTGTGCGTTTCTGTTATTCTTTCACTGCCGACCTTGCTGAATAATGTTTAGTTTTCCTTCTTTTAAATCAGGAAAAATAATATGATCTTACAGTACAATCAGAGCTCAGTTTTGTTTAGCAGAAGGATTTTCAGCCAGAAGTTAGCAGGATTTTGTACATTCAGTTATTTTCTTTGTCGTTGATGGACATCATAATTGTGTCAAAACAAAGATTGAAAAAATGACACGTATGATTTAAAATCCATCTTTTTAAAGGGTACAACTCTGCCATGTACGGGGGAAGGAGGATTAAGGGCTCGATGATTCGGTAGCTTTCACACATCTTTACTGTGGGTCCTCGCTCCTTTAGAGGCAGATCTACTCCTTGGGAGCGGCATTTCCACTCTTTGCACTTCCATCCTTTCATCTCGAGTCACGAGGCAGTTGTAACTCTTCTGGGTAGGGCTTCGGCAGAAATGTCTCAGTCCCCGGTAATACAAACTATTTCTTCCTCTGCTTAATTAGGAAGGAGGGCAAGGCAAAATGAGGAGTCAGGCAAATCCGCCACTTGTTCCCGAGTCTTCCTTCCTGTGCCGGAGGAGGGAGGGAGGTGGAAGCCTGCAGGAAGGGATGCCGCCGCGAGCTGGCACCGTTCTGCCGCCGTCTGCGCTGGTGCTGCTGTGTTGAGCAAGGCGCTAGCTCAAGCAAGAGAGTAAGGTTCGGAGAATCCAAACCATAATGCTATTTCATTTCAGAATATATACTATTTCTCAATAAACACAGCGAAGACTTTTCTCGTGTATTTTTGCTTTCACTTGACTGACAGTCTTGCTTTTATCTGGGATGTGGAAAAGTGCAGGAGATGACGAAATGTTTTAAACTTTTCCACAAAGACTTTGATGTGTTGTTTGTTTTTTTTTTTTGCTTCTTCCTCCTTCCCTGGCATCCTTCTGCACTCCCGAGGTTTACTTTTTGTTAGAGGGCTGGGAATGGCTTTAGCTGCTTGTGCTCGCGTGTCACACACTTCTCCGGACTTGCTTATTCCCTTCTCGCTCCCTCGGTCTGGCACCTTCTGACCCTCGGATGAGTCACCGCTGCATTATTTCTTGGTTGTTAGATTGATTTCATATGTGAAATTCATTTCAAATGCCTGCTCTAAATATACTTGTCTACCTTGCATTTGCCTGGCGTATTGAACAGCGTTTCCGATTAGATGTGTTTATAAAATGACTTATCTCCCAGGCCTGCGACGCTGCTGGACGCCTGAGATGACGGGGAATTTGTTGCTGGCAAGCTTCAATTGCTGGAACGTACTGGGTCATCAAATATAGGCACCTTTCTAGAGGCTGAGCGCGTTTCACCTTAGGTATTTAATTGTATTGCGCAGCCTGGCTGGGTATGTGTGGGCGTTCGTGGCAGCCAAGTCTAGGGCAGAGCTGCTGAGGAACAGCTGACGAGCCTTGTTTTATTTAACAGACTAGACCTGGGTTCAGACCCCAGAGGTATAACTCGTGTTTGAGAGTGCGTGATAAAATGTGAAATTCCCTGCACAAAACTTGACCATAAAATGCAAAATATATGCCACACATTTCTATTCCAAGCTTTGTTTCTAAATCTGATATTTGTCTGGAAACATACCTCCTTCCAACTGGTTGTAAAAACTTAATTGCTATATATAGGGTTTCAGTATTATATCCTCTTGACGGTGTCTAATTATGAGAGTTTACTGTAACTGTTGTTTTAGGCTTCTTCCCTGTATTGCCTTGAGAACCGGTTGTGATTGTATGCTGCAGGCAGTCAGCATTTTGACAAGCATTTGTAATACCCTTTGATAATAGAAAATAACTAGAAAATAATTTAGTACTATTAACAGTGCTATGTTATGACAATAGCTTTGACCAAATATCTGTTGATAGGTGTAGGTGGATATTTTGAAGATTTTCTTTACCGTCAGAATAGGAATGTGGTTCTACTGTTACATTTACATTTCACTCTTCCTCTGCACCAGGCAACAATGATGTACTATTTCTGGATGAATATAGTCAGCAAACCATGTATTCAAGTTTTAATCAGTAAAGTTTTATATAATTTTAAAACTATAAACACAGAGATGCTAATCTTGCAATAATGGTAATAATCCTAAAATTGCATGTGCACACTGAGAATATTCTCTGGTTTCTTGTTGTGAAGGCAAATTAGAGTAACATAGGTGATATTTTTTTCTATTTATCTCTTTCTCATATAGTATAATTATACTTACAAATTCTAATAAGACTATCTACTCTGCTTTACTATGCCGTGTAGTGTTATATATGTTACACAGAGGGTGTTAATGGCAGGTCAGTATAGAACGTGCAGTGTATCTACTATTATCTTTTATGGAATCTGTGCTGCTGCTGTCTTTGAGTAATATATCATTAAAGTATTTTATCCTTATACTGTAACGTATTGTTAAAACAACAATTTCTGGTGATGCACTACTGTGATGTATCATCAACACTAGGCACCTTACTGCGACATTCCTTAGAGCATAATATTAAAAAAGAAAAAGGAAAAAGGAAGAATGCTACAAAAATATGGTGTTACCATCCTGAATATGTTGTGGTACCTCTTTTGTTGATTCAGGACCTCAATCTCTCCTCTAAGTACTGCTGATACAATGTCAGAAAGCCTGTATGATTATGATTAAAGCATTATGTCATCAATTATCTTCCTTGCTTTAGGATAAAACCTTATTGATATTTGCAATTTTTTGCTAACATTTGCAAGTATTTCCTTTAAATTTGAATATTATTCCAATGAAAAGGCTACATCAAAGCACAGCCCAAATTTGGCAAAGTTCAGGCATAGGTTATATAGCCAAGGTCTTTCTTTAATCAGAATTTTAAACATTTCAGGGAAAAGGTCAATAAAATCAATTCTAAGCAATCTTGGAAATGAGGTAATAGTCCATTAATCTAGTCAATATGAGCATGAAACTTTCTGCTGTGCTTTTTGAGTGTAAATTTCTACAAATTCTATCAGTGAAAATGGAACAAAAGCCACAGGATGGCTGTAGAGGAGATCACCTCCCCACACCTCTGCTGGAGACTTTCTTTTTGATTTGTTTATTTTTTAATTAAATTTTGTTTCTCAAATGAAAATACATTATTAATTTGTGGAAAGATGCCAGCCAAAACTTGTTATGGGCTCCATGTTAAATAAAAGTTAGTGGCAAGCTTACAATGTATGAATCACATGATAAATCAGTGTCGAGGTGTCAGATATTAAAGAAAGTAATACCGAGATCTGCATGGTGCAATTAAAGATGAGGTCTGTTACTGATCAGACTACTTAGGAGCGGAGATGAAGATATGTTGTTACTTTGGTATGGTTGTGCCTTAGCTTACTCTCCTTTAATTCCTGTAAGCAGAAACCGCTAGAGAATATTCAGAAATTGTTTCTTTCAAAGTCTTCCTTTGGGAAGTGTCATGTATGAGCTGACAGCTCAGCCAGGCACCTCTTCTCCCACCAGAGAAACCAGAGCATCTGCAAACCATGCGAAACTGAGGAGACTCAGTTTCTGGGAACTGCCAAACACATTCTGCAGGCTCTTAGAAAACTGATAATTTTATTTTTCTCTTTCCCCTAGAGGCTTCCCACCCTTTAGAGACCTTTGCTATACCTAACAAAGTGCAGTTGCCTTTACAGAAGTGGGATCCACGTGGCCTTCAGGACTGGGCTCTCCCCAGTCTCTGGAGGTGAGTGAGGACATCCCTTTGCTCCTCCTTTCCCTGGGAGTTGTTCTATTCTGTTAAGTTCAATTATATTTTCCCACACTAGAAAAATAATCTGTGGTTCATGCCGTGATGGTGGGGGCCGAGCGGAATAGCTCAGCGTTGCAAAGATACCTAGCATACAGCGTGCTGTAGCAGTCCTGATTCATTGAAATCGATGGCAAAATTTCTGTGTCAGGCACACAAGGCATAAATATTCCTGCTAAGCTGTGCAAGGCTCACGTTATTGAGCTAAGCAGAAGGAGAAGATAATTAGAACTGAGTACTGGAAGGATATTTGCCAATATGGCTTTTCTTGAGTTTTTGATGAAGAACTTGTATTTTTCTCAAGTGTATTCATTACTTAAAAATCTGATCTGAATAATTCTGTTTAGTCATGCTTGCCATCTATGCTGTACGCTAGCAATTCACTGTCTCTATTATGCAGAAATCTTAGATTTGTGCTTAGCCTTGCTTATACTCCAAGGTAAGAAAAGGGGGAATTCTGTGTGGCTCACAAGGGCAAGTTCTTGTTCTTTGGTACTGGTCATTTTTGATCATTTTTCCTACAACAAAATGAAAGATACCCTGTATTCCAATTCAAGGGCTAAGTGCGGGTACTAAGATGACTTACTTCATACTCACTTAAGACAGCTAGTGATATAAATAGTGCTTCAAAAGTTTCTCAGGGAATTCCACTATGCTCCTTATTAGATTTTCATTCTAGACAAAATGCTACAATCTTTGGTACTTATTTTTTCTACTGCAAGATCTATTTGTGAGGCATATCTCACTTTAAATGGAGAAGCAACTTTGAGACTTTATTGAAGATTTTTCCTCTTAAGTAAATTAAAAAAGTAATATTTACTGATATTGTGAGTGTAGCTGTGTTACGTGTACTACATACATAAAGACATACGGCTCAACTACTGTGGAACTATTAGGGGAAGCATACAGTGATACAATTTCTCCATACTGTAAAAAACTTCTTGTATATATCCCTTTTCTTAAAATCCCGATATGTATCTAACAGAACAGATGTTCACTGAAACAAAAAAATATTTTTGGGATTTGGTTCTTGTATAAGGCTCTAGCTACAGGTACACTCCTTCATTATGTTTTCTACTGACATTCACAATATGTTGCTTTTTAAAGCAAGTGCTACTGAAACAGGGCCTTCTTCCCTTTTTTCAGTATGAATATAGTATGAGCTATATCCATAAAGGACGTTATGTTCTCTGAATTTATTGTACAACTGTTATTGTGTGCTTTGTTGCTAAAGGTGACGTTACTGTAGGGTTTTCACAGCCAGGGTGCAGTCGCAACGTCTTCGTCCGTATCTTATGGAACACTTTTGTTCCAACGAGCACTTGCTGGGATAGTCTGCTATTAAAACTGTGCAAGTGCTTTGGTTTTATTCTAAATACTACCTACCTGATCCTGTAATAAATGCCAAACTGTAATATTAACTGTAATTTTTCCCCTCAAAAAAAAAGAAGATGGTCCTGAATTTGTGTAGACTGTACCCAATTTATATATTGGGACTGCTTGCACAGATTAGAGAACTTTGTGTGAATGCATATTCATATAAAAGAAAAGTTGTATTTATGCAGCTAGTGATTTCAAAATTAGAATCATTTTTATTTTACCTACTTTACATGATTCTCCCCTGACTGATTATCAAAAGCAGTATAAAGCTGTAGATGGAAGAAGTGGTATCCATTTATTCCTACAGCTTTTTTGAAATCTCATCTTAAACTGCTGTAAACCAGAAGATGTTCTAATGAATCAGATGTAATTATGTCCACATGATACAGAAGTGTGCTGTATAAGACTTATCCGTATATGTCCCTTTTCTTATGAAATGCTGCCCATTGTCGTGGTTAATTTTCCCCCTAAACACTTGCCACATAATTTTGCCTTAAATAAAAATGTAGCAGTTGCATGTTAAATGAAGATGTATGTGATATTCTCAGTGCAGAATACTTAAAAATTTATGACCCTATAGTCACTGAGTAAATTATGAGTTTGGATCAGAAGCTGCTGAAAACCGCCGGATACAATATATCTTTGCTTCCTGCAGTAATCTAAAGATTTAGGGAAGAAGCTCATTGACAAAAAATTCTAATAATCTGACTCATAAAACAACTTGTCTGCTTGAGCAAAAGAACTGTTAGAGAGACAGAGAAAATACAATTGGTTGAAACGCTTTGGCATGCTTAGATCTTCCCAGATGGGATGGATGTCCTGCACTGAAGTAACTTCGAGGTGGCCTCCCCTCTCCCAACCTGGCTGGCAGACATCCAGCATGGATTTAAAACGCTAATGTGAAATTCCCTTTTGATTCTCTGATGACCTTGCACTCATGTCTGCTTTTTTGTTGATTTTTAAGTCTCTCTAAAACAATGCTTCTTGTTGCTTTGCGTTTGATAAAATCAGTCAAAATATGTCTTGGAGAGCAATCAAAAGGAATCAATTATAGCACTTAAATTTTATCTTCCTGTTGTTGTCTTCCCATTTAGCTGACCATCCAATAAATCATTTATCCAGATTAAGTAATAAAGTCTAAGGGGGGAAGAGAAAAAAAGGAAAACCATGAATTAATTCTGTATGGCAGAGGACACTGTATTCTAAATAGCAGAAGTGTTTGAGTACCTGCGGGGAGAGCACCATTACTGAATCTGAAAAAATGTGCATGGACAAAAATCAATATAATCTCCACGATGACTGAAGTTATTTTAAAATTGTAATTTCTTTATCATTTGTTAAACAAAGTTATGATGGGGTTAGCACGCAGTGGACAAGGTAGTGCGATAGCATGCTTCCCGCAAATCCTGTGTGCCTCCTGACAAGCCGTAGCGGGGACTTTTCTAAAAAGGACTATGGGCAGATCTGCCACAAGAGCAGAAAGGGGATGTGGAGGCATCCCAGCCACACAGTCCACCCACAGTGCCCGGTTTGGTTTAAAGTAGGCTTTTTCCTCATTCCCTCCCTTGGTTCCTCTGGGAGCACCTCCAGATTTACCCTGCTCCTGTGAGAGCCGAGGGGCCAGCACGGGCCCTTGCAGAGTGAACCGGTGGGTAATGAGATGTCAGGCGTACTGAGGTACACACTGGTTTCAGTGGGACCACTTAATCAGGGCCCAGAATTACAAAATCATTTAAATGCATAATGCAGGAATTGTCAGGAAAATTGCCGTAATTGCTTTTATGTCTTAAACACGTTTGCTGTTGACTCAGTGGCAGCCTTCACTGCTGGCGAGACGCACCTGTCGGTTATACAGTCCGTCTGTAGGCTTCCTATCCTTGAAGTTGTCCAAGTGAGGTGTTCGCAAAGCAACTGGGATAGGAAACGCAGAAGGTGACCCAGTGAAGCTTACTGCTTTTGTTTCAAGATCAAAAAGGTGGTCTTGTGCTTTGAGCATATATAAAACTAGATTGAAAGAATGATAGCGTTAGCAGTTCAGATGCTCTTCACCCACATAAAAGCTGTGTTGTTCAGGAAAAACACAGAGTAAAGATGAAATAAAGTATGGCATATAAGTTGTTTTGGATCTGCATTTTACAAGAGTTAGATATCACAGAGTTTCAGAAGGGATATTATGTTTATTCTAGCCTATTCTGGACTTTATCCTGACCTGCAGCACTTGCTGTTGGAGCGCACACTGCTGTGTGTCCTTGCTGATGTCCAGCCCCAGAGCGACCATGAGGCGGCTGCAGCCCGCGGATACACATGCGGGCTCTGCTTCAAGTTGTGAGCCTCCGACTTTTTATTCTAGAGGGCTTTGATTCCCTGTCCCTCACGGATTATCAAATGACTGTTTCTGATACGGACTCTCAGGTGCGATGTGAGTGTTCAGTGTATGACATTGTCTCTTCTGCAAGTTTCCCCAGGGAACTGCTACAGATCCTGTCGGCAGCAGGAGCCTTGCCCCTGGCTCCAGCGGTCTGTGGGTGTGAGACTGAATAGGGTAAGTTAAACATCTATTGCCATATAAAAAAAAGGACTACATTTTTATAGGGCTAGTCAGGTAAAAATTTCCATTTGCTGCAATATGCTGAATTAACAGTACTACAATTAAACAATGTTTATCTTTTCAAATACGTTAAGTTCCTGGCAGATGCAAGGCCGTTGCGCCTGTTGCGTTAGAGGTGCAGATTGCGGCAGAGGGCTGGTTTTGGCGTACCTGGCGGCTGCCCTGCTGCTCAGGTAGGAACAGCCGTACGAGGTCCCCGCGCAGAAGCGAGCACGCTGCCCTCCTGCCCCGGCTGGCTGCCGGGCTGGCGTCGTCTCTGCTGGCACTCTGCTTTTCTTCCTTTAGCATGTGTTAAATAAGCAAAGGTTTGCAGTGACAGTGAGAGCGAAATCGAGCTCTGCTGGATGTATGCGAATACTGAGCAGTGACTCTTCCCCCTTCACAGCCCCCTATATAAATCTCAAGGAAGAACTGCATTATCATCTGTATGAGCTCCACGCTTGGTACGCGTTTGGGCATTACATTGCCGCCTGGCTCTGGTAACGTGTCAGAAGATATTTCTGAACAGTTTCTAACATATGAATGAATTTCTGTGAGCGATAAGTTGTGTTCGCTATAATGTCACTCATTATTCTGTTTGACTTCGCTGATGTTCTCAGGTTGATATCTTTAAGATTAATGAGGCATTAGCTCTCAATCAAGGAACTACTTAAGAATATCCATTTAACTTCAGTGGGTTGTGTAGTTGCATTAATTAATACCATTTGACCTTTGTATTTGGGTGGAATGATGTAGAGCAATTTTTTTTCTGTGAGCAGTGTCATAAAATTGATAGCTGGAATATAGCTCGTAGTATGGCCCGGCAATTAATGTAAGTTAAGTGCTGTGCCTGCCATGCAGCTCGGAGAAGATGATGTCCATTGAGTGATGCAGCAGTTGCCGCAGTAAATACTTGCTATGATCGTGTAAATGTTGTCTGAAAAGGCAAGATTATAAGTTGATTAAGTTAGAAATGGCCTTGTGCTGTATGTTCTCACCATTCAAATGCTACTATACATATTTTTTATATGTATAATGTAAAATCAGTTACTGACAATTAACAGAGATGAGTGGTTTCCTGGAGAGGGAAAACAGGTAAAGAAGAATTGGAGAACACAGTCTCTTGGGGAACTTGGAAGGTGAGGGGCCATAACTGAGCTTTTTTTCTTTGTTTTGGAGAGTGGTAAAAGAACAGCAGAAGGAGGTGTGCTGACTCGGTAGTTGGTTTACTTACCTTACTTCTATGAAGAAAAGCTTTTGAGATAAATTCATCTCTTAACATTTGATTGTCAACATGGAATTTATATCAGCAATATTATCTTTGTGGAAGGCTTGTCATCGAGGTAAACAGGAATATTATCTTTTCTTCAGAAACTAGTGTAATGCCCACAAAATTGCTCAGGTGTTAATACACTCTTATTTCATTTAAAAGATGGTAAAGGTGTGTATATCAACATTTCTGCCTACATGCATGTGTGTTTTTGTAGAGTTTGGACTGTGTGTGTTATGTAGACAGAGAAAGGAAACAAATAAATAAACATGCATATTTAGACATAAGTCAAAGCAAAGTGAAGATTCAAAGACAGGAAGCAAAGCCTGTCAGTGGTGGTTGTCTAATCATCATAATTCAAAAGAGGTTTTTTGTCATCATTAAACGGGTGATTCTTGCAAATGTGCCTGATAGCTCTGAATAAGGCGCAATGCACTTGGACTGATATTTAGAAAACATGTCTAGTTAAGGAAATAACAAAGGCAAACTAATGCAAAAGGCTGTAAGAAAGCCTCGGATAAAAGCTTCCCTTCCCCCATGGCTATCCCATCATCTCTTGGTCAGGACGATATAACAGGGGTGGCGACATGGCTCACTTCTCTAACACTATTACTGTACCTCATCATTCAGAATCAAATATAGTATTTTGAAGTCGCTCACAGTTTTTTCCCTAAGATTTTATAACTCACCTGGCAGAAATTAAGGATGAATAATTACTATTCAATTCAAAAGAGTGAAAAAAGAATAGTTTACTTATATATTTGAAAGAATGAATAAATACCTAATGCTAATGACAGTATTTTGCATTTAAAAATATTGAATTGCACATAATATATCACAGTAATGAAATGTTGTTGTTGCAAGGCATATATATTACTGCAAGAGCATATAGAATATGCTTAAAAATGTGACTTGGATGACTTTTATCCATCTTTTAGTCATGACTAGAAGCATAAACCTTACTGAAATACTGGCAAAGGCTATCTTAAAGCAAACTGTTTTCCTCTGTTTCATGACATCAGTTACGTGAAGCAGTGCTCTACGTGACCGTTCGCGACTCTGACTCTGTCTGCAACGGTTGCCCTCCTGTGTTGCTGGGCGGTTGTTCCGTTTCGGCTCACTCCTCTTTAGGCCATCGTAGCTGCTGACCTGTTTGGTGCAGTACCGAGCAGCACTGCGGCTGAACGAGGCTAATCCCAGTTCCAGCTGGTGGGGTCTTCAATTCCTTGTGGCCTCGTTTTAGCCATTTCAAGTGTAGCGTCCTGGAATATTTGCCTAGGATGCACTATAATTTCAGCCTCGTTTAGTTTTCCAAAGCTTTCTGCTGTCTAGAATTCTTCTATTACCAATGTGCTGTAATAAAATAAATTTAATTTTTGATTCTTTTAGGATTTATGATGGTTTTGTTCCTTGCATCTCTGGAATGCAAACCTTACCTGAGTTGTAAGCTGTTAACAAGCAGATGTACGTCTATGCATTTTCATAATGTGATGTCTTATTTTGATTATTTTTAAATGGTTTGTGGTTTGGCTGTTCAGAACACTTCTGGCTCAATTTTTCTACACTTGTATAAATAAGAAGGAAATTCAGTGATGCTATGATAAAGCTATGAAAATATAAACTCAGTATGAGGGCCAAGTCATGCCTGTAAGCTCCTTGGTTACTCCTGCTCTGCTCCGTGCTGAGCCTGTACGTTTGGCACAACTTTCTCTGGTGAGCATCCAGTTTCATGAAGCAAAAAGGATGATGAGTGACAGTAATTTAGTAATCAACACTTTTGTTATAATTGGGTATTTTTCAACTTACTTTCAGGTAAAGATCACAATCAGAAACTGTTTAATGGTCATTTTTAATAGTTATTGTTAGTTTGTAGTGTTGCCAGGTTCCAAATGAATATTCCATTGTTTTCTAAATAAAGCTTTCAAAAAAGTAAATAAGCAAATTCAATTTTACACATAATTGCACTTTTGATTAACAACAGCGGATTCCTGTTTTGTATTACTGTCTTCATCTCCGTGGGGTTTTTATCATTTGTTAATTTGACATAGTGAAGGTGGTTTTCAATCTATTGCTGTAGAAAGACTATGAAAAAGAATAGAAAATCCATACTTGAGATCTCTGTGGAGAATGAGCACCTTCTCTGAATTTTATCTTAGAGGTAAACCACATATATGTGTAAGGTAAACCCTTACATGAACAATATATTGGGTTTTCATGTTTATTTTGGTATTGTTTATTTTGCTTTTTATCAGTTACATACACAAGGTAGCATTTTTGCTTTATTCCTGTATGTCATTTTAATTAATGTCGAGGGAACTGTAGTCTTCTAACTCATGAAAGAATGATAGCAGCATGCGTAAAGGTAAGTCGTGTTGCTTGGGTAATTTAAACAGCCGACTCGAGATGAATCCTCACAATCACAATATCTCGTAAAGACATTTCTACTCGTGGGATTGCCTTACCGCTATTAGAAGAAACGATTATGGGTAGCAAATTACTGCAAATAGTAATCTTGAACACAGTACAGTAATCTTGAAAAGGACCGAGCTTAGCTTGGTCAAGTCCTGGTAGCTGTTACAGGACCAGTCGTCTGGTCCACAAATTCATCTTCTTCCACAGAGGTTTGTAAGCCAGACTGAATGCTCCTTTAGTTCAAGTACTTTAGGCTTGCTAACCCAGTTTAGATAGTTTTATGATACTTGTGAACCTGTTGGAGAAGTTTACAAAAAAAACCCTCCTAGCAGAAACAGCAATCAAGAGGTTTAAAGAATTTTACATGTAGAAATGAGCAATACCGACTGAAAATAACAAAAAAAGGGTTGACAAATCTTTTTCCCGTCAACAGTTGTTGGTTTATTTACTGTAGTAAATCCAGTCATCTACTACTATGATCCTCCTGTGAAAAACTTTGGAATACTTTGACCTAAAATGGGAAACAAATTGAATTTCTGTGTGGATATCTGTAGAACAGTGTCAAGTCTCATGGCCTTAAATAGTCTTTCACAAACTTTTCAGTACCTCTTTGTCTTCTGACACTTTACAGAAGATGAAGAATGCTCACTGAAAACACCTAAATCAGGAGACATCTGCAAAACTTCCTGACCCCTTTACTACTTTGGAGCGCTCAAGTGGTGGAGAGCTCACACTCAGCTCTCAATTAGTTGCAGGTTGTCCAGTTAAGAGAAATAAATAAAATAGAGTAGAATACAAGGATATAAAGCCACTATTACAGAAGAGAGAAATGGGGAAAAGCGTAGGTACAAGAAAGAGCATAGGAAGCAATGGAGGATGAGGGCAAGAATTTTATATTTAATGCACTAAAATGAAAAATCAAGAAAAGGGTAAAGGGAAATGATTTTGTCAGTGCTGTGGAAGAATTATGTCTTGCCAGAGAATTTCCATAGATTTTTAATTCTAACAGATAAATGCTAATTGTTATGAAGTTCATTTTACTTCTTTGGTATTCAGTCAAATGTGTCCTTCAAGGACAGATTTAGTATCCTGATTGAGGATTTCCATTTTTTCTATGTGTTAACACTGAAATTTAAGCATAATCACTTATATGGCAGTATTAATTGGTCTGCTAATGACCAATTCATGGAAAACACTCACAAAAATGTGTATTTTCCACATCCCGAGGCATTTTGCTTGCCTTCTCTGTTGTTTTCTAATGAATCAAATCAGTGATTCTGTTGTTGATGCTAAAACGAAGCTGACACCAAGTTTCCAGAGTGCTGCAGAAACCAGTGGTCCTGCGAAAGGTCTCTGTTTTCCCTGCCACACAGCTCAGAGATTTTACATCTTACAGTTTTACTAACTGAACAAAATGTTTACACCATCCTGTCCGCCTGTTTACCAAATCCCCCCAAATGGACATTTCCCATTACTATTGCAGAAGCACAAGCCAAACACTGTACAAAGAAGGAAAGAGAAATCGTGTTGTAGATATATACTGGTCACCAATTACAAGGCAAATATTACCTACACAGCAAGTGGATTTTTTTTCCCTATGCTGAAGAATTCTAACTGCATTTGGTATAAGAGTACACTATAAACCCCAGTTTTATATGCTTCTGGCATCTTTTACCTCGGAATCCTTATAGAGAATAGTCCAGCCCCTTTTCAGGAGGGGACATAAAAACTGTGAAATACTTCTTTTTAAAGATAGGGCACATTTTGCCACACACACTCGTGGAAAAGCATTCTTTTACCCTACAATTAGTCCCCTTGCAATCAGCTAAAGGGCATGAGTTAATTGGTGTTCACCAACCCTGGAACCAACCTTGGAATTGTAACTGAAGGGGGTTTGCAAAAGCAGTAGGTGCCGAGTTTAACGCCCACTGAAATTAATGTTACTCATAGTCTTGGTTAGCCTGTCGCACCCTGTTTTGTCCTCAGTGTAAAACTACTGTAGGTTCATTAACACTTTAACCCATAATTAAGTCTGTGTGGGAGACTGGAAAATAAAGTATCCTTTTTTTATTGACCTTATTCTGTAAAAACATAACTTCTTAATGCCTTACAATATTTCAAGCGGTTCTCCAATTAACATGTGCCCTTTATTTGCGTAAAGACAATTCACAAAGGTGAATGGCAGAGCTCAGAGAGTTGTGATCAGTGGCACAGAGTCTAGTTGGAGGCCTGTAGCTAGCGGTGTCCCCCAGGGGTCAGTACTGGGTCCAGTCTTGTTCAACTTATTCATCAATGACCTGGATGAAGGCACAGAGTGCACCCTCAGCAAGTTTGCTGACGACACCAAACTGGGAGGAGTGGCCGATACACCAGAGGACTGTGCTGCCATTCAGAGAGACCTGGAGAGGCTGGAGAGGTGGGCAGAGAGGAACCTCCTGAAGTCCAACAAAGGGAAGTGCAGGGTCCTGCACCTGGGGAGGAATAACGCCATGCACCAGTACAGGTTGGGGGTTGACCTGCTGGAAAGCAGCTCTGCGGAGAAGGACCTGGGAGTGCTGGTGGACACCAAGTTAAGCATGAGGCAGCAATGTGCCCTTGTGGCCAAGAAGGCCAATGGTATCCTGGGGTGCATCAGGAAGAGTGTTGCCAGCAGGTCGAGGGAGGTGATCCTGCCCCTCTACTCAGCCCTGGTGAGGCCACATCTGGAGTACTGGGTCCAGTTCTGGGCTCCCCAGTACAAGAGGGATGTGGCACTACTGGAGCAAGTGCAGCGAAGGGCCACAAAGATGATTAGGGGACTGGAGCATCTCTCTTAGGAGGAAAGGCTGAGAGAGCTTGGCCTGTTTAGCTTGGAGAAGAGAAGGCTGAGAGGGGATCTTATCAACGTATACAAGTATCTGAAGGGAGGGTGTCGAGAGGATGGGACCAGACTCTTTTCAGTGGTGCCAAGCGACAGGACACGAGGCAACGGGCACAAACTGAAACACAGACACTTCCATCTGAACATGAGGAAAAACTTCTTCACTGTGAGGGTGACAGAGCACGGGAACAGGTTGCCCCGAGAGGTGGTGGAGTCTCCTTCTCTGGAGATATTCAAAACGCGCCTGGATGCAATCCTGTGCAATGTGCTCTAGGTGACCCTGCTTGAGCAGGGGGGTTGGACTAGATGATCTCCAGAGGTCCCTTCCAACCTCAGCGATTCTGTGATTCTGTGATTCTGTGATTTGTAAAAATATAAAAAGTGTCATTTTTCTACATGAATTTAAATGACATTTTCTACATTGATTGAATGGATGCAAATATAGGTTAGAAAAACGTTGGCATGTATTGAGGGACAGCACCATTCTTATGAGTAAAAAATTTATTGTCTTTATTAAGACAGGTATAGCTGAAATTCACTTGCTCTGAAGAGAGCAGTAGAAGGTTATGAGTCAGTTGTAGTTTTTAATTTCTAAAGATATGAGTGTAGCACAGTGAATGATGGTAAAGGGGGCACTGGACACAGCTCTCCTGTAGTAACCTGAAGAGATGCAGACTGGTCTGCCAGTACAAATCTTTTGTACATCCATTTTGATTACGATGTCAATGATATAATCCACCCTATGAGCAAAAAATAAATACCTGCTTTCACTCATTTTCTTGATGAATCCTTTTCTTGAGGAGAAGGAAATTCTTCTGACAGATTAAGCATGGGCAGAATATAGTCATTTAAACTGGTATAAAATCTTATGAAAATCTGATTTATTTTAAAACTCTGGTGCCATAGACACAGAAATCAAATCAGTGACTATCCATGTAAACTTACTTTTCAGTACAGACTCTATCCGAGCATTAGTGTCCATCAGCATCTCTTCATCTCACACAATGCTGGAGAAGAGCTGCTCTTTGTAGCAGAGCCTAGAAGTCATTAGAGCCAAAATACTGCAGATCAGATTGCTCAGCTGCTACGGCAGTCATCATTTCAAGAATACTTATCACTTGCCAAGACAAAGGTAGCGATCAATCTCCGAGTGTCCTCTCTTAAACGTGCTAAAAAACGTTTTAAGGTTCCATACGTTATCACACTGCATTAAAGATCCCATTAATCTAACCCACATTACCAGAAATGCAAAACCCTAAAATAAATAGTATGTTATGCCCCCCCCGCCCCACAGCCTCTAGTAAGTCTGACTGTGACGTACTCCCACCTGACAACAGTCTGTAGAAATTGCTCAGTTAAGAAGCAGCAAAAACATTTTTTTTTTTGGAGTTGCATAGCCAACTGCTGAGAAAGTTTTCCTAATCATTTTCCAATAATTTACAGAGCTTGGCCATTGTCAATAAAGGACAGAAAAACCTCAAAGGTGGTATTTCCAGAGGAGTTTATTATTAGAAAGACCTGATATTTGAGGAGCTTTATTTTATTAAAAATGTGCAAGAGCTCCTAAGTGTCTAGTTTCACATAAAGTTTAGTAAAAGGTTAGAAAATTAGCTCATATATGCTGTTTGCAGAGTTGGGTGGATGAAGGAGGTTTTTGTTTCTGACACGTTCTAAAGTTCCAGTGAATTATTTACGTGGCCACTTATCCCTTAAAAACTGAACTGGGGGTACAGACTGATTTCACAAATGTTACTAAAAAGCCTTCAGGTGATAAGATGGCACTGGATCCTGATCACTGCTGATCCCATGCCTGGACTTTATGGCCAACAGATGAAGGGCTCCATGTCCTCAATTTTTCAGTTTCCAACTTCTGAATTTTTGCAGTTTATGAACAATTCATGAACTTCTCTTTATCTTCAGCAATTGATTTATGAATCAAGGATTTAACTGGAATAAGATCCAGGAAATAGTAACTTCTAATTCATTTTTATGAATCTACTCCTATTTCTAATATGTATTCAACATATGAGAGCAGAGATGTGAAAGTATTAGTAGTAAAAATACTAGAAAGAAACTACCCATTTCTATAACTGTAGTTTAATTCCCAAAGACACATAGCCAGAGATTATCAAGCAGATCTGCCTTTTTGCAGCTTTTCAATTTTCTGGGACTCTCTCCCCTTAAGAATGAAGGAATGCTCCTCTGTAGATTTTTTTCCTCTATTATTCTTTATTTATAATGTGCTACTTTTAGTTTGACTCTCTCTAGAGCAATATGGGTCCACAACTAAATGCTTTGGAAAATATTTCATGATTTCCAGGGAATTTTTCTTTTTCTCCTGGCTAAGCTTTAGTTTCTCCATACTTTCTGTTGATAAAGCTGTTATAATCCTTTCTCTGCTCTCAGACATAGAATTAGGTATGATGTTAGTAAGAGGTTGTAGGTTACATTGGTCCACACTCCAGGATTTGCCATCTTCAGTTTTGCAGTAATGCCCAAATCATGTTGTTAGGCTGAAAGGCACGCGATAATTTTACAGTCCAGTAAGTCAGGAGCTACAAAGGCTAGCTAGCAACTCGTGCTTTGGAGCATTGGGAATCAAGCTGTTTTTACAAAAGATTTTTTTGCAGATTCTGTCTTTGAGCACTGGTATTTAAATAAATATTTTAATTAAGAACTTTCAGTTTGGCATATATGTAAATGCAGGTGTTTATGAATTAGCTCCCCAAACATGGGGGAAGAAGTCAAAGCATGTGATGAAACAGCACGTTCTGAAGAGGTGATAGATGCCAGTTGGTTCAGACAGCTCTGGAAAGAGGGAAGTCCGTAATCTGCAAGTATGCAAAGAGAACTTCCAAAGCCTGTACACGAGTCACAATTTAAAAGATTATTAATTACAGCATAATCAAAAAGTTGCAGTTGAAGAAACCATACAAACTGTCAGTCCTCCCATCCCTCTGAACCCTGCTATGGCAATCCAAGAATTAAAGACGACCTATTACAACGCTGAGTATACCCTGAATGCCTTCTCACATTGCTTAACCCAACTCTCCTGTTCAGGTATTTTCCTGAAGTTTGATCACATGAATTATTACCTCGGTATTCAGAAGATGAGTATGCCCGCTACTCCGTCACCATATTCATGATAAAAGCTACAAAGCCTTTCTGTAGCATCTGCAATATTTATTTTGCGTAAAAAGAAGAGCATACTCTTGGATCAACAATGGCATAATCCATACAGGTCAGTACTGAATTTCTCAGTAGCTTGGCTACATCTCTGCAGCTGAGTAGTCCAGTAGCTCTTAATGTTTTACAAGGAAAGCCAGGATCATTATTCTCATTTTATGGGTAAGAAAACTACTGGAGAGCTGAAGAGAAAGGGAAAGCGTCTGGTCCAGCAGCAACCACCAGGCAGAGCTGGAATTGGATGAAAATTTCCTGAGTCCTGCTCTGGTTCTTTATCTAGTAGGGCAGGCTTCCTCCCTTGCAAATGCCCCATAACAAACTAAAAAAATGCTTAAATCATTGCTTTTAACAATTCTTTTCAACACCTCTGCAGCCCTGCATAATTTAAATGGAAATGAAAATGGAAATGGAAAGGGAAGCACAGAACCTGATAATGTTTAATCTGTGAACCAGTCCATCCACGTAGGATAACAAAAAGGCAACATGCAAACCTGTAATTTTCCTACGAGAAAGGTCAGTTAAACCAGCTTGACCTTTTTCCACATACAAAGCAATAAGCTATCAGCCCTATCTGAAGAGTCTCCAATCCCAAGGCTCTCTCAAAATAACTTGGAGATCAAGCATGGAGATAAAACTCAGTAGATGCTGATGAGTTGGGCATGCGGTTGTTTCTTCAAGATGTTTCAAAAGAAATTTTACATATGCTCTAAGTTGAAGTAAGGAGAGAGAAAAATGATATTTCAGAATAACAAATCCATGGAGAAATGAAACAGATGAACATTTTTATCATACACACAAATAAATTGGACTTTCTCTAATTTATAGATATTTAGACCTTATAACAAGCACATGAGGATGATGCTCTCAGGACGTTAAAAATAAAACAGTTTTAGTCTTCTACATCTTAAAGGTTCTACTAAATTCCCGTTGTTTTCTAATTAAATAGATGTTAAATCTAAATACATCATCAACTGCCACAAATGCATTTACTTTACTCTAAGGTTGCATATTTCACAGCAAGTGGCTTATATGCTCCCTTACGCACTGGTGAGGGAATGAACAGCCCTTAAAATACCATAACACATTTGCAGTGGTTGTAGATGTGTTCGTTCTTTGGTGCAAATACATTATAAATTTTTAAATCATTAAATATAAGTGTATGCACATGTACACACGTGCCCATTTGGTTTCCTGTGTTACACCTCTGTTGTTGTTCTCAGCCTGAAATACGGTTTGGGTCGTGCTGAGCAATCACTGCCGCACGCTCGTTGGGAGCAGCGGCCGGCGAAGGGCCCTGGGCAGCTCCAGCCGCGGCGTTTTCGGCGAGTTGCACAGAGGCAACAACGAGCCTCTCGGCGTCCTGGCGCTGCTTAGACGGCAGGAAGCAAATCCCACCCTCTCTGCTGCCAGCTCTGCTCCCCAAATCCTAGGTGCAGAATTTAGTCCAGCACCACTTGCAGTCGCTTTATTGGCGCTGATACCATGGAAGAAGGCGACCGAAGGAGGGGGCTGTGCGGTCTGGCCAGCTGAAAGTGAGGGTGCTGACTGCTTGGCAAGGGCGTGCGGGAGGAGGGCCAGGAAACTCCTTGAGGGCGTCTGAAGACACCTAAGCAGGCCAACGGCAGACGAAACATGGCCTCGAGGAACCCGTGTCACTGTGGCCTCAGAGGATCAAGACAGTGGATGAAAGAGGCAGGAAGACTAAAATATTTCAGTAAAACTGGGGGAAACTTCTGCTCATTGAATGATTTCCTATAAGAACCCCATCCTCAATTCTTGATTTTTTGGCCAGAAACTTCCAGTAGTTTATTAGGTTGAATGAGTTTTATGCAGGCACGCTGGGTCTTGCCCTTGTGGTGTGCTTGGTGCTGCAGCTCCCTGCAGCTCCGGGAGATTCCATCTAATCCAAAATTCAGCAGCCAAGAAAACCAGAACAGCTTTTCTTTTGCTGACCAGCTATTTTCTTTTAACTAATATATACGATGTACCACATTTATGTACAGAAACTAGAAACAACCAAATAAATCAATTTGTCACAGACTGTGAGATTTGTTCCTATTTCTTCCAAGTATATGTGGGAACAATTTATTATTTATAAACTGGTTCTCCATAACTCAGAGCTCTTAAATCCAGAATTTGCATCTTTCTACTAGCTGTACTTTTTTTTTCAGACAGATGCTCTAAGTTTGACATAGACATTATTAGAGGAGGGTCTTTGGGCATGCACAGATCAGGCTGAATGACTGCAATGACCTTTGTCTTTTGCCTTGAAAATCTGTGACAGTGCCAAACTCTAAGGCATTTAACTAAGATGCAAAACGTGTTGTCTTTCATAAGAATCTGTGTGCAGAGATTTATATTTTAAATCTAGTGTATACTAATAAATACTTAGTTAAATTCTAGAAATAGGAGTACAGTCTGTAAAGAGATGTGAATTAATCTGTCCTCTTTTTCAGCGTTGTTGAGCCTCTGATGGAAGTATTATATCCAGATTTGGGCCCCATGTTTCCGAAGTAGACTGGGGAGAGTCCAGAACAGAGTAGCAGCAATAATCAGGAATACAGAAAACACGAGGGAAATTTGAAAGATGAGTTGTGGGGTGTATGAAGGAGAAAGGGGCACGTGTCAAGGAGGGAAGAGGAGAAGGGATGACATGATAACTTGTTTTCCCTACATTAAAGACTGTTGCAAACAGGACTGGAACAGTGGTTCTCTGCGTGTTATCTGAGGGACAGGACAGTAGGAAATAGGCTTAAATTACAGAAGAAAGATTCACTTTAGAAGAAAGGCTTTCTAATAATAAAAGGTATACTGCCTAGTGATTTGCAGAATCCTTATTACTAAAGCTCTGTAAGAATGAATTAGGAATGACACAATTATGGTTTTCCCAGTGGTGGGCAGGGAGGGACTAGGTGACATCTAGAGGACCCTCCAGGTCATATTTTTGAAACTAAAATCCTGTTGCTATTGAAATGAATCTGTGCCTTGTGATGAATTCAAATGGATCAAAGAATCACCTGTGCTTTTTAGAAATAGAATTATGTTCCTATGAAGAGTTAGGCTGTATTATTTTGTATTGATTCTGGTACAGTTCTGAATTGCAGAAAAGTGCTTCTCTTCATCAAATAAAACTTCTCTGTGTGCTTTTTCCTCCATGATCATCTACCCAAATCTGTAGCAATAAATACTCTGAGGCACCTGGCTTGGATGTATGATACCATGATTTTTTGAGATGACTAGCTCCTGTGAAATAAAATATATCACCAAGTGTGTGATATATTTACCAATTTTCCTCTTGATTATAATAATTGCACATCAGTTTTATTACCAATACTATCTGAAAAAATCTAAGATTGGAATTAAACTATGAATACATTTTTCTTTAAAGGGAAAAATGTTTCAAATCCTGACAAAACTTGAAATAGGCTTTTATTCAGAAAAGAGGTCTGTTACAAGATTTTAATTAATCCCTGTTTGGGAATTTGTTCAAAACATTGCGTTTAAACAGAACTTCTCATTACCTGCCATTTACTTAGTTCTCCTTACTGATAATTTGCTTTAAAATGGGAAGTGTTTCCTTCATAAGCCAACTCGTGTAAGTGCATGACTGTTTTCTTTGCGAATATTTCTTACTGGAATTAGTATGAATTGCGGCTTCATTGTCTTACCACTTTAGGGTAAAATTGCCAACACTTTTTATCAAACGCTTAAAACATACTCTTGTTTTACAAAGCCTAGCAAATGGCAAGATCTCTTTCTGAAAGAAGTTACTGTCTAAGTGACATACAGGCAATTACATTGGGACACAACGTGTAGGAAAGAAAATATTTTAGTGCCGGGAGCTCTGTGACGGAGCTGGGCACACCTGGGTTCTGTGCTCTCCTCTGACCGTGTGAAGAATATGCTGCCATTTGTGTTGGCTTCTGTTTCTCTGCCATCATGTACCCATTATATCTTCTAATCAGTGATGATTTCTTCCTATAGCTGCCTAACAAAGCAAAAATTTGACCTCAGGCTATATGTGCTAAGGTACCACCGCACCAGCAATGGAAAACTTCTGAGTGTGGAGAGCTTTTAAGAAAGATATTCAAAGATAACTTGCAGTTCAAAGTTCTTTTATGTGAAGGGAACAGAGGGAAAATGGACATGAAAACTGAAAAGAAACTTTTAAAACACTATTTCTATAAAAAAGTGAGCATGTGATTATTGAGACTCTAAAATTAGACGACCTCTGCTGTAGTTGATTAAAATACACTGATTTCTGTAATCAGGTACAGATGCAACTAACGAGCACCTGGGCATGTTTTAATTTTAATCCTGTGAGTAGCTCTTACTACTCTAGCGCGTATTCACTGCTCAGTGGCAGCACTCCAATGGTTAAAGGTAAGTGTACGTCTAAGGGTAGCAATGTTTTATTAATTGCAATTTTTGAGATTTCAGTGTTCTTTAATGAAGGATTTTAGTACAGCTCGCATATTTATATGAACTTTGCCTGTTTGTTATTTTAGAGCCTTAAAATAGTTTTCAATTGTTCATTCTTCAAACAGCCAGATGGCTAGAGAAATATTATCACCGTTTTACAGATAGATGAGTGAACTAAGGGTCAGATTTTGAGAGAAATCCATTCTAGAAACCTGTCTAGGTTTTAGTAGTGTTGTTTTTTTTTTTTTTCCCTTTCTAGGAACCTTGACAAGTCTGATTATTGGTGCCACTCTGCAAATCACATAAATAGAGAAAAGGAAGGAATTACAGCCTGTGTAATCTGGGATGTTACTGGATGGTCCATTTTCCTTGCTGTGTTTCATAAACCTAGACCCGCAAGGCCCAGTGCAAGTGTCTTTGAGGACGTGTGCGGTATTATGTAGAGTGAAATCGATAGTAAACTCTATGGGAGCTGGGATTGACCCCGAAGAAACTAATGGCAAAACTCCCAAAACTTCAACAGGAAGAAAGCTGGGCTCATACCGCATGAGCGTTTATCACCCAAGGGTAGTATTTTGTGCACCGAAGTTTGGCTTTCAGGTTTTTTATCAGTTCAGTCATAACAAAAGTACTGAAGAATTAGGAGATATTTGGGCACATTACAAACCTGTCAAAGTAGGCAGTAAAACTTAATCAGAAGCAAAAGGTAATGTTGACAATTACTTGCTTATAAGGGGACCTAAATACACACAAAAATTGAGGAAGAGCTAAGGAAATAATGTCAGCATTGTGTTTAATTTATACTCTGTAAGTTTCTATTAACATCACTTTCTCATAGACGTATTAGTAAATATGGGTTTAGATATCTTCTACAGCCAAGGATAACAGTAGATAGCCACTGTAAAATAATTCTGCAGGAGTTTAAAGAACTTTAGCATAACGAAGCCTCCCATTGCCGCCTTTGTTTTGCTTTTTTGAGTGAGTTAGAAGGCTGAAACAAGAATCACAGAAGACCCACAGAGGTGGCTTTAGAGATGCATCTGAGATCTTTAAGTTAAATTAATAGGGATCAGCCAACCTGGATCACAGAGGGAGACATAGATTTTTGAGAGAATCCATCATAATTATTTGATACTCTAGATTTTGAGCCTGCAAATGCACATTTGACTAACTACACCTCTCAGTAATCTCACAGACTTAAACAATATGGTGTTAAAGGTTTCCAGCTGTTAGTTTGACACAGTTTCATGTTTGATAAACAAAAATAAATTCTAAATTTCTTGATTAGAGCAACCTTGCTCCATAAACCAGTATGATTTGGTAAATGTACATGAGCAGTTCCACTAACTCCACTATTTAGAGTTTCAGGATCATACCTGGGGCCATAAAATAGAAGATGAAAGAGGCCAAGCCTTGAGGGATAGGGTTAAGGTTAGGGTTAGGAGAGAGAGAAAGCCTAGAGCACCACATGGAGTGGGGCTGCAAAGGGCAAGCCAAAAGAAATGTGGGGCTGCACTGAGCTTGCTGCCAGGACAGCTTTTTCCTTGAGGGCAGGAATGGGGCTGGTGAGCTCAGGTTCGGGTTAGCCTGGGGTTAGGGTTAGGAGCACCCTTGCTGAGGGTGCACTCTGTCTCTCATCCAGGTCATTGATGAATAAGTTGAACAGGATTGGAGCCAGTATTGACCCCTGGGGGACACCTCTAGCTACAGGCCTCCAACTAGACTTTGCACCACTGATCACAACCCTCTGAGCTCTGCCGTTCAGCCAATTCTCAATCCACCTTGCTGTCTGCTCATCTAACCTGTGCTTCCTGAGCTTGCCTGTGAGGTGATATGGGAGACAGTGTCAAAAGCCTTGCTGAAGTCAAGGTAGACCACATCCACTGCTCTCCCCTCATCTACCCAGCCAGCCATTCCATTGGAGAAGGCTATCAGGCTGGTTAAGCATGATTTGCCCTTCAAGAATCCATGCTGACTACTCTTGATCACCTTCTTTCTCCAGACTTCCTCCTTGGTCTCCAGGGCCTGGGATTCCTGAGGGCCGGTCTTACCAGGTGAGACTGAAGCAGAGAAGGCATTCAATATCTCTGTCTTTTCTGTGTCCTTTGTCACCAGGGCCCCTGCCCTATTCAGCAGTGGGCCCCCATTTTCCCTAGTTG
The DNA here is from genome assembly GCF_003343035.1 of Apteryx rowi. Classification (NCBI taxonomy): domain Eukaryota; kingdom Metazoa; phylum Chordata; class Aves; order Apterygiformes; family Apterygidae; genus Apteryx; species Apteryx rowi. The sequence continues at coordinate 981,570 of NW_020448331.1, forward strand.
TCCTTTTGTTCCCAGTGTATTTGAAGAAGCCCTTCTTGTTGTCCTTGACATTGCTCACCGCATTAAACTCCGAATGGTCCTTGGCCTTCCTAGCCCCATCCCTCCATACTCCGACAACATCCCTATATTCTCCCAGGCTATCTGTCCCTGCTTCCACCTTCTGTGCACTTCCTTCTTCTGTATGAGTTTTGCCAGGAGCTCCATGTTCATCCGTGCAGGTCTCCTGTCCCCTTTGCTCGACTTCCTGCTCATTGGGATGCCCCATTCTTGAGCTGGGAGGAGGTGATCCTTGAATATCAACCTGCTTTCTTGGACCCCTCTTCCTTCTAGGGCCCTATCCCATGGTTTCTTCCAAGCAGGTCCCTGAAGAGGCCAATGTTTGCTCCCCTGAAGTCCAGGGTTGTGATTCTGCTTTTTGCCCTGCTCCCTCCTTGCAGGATCCTGAACTCCACCATCTCATGGTCACTGCAGCCAAGGCTGCCCCCAACCTTCACATCTCCGACTAGCCCTTCCTTGTTTGTAAGCATGACGTCCAGCAGCACACCTTGCATCCGGGGCTGCATCACGCCTGCTCCCAGGACAAGTTTTTCCATTAGGTCAGCAATAGACCTGTATGTATTTGTCTTTGAGCTACTTCTATTTTGTGATATACATGCAATCTGGAGTTGAATTTAAGAATATTGTGGCTCTATTTTTTGCACAGACAGAATAATATATAAGACACTGTTCCTGAAGAGCATGTTAAAGAGTCATGAATGTATGATTTAAAGCTTGCTTCCTCACATCACCTGTATTCCTATGTTATTACTGTTTTCCATTTTCAGTCTATACACTTAAAACAACTCCCTACTGCTAAACCATAGGGGGTACATATCTATCTCATTCTCAGAGTGCCCATATGTGATCCATACAAGTTTATATGTTAATTTAAATGTGAGTGACACTAAGGTATTGGAACTGTATGTTGAACATCACAATAATATATGATCATTCCACAATTAATAGTTAATGTATTAAAAAGGATAAGCCCCTCTTTTGAGAGGTCTTAATATTTCTTTTTTCTTTTTTTTTTCCCCTAAACTTTCGCATAAATAGCTGCTGTCAGCTTGATTTAACAGTAATTCCTGCAGTTCGGGATGCCGCAGTGCTCTTCTCATCAGTCCTGTTTTAGAATTCTGGTAAGATTTGGGCAGGAGGAAGGGGAGGAAGGCGGCAGAGAGGCCCGAGTACCGCCGAGGGCGTAATTCTAGTCACCGGTCTCCCAAGCGCCGCTTTCTGCACCGGTTTATTTCTCTGGCGGGCGCCCGCAGCAGTGACGGCCCCTGCCCGCTGCTGCCGGTTTCCCGGGACGGCCCCGGTGTCGGGGCGCCGAGCAGAAAAGTTGTGGCGGTGCCGGGGGCGGCGAGGCGAGGCGAGGCGGTGCCGCCCCCCCGCCCGGCTCCGCCGCCGCAGGTGATGCGCGGCCGCAGGTGATGCGCG